>NW_028186701.1:3480390-3568997 GCF_003343005.1 Rhea americana
AAAAAAAAAAAAAAAAAAAAAAAAAAAAAAAAAAAAAAAAAAAAAAAAAAGGTCAATGGCAGAGTTTCTTGTAGTGATGTATAAAACATGGCTACATTCAGGACAGCAAAAAGAAAAAGCAGCAAACTGCAAACTGGCGTATTGATGTGTTTGCTGTGGGTGCTATGATGTTATTTTGATACGGATCTGACTTGTCTTCGGCAAGGCGAGACTCCGCACCGAGCCTCGCGGGAACGCCTGCACGCGCTGCGCTCTGGATGCCGCTACCCCGCTTGGGAGCCCTCACGTACCCGCACCAGGGAGCAAACCGCGGCCGGCCGGGCAAGGAGGCCTGTTATCTAAATGATGTCCTCTAAAATTAGCAGCTTTTTTTCTTTTCTTTTTTCTTTTTTTTTTTTTTTTTTTTTTTTTTTTTTTTTTTTTTTGGCTCAATCGCCTCTTCATCCCTGGCTGAATTTTCTTTTTCCCACATTCCTCATTACTGAAGCTTAGGCAAATACAGAGGTCTTACATAGCTCTTCTCTGCTTGTAATCTCCATTGCAAGGTTGGACACATGCTCAGACACTTTTCTACCTCTCTAATTATTGACCTTGCTTGCTAATGTTGCTAAAAATATGGTTTTTATAGACACACAGATATTGCTGTAGAAATAGATCTATGGTAGGCACAAACCAGCCACTAAATTCAAGTGACATGAAAATGAAAAAAAATTGCTATTCCAGTCCTTATTTTACATCCTAGTGAACAAAAGCAAAATACTTGCACTGTGTAAGTGGTAACACATACATGCAGTTTTTCTGCAAAAATTCTGTGTCAGCTCTTCAGTAGCCAAGACATAGCATTTATGCTGGCAGAAATAAGGCTGGATCTGCAAAATGCCACAATAAATTTGAAAAAGGTAATTAAACAATACCCAGACTGCCAGCAGGGACAAAATCACATCATGCTATAACCTTCATCCCGGGTATAAATAGACTGTGCGTGTCACCTGTGAGCTTGGAGACAGACTGCTACTGTTCTGCTATTGCACAAAGAAAAAGGTCTCATTTTAAAACATTTTTTTTCACAGTTTCCTTTTTACYTTTTCAAACATTAAAAATTCCTTCTTTTATCAATAGTTAGGCCTGGATGTTCCTCCTTTTCAGCAGAGGGAGAGTAAGAGTTAGGCTAATGAGGCCTGCGGTTTAATGTTTTCCACAAAAAAAAATGACCACCGCAACATTTAGAGGAGAACAGTTACTGTGAAGGCTGGAAGAGGAGAAGGACTATCAGAYACCTGAGCACCTTCACACTCACAGAGCTGATGCCTTGATATCAAGATGATAATTTTGATGTGACCAGTGTGGTTCTGTGGTCGCATGGCAGAYTGTTCTTCCTTCCCTCAGCGCTTTTCCGCATACATTTCTTCTCTCCTGTTCTTCTCATCTGTATTGGGAACTCCAAGCAGGCAAGCAACAACACATAGATTATAAAAATATAGAGATTATGTCAATAGTTATGAGGTTTGGTGATTTTGTTTTTACAACTGGCAGTTCTTTTTCATTTGTACTCTAGTTTCTCTACCTGCAATGTTTTCTTCACAACCCCATGTAATAGAAACCCTTGTTATTTAATACAACCTGAAATTTTTCACATACTCACCTGACTCAAGGAGCTGGAGCTTAGTCAGAAACCATAAGGCAAGCTAAAGCTGTAAAAACAGTTGTGTATATTCTGTACATGAGCAGTGAATGGGATACATCTGGGTATAGCTGTTGTATTGSTGCTTCTCTTCAAATACGAGGTTCCCCGAGATTGCAGTGGGTGTGTGGATGCAAAGGCAGAAATGTGAGCTGAGGGCTTAGTATGTTGAAATTAATCCTTAAAAACGGTGAAAAGAGGGAAAACGGATGGAGAAAATGGATGTTTAGAAAATCAATTTAATAGTAATTAAATAGAAGGAAGAGGCAGAGCTTCTAAAGTAGTTTCTGGGAGGAAAGAGGCAGCTGCCTCTCAGGGAGCAAGAGCAGCCCTCTGAAAGCCAGCTCTGCAAAGAGCACGGGCAACATGAGAAACTAAATCACGGTGGCTACCACCGCGCAGGGACTACACCTGCAGGGCCGAGCACGGCTTGCTCCACAACCTGCGCCCCGTGCGTGCCCGCTCACAGGTTGGGAGAGAAAGGCACAGCATTTCCCAGGACGGACCATGACTTCTGCTGGCAGAGGGCTGAGCAGCAGCAGAAAGCCTTGTTTGAGCCACACTGCTCAGGAGCCCCTCAAATCGAGGTGCTCCGCTTTGCAGTCACGATGAGAATCTGAACCAAAAGGCTTGGTGATGCAAAAATAATGCCAAATAGCCCTCGTTCTTTCTTTTGTGCAAGGCAATTTTTCCACTGCATTAACCTGTCAGAGTGCCGAGGACTTCACACTTACTAAGACTTTCTGTCTTATAATTTCCCAGAGAGCRGTGAATTTGGTACTACTTGAAAGCWGTGATTATGCAAAAATATGGCTTTTTCTTTCTCCTGGAGGAATWTCACTGCGTCAGAAGATGAATCTCTGCTCTGCTGAGAGCTCTCCCAGCCTGGCAACTTAAAAACGTGCTCGCCGATGCCTGCAACTCGCGTGCACCTTTCACCACGGCACAGAGGCCGGGGAACGCTCTTAAGCCGATTAAAACGCACGAAGCCGTGAGACGTCGGCGCTGCGAGCCGTTTCACAGCTTGGCGCGGGGCGCTGCGGCGGCTGCCTGGTTTTCCGGCGGCGTTGCGGCGAGGGGACGTCGTCTCGCGGCAGGCTGCTCCAGGCACGAAGCCTCTCCAACGGGTGCAGAAGGCCTTTGCATCTGACCTTGCGCTCGCCTTGACAGCACGGCCACGTACCCGTGTTGACTTCTTCTCTTTCACCCTGGCAGGACTCGGGAAGTGCTCGGTGGAACGCCGCTCTCGCTTCAGCAGCGGCGATGGTCTTTTTCTTGGCTGAAGCGTGGGCTGCTCTCCTACTCTGGTTCTCCTACGCRGCGTAAAAGATGCAGACAAATCAGTCAGAGGTGATGCATCTCTGAGTTTGACTGCTTGCTCCCCTCCAGACATTTTTTGCAGCTGTGCAACCTTTCTGACTTTACCAGTGATTTACCTGGGTGCAGCAGAAAGGAAAATGAGGTGCGTTTTCGCATTTCCTCCTGCCAAATCTGTGTAATCTCACTGTCACCTCCAGAAACTGGAGGGGTGCGAAGTGAATTTTCCTCTTTGCATTGCAGTTCAAAGAAACCGTATGGAAACTATTTTGTTTGATTTGCAGTCTGCATCTTATTTAAAATTAAAATTGTCCAGTGACTAGATTTCCACTTAGTCTAGCAGAGCTCTGGTGATTTACATCAGTTAAGAATCAGCTCATCGTTTCCTTTAAAGCTGCTGATATCGTTCTGTGGTTATGAGCACTCTACAGAGCTGCATTTTTTTAAGAGAAGAAACCCTCAACAAGCTTTCTGATGCAAATACAATTTTGAAGTGATATTTTGCAGTGATAAGGTGGTCGATTTTTCTCTTCCAGTGATTTTAGAGAGCCTCGGAGCTATTTTAGATATATTAATCTGTTTAATAAAAAAAATGAATGTTTCATACTGTTGGTCTCCCTATCACTATTTGTGTTTCATATCATGTTTTATCATTATCACAAGCTATTTTATTTAAACTCAGCACGTTAAACATGGCTATTCTGAACCTCTGACGTGCTATCAATTATTTAATAAGCACGAAGCCTACAACTTCGCTAAAGGTTATCATCTGTAATAYATACATCTTTTGTTTTCCTGAAAGCGATGCATTTTGACCTTTTTTCTATACAAAGGAGTAAAGTGTTTCTTTGTACAATCTGTGGTGAGACCATGGTTTTCCTCTCTGTTTTGCACTGCTTGGACTACATGAAAATGTTAAGTGGCAGGGGGTTTACATGGGAAAAGGAATACAAGCACTTCTGTACTATCATGGATAGTGCCATCATAATATGGTGCAAATATTACATTAAAAGTAATTCAGGACTACTGGAACGCAGTATAAGCACCTGAAAATATACTGCTCCTTTCAGTATCATTTCATTTTATCTTGCAAACACATAACATAGGAATCTGAGTTCCATATTCAGATGTGAGTTAAACACTTACTTAGAAACCTATGATGTTTCCACTGATGTTAATGGGACTTTGGTCCTAAAAGCCTGAAAATAGGTCTTACTGAACCAAATCATTTTGCTCTGGCATCACTGCCCTTAAAAAAAAAAAAAAAAAAAAATCTGCTTTTTAGGTATATACATGCAAGACCCAGGCCACTGTTTTTAGACTCCTCCTGTAGTTACTGGAACACCTGAAAATGAAGCAGTTGGCCTCATGGCAATGTAGATCACAAAAATTCAGCACCTAAATTTCACAGTGAATAGCGCAGATGCAAAAGTGGGCATCTCCGAAGCGCAGGCCTTARGCCTGGGGTGCTTGGCCAGCACCATGCCGATAGGGAAGCCAGACARTAGGGAATGGGTCCAAGTCACCAGCAATGGCCAAGAGGAATCCTCTTCCAAGGGCAGGCGTTCTTTCCTTTTTAAATTAGACTTAGGCTCCCAAATCATTGAGTATTTTTAAAATTTTTAGCCTGGTCCTACTGAAATTATGATTCAAAAAAAACCTGAAAAATGTTGTGTTTGCAGTGAAACACCAAAGCTGCTGGGTTTCATGTGGCTTGGGAGTATTTTTACCCCCCATTATTTATGAAGTGAGTAACCTCTCCATGGAGAATGAAATTTTCTGGAACGTTTCTCAGCACTGCAGTACCTTAGAGTTAGGTTTTGTGTAGGATGASATAAGACGTTTCTCCAGTTTTCTCCTGAAGGAAAGCATAGCTGAGAGTGTGTGAGATAACTTTCTTTGCTATTTCCATGAATCTATATTAAAGCAGATAGGAAACATTAAACAATACGTTATTTTAACAGAGAGATTGTTTAAACCAGAATGCCTGGAAGCACCTTAACTCTAGACAACTGAAAATCATTTCCTAAAAYGTCTTTTTCAGTGAGTCATTTAATTCTTTGAAATGTAGGCCATTTTCAAGTCATTTTGTACAACAAATGAGACCAGCTCAATCTGTTCTTCACATTTTAGTAATTTAAAAGGACATAACTGAATTTTATTTTAATGGTAATTGCAAACTCATGCAGAAAATGTAAATGCACACTTCCCAATTAGCTTGCAGCATAAACCATGGCTTCTATTAATGTATTCCAATTTGTAATTCTTTGCACAGTATGAGATTTGAAAGCTGTGATTAAAATTAATTAGGTTAAGTAAAGTTTATCCCCCCTGAGCACTGCTATTTGAAGAAAGAAATAGTAAAACACTAGCTACATCTGGCACCGCAGGAGGCTAAAGCATCACGAGGAGTAGCAGCATTGCTTTTTCAGAGGAGCTGTGTGCTGCCTTTTTGGCATATCTTAAGCACCATGTATTCTTTCCTAGCAGCTAATTGGGAGCCATTAAAAGTCACTCTTTGCGTCTTGTAAATGCTCTGGAGCTACAACATTCATACAAATATCTGACTGAGCGATCTTTGTAATACAGTGGATCGCATGCATTCACAGGTGGCATCATCTGTGCCTACCTACCACAGCCTCACGACGGTGGGAACTGAGGGTCTGACAGGGTGAAAAGTCAACAGGTCCCGAGGACCTCCTAGAGTGTTTGACCCTTTCTTCTGTTGTGGTAAAACTCATGATAGTTTCACTTGCTAGCTTGCCTGGGTGTTTTTGGTTGGCTTTTGGCTACCAGCCAGGTATTCTAAAGGAATTTCTTTTCCTAAGAGGGAGTGTTTGGATAAGAAGGGGTGTAAATGTTGGGGACATTGTACTTGCTGGGATAGGAAGATCTTTTTAAAGGGAAGACACATTCAGAGTTCACCCACTCTGATCCAGAGTCCAGGCCAACTGCTGGGAATCATCATGTTAACTGATTCCTGTGGGCTAGATGGTTTTTAGACTTGATTTCTGTCACTCCTGAGGAGGCAGCTAGTATATTAAGATTTGGTCTTTTGCCTTTCTCTGCTACTTGAGAACAATAAAGTTCTTGGTCAGGTGAAGCCTTTTACCACTGGTATCCATCACAGCCAAACTGAAGTACTGAATACACTTGACCCAATAAACACATTAGTCACTAGGAGAAAGAGCTTCTAAGAGAGTAAGAAGTAGGAAGGTATTTTTGGAGACTGATGCTCTTTGGTGATTCAAGATCACGGAATCGCAGAATGGTTGGAAGGCACCTCTGGAGATCATCTAGTCTAATCCCCCTGCTCAAGCACAGTCACCTAGAGCATGTTGCACAGGATCATGTCTAGGTGCATTTTGAATATCTCCAGAGAAGGAGACTCCACAACCTCTCGGGGCAACCTGTTTTAGTGCTCTGTCGCTCTAACAGTAAAGTAGTTTTCCCTCATGTTCAGACTGAACTTCCTGTGTTTCAGTTTGTGTGTGCTGCCTCTCATCCTATCACTGGGCACCACTGAAAAGAGTCTGTCCTCATCCTCTCGACACCCTCCTTTCAGATACCTATGCCCATTGATAAGATCTCCCGGTCAGTCTTCCCCAGSCTAAACAGGCCCAGCTCTCACAGCCGTTCCTCATAGGGCAGATGCCCCACYCCCCTAATCATCTTCATAGCCCTACGCTGCACTCTCTCCAGTTGCTCCATGTCTCTCTTGGACTGGGGAGCCCAGAACTGGACCCAGCACTCCAGATGAGGCCTCACCAGGGCAGAGTAGAGGGAGAGGATTACTTCCCTCGACCTGCTGGCAATGCCCTTCCTAATGCAGCCCAGGACACCACTGGCCTTCTTGGTCACAAAGGCACATTGCTGGCTCATGGTCAACTTGCTGTCCACCAGGACTCCCAGGTYCTTCTCTGCAGAGCTGCTCTCCAGCAGGTCAGCCCCTAGCCTGTACTGGTGCAAGGGATTATTCCTCCCCAGGTGAAGTATTCTGCATTTGCCCTTGTTGAATCTCATAAGGTTCCTCTCCACCCAGYTCTCCAGCCTGGCCAGGTCTCTCYGAATGGCAGCACAGCCCTCAGGTGTGTCAGCCACTCCCCTCTGTTTCATATCCTCAGCAAACTTGGGAGGGTGCACTCTGGCCCTTCATCCAGGTCATTGATGAATAAGTTGAACAAGTCTGGACCCAATATTGACCCCTAGGGGACACTACTAGCTGCAGGCCTCCAATAGACTTTACACCACTGAGCACAACCTTCTGACTCYGCCTCTCAGCCAATTCTCAATCCACCTCAGTAGCCATCTTCTCATACCACTAGAGATGTTTTTATTCTGCATCACAGCTTGAGGTCTAATTGTCTGACCATCCAGAACACTGGGTAGTTCAGGGTGTTGTTAGAGTCCAGAAATATCTTGTGGCTATTATTTTTTCTAACTGTATTATTGTCTATCCCTACAGTGTGATCAGGAATTCCACACTAATGCTATTTTTAAAAATTCCAATCTTTGAGAAATTCTAATATTTTGACATGTATGTTGTCTGAATAAGGACAAAATATTGAAATAAATTATTTCTTTGTGGGATAGGAAACTTATAAAAAATCACATTTTGGAATTAGTCTGTTGTAGACTTTTTTCTTTTTCTTTTTTTTTTTTCCCTGAGCAACTATAGAGCCTTGTGGGAACTATAGCCTGAGAATTCAATATCCTCTTTGCATTCAGTGACCCAAATCCCAGGTCTAGAGCTCATCTCCATGCTTTTGTGGTTATCATGATACACCTTAGAAATTCAATCAGATGGGACAGTGTGAAATGACAGAAGATGTAGTCCAGACAGGAAGCCTGTCTCATAGAGAACGAAGAATGACATGCCTAGCCTACAGCATTCATGAAATACCCCAGCAGATAGCATAGAGGCACATTAATATAGAAACAGGTCCCATATTAAGCCAATTCAGAAAAAAAAGTATTTGAATAACATTTTTACAGTAGGGGAATTTAAAAAATCTAAAGTGGGTATCTAAAATGCACTCCAGGTCAGCAGTGAAGGTTGAAAGGAGATTTTCACATAGTTGCATCTCTGATACCACCATGAAATTTGATTAGGAAAGAAAGAGAAACGGATTTTATTACTATCCTTGTTCTAGTGCAATATCAACACATACAGCAATAAACGAGCTTGAGCGCCTCTCACATTCAAACAGCTTTGCTCTCTCACCTCATTGCCAGAAATTGGGAGCACTTCCCCATGGAAGTGTGAGGCTGAACTTCTATGCATGGCAGAAGAAATGACCGTAAGCTTTGACCCTAGGCAATTTTCTTGTTCTTATTTCTTCAGCATATGAGTTGAAAAAGAATAAGAAATAGGAAATCCCATTAAAACAAAAATGTTTTGCACTTTCTCCCTGACAGGAAGTTCTGGTCAAGAATTACTGTCTAAGGTATTTCTGGATTAGAAAGCAAGGTCTGAAAATATATAGACATATGATCCTTTAGCTATGCAACTGCACAAGCCAGTAAAAACACTCTCATTAGGGTGATAAACAAAAAGGAATGAAAAAAGAAGACTTTGTAGTATTATGCAAAGCCCAAGGCTTAGCAAGACAATTCAGTTTCTCAGCCTCAGGAGGAAGCTTTACAATCCCTAGGTCTATTATTCTTTTAACTCAGGCCAGGGAGTTACACCCAGTAATTTCAGTTGCAGGCCTGTAATTTATCTGAGCTACAGCCACGTGCTTTAGCAAGATGGCAGAAAGAACTGAGAAAATGTTGTCAGATTTGATGCAGTAGGAAAGCCTTACTGAGAAAACAGCAAAAGGGGATGTGGTACCTCCAATGTACATATCACAGCAGGGCTTGTAAGGAAGTAGGAAGAAGATGGCCCACAAAAGAGGGCCCAGCCTGAGGACTTCTCTGTTACTGGACTTTGAAGGTTTCCTTACACCGTCCTGTCTTCACGTCTGTCCCAGGAGCATCAGAGCACGTCTGAGTCCTGCATTCAGTGAGTGGGAAGAAGGGGATCCTACATAAAACCATGAAAGCTGCTTACTTTGCTAGGTACAAAGAAGGCCTCTTCATATTTCTAAATATCACGATCAACCCGCTCCTTCCAGCTGCCCCTTTTTMTCTCTCACTTCTCTCTCCTCCACACAGCACTAACATCACTATTGCTCTCCTTTTACTACCCATTGGTTCCTTTAACCCTTACTTCAGTATATTCAAGCTGTTTGTGCCTTAGATAAATAATAAAAAGGATAAGGGAACTGATTTGGATGTTCACTGATAGAATCTGAGAGCAGTGGGTGGGAAAGACATAGTAATTACAGAAAAAGTAGACAAATAGGGCCTGCTGGCAGGCAGTACTGAACCATGTAGGTAACAGGGAGTGGGAGCCGCAGCACCATGACATGATAATGTCATGATGGTCATGGACAGATGATGATGGGTAAAGGAGAAGTAGCACATTTACACAGGGCTTCAGCAACTATTCATTGAAGTGCAAAAAGTGAAGGCCAGTATGGGAATTTGGTAACATTGAACTGACGTAGAAGACAGGTGATCACTCCCCAGTACTCATTCATACCCGTCTTGCAGGGAGACTTAAGAATGGCTGGACTGAGTCAGTATAAAGGCCTTCGAGCTCTCTAATGGTTGCTTAAAGAAACAGGACATAGGTATAGAGGTCTTTTTTCTGGCAAAGTCTCCTGGGTTTGGGGTAAGCAGCAGTTCAAGTTTTCCTTGAGCTAGGAGCTGCAATATAGGCTATCGTGTTTCATGATGCTTTGAAGCTGCTCCAGTACAAAATGAAACCAAATGAAAATGATCTTGAAAACTGAGATTTTTCTCGTATCGTATTTACCCTAGAGGGCTCCCTTTTGCCATGTTAACTAAGGAAGATGGTATGTCATCAAGACTTAGGGAGAAAAGACTTGCAAGAATGCATATGTGCTTTCTAACTTTYGGAGAACCAACTCCTTCTCCTGTGCTAGCTCTTGCAAGGATGACTAAATACAAACCTACAAGAACTGATCTAGCTCATGAAAAGTGATTTTCCTSCACGCTGATGTGGAAAACAGGCTCTGCAGGAACTGGTGTGGAATTACCTGCCAAGGTACACAAAAAAAGGCCAAAGAAGCCTTGCCTCACAGTTTTGAGGCAATTCTAATAGTTTAAATTACTATTGTAAGAGATGGGTTTCTACCTACAAAAGCCCATTTGTGCATTCACAGTGCAGACCCAGCCTTCCAGAGCTAGTTCACCAGTCACTTACTTAGATGAATGCTAATCTATTGCCTTGTCCATTGCTCTTACATTCATTTTCACTGCAGGAACTTTAAAATGACTCTTCTTTTAGTTTCACTTTATGCCAAACTGCCCTATTTTGGCAGAGGGGAGAAAATCTTCTCCAAATAATAGATCTGAGAAAAAACATGAGCTGCAGCARTATGAGCTTTCATAAAGCTGCATGGTGCCATGGTTCCAAAGTGCTGGATCAGTGCAGTTACTCTGCACATGGGACTTTGCATAAGGAGAGGCTAACATATTTCTACTGGCCTGGCAAAAATTCATAACAAATCTGCTGCTTCAAAGATCGCCATAAACAATTCAATGCTCTTGCTAGTGTCTACACCCTACAAATGTTTAAACCACAAGAAACCACAAACCACAAGAAACCTGCGAACTGAATAAACAGCTGCTGCTCCTAACTCAAAATCAAATTTACAATATTCTGCTAATAGACAGGCATTTGCATTGCAAAAGCAGATTTCGTATTACTGATATCTGTGTCACAATTAGAATATAGCTAAGCTTTTAGGTGTTTAAATGAATTCATGATAACATACTCAAGAAAATTATCACTTCCAAAAAGAAGTTCTAAAATGTCAAAAGACAAAGTGGTACAGGATGTGGATGTATTAACATCTCAAGTAAATGGGACTCATTAGCTACAATATTTCATACATTACAATATAAGGTATGCACATAAGAAAAGACTCCCTTGGTTTTTTTTTAGAGCATGTGCTCTCTAGGTCTTCCCCAGTGTTGCTAGCTGAGTTGTTCTAATATAGCTACTCAATACGTAAATTCATCTGCCCTCACATTAAAAAAAGCACTTAGATCTCTAGCCCTGCAACTTGTTTYTGCTAGTGTGTACAGGGTAAGCAAAGAGTAACAACCATCCTGACTCACACCAAGGGCACATCCAACTGGTCTCTCAGAGCAACCTGTGGGAGATGCTAAGGAACAGTGTAAGAGGCAGAGCAAGTGCAAAGCATCCATCCTTCCAGGAGCTCCTCTCCCCACTTTAGGCTTAGGGATTTGTGAAGAAAACATAAAGGGTCTTAAGTCCTTTGACGGATCTTTCCTCCCTGAGTTTATCTCACTGACTCCTGAACTCAGTTACACCTTTCAAACAAGCTAAGGAAAGAGAGGTCTTGCAGGAGACACAGCGCAGATACAGCTGTGGGAACCAAGCCCTGCCTTTCTGAGAGGTGAGGATCAGAGCTTTGCACTGCTCTGTGAGGACTAGTGTTACCTCCTGCTGATGAGTCACTGCTGGTGACAGTTTTGGTCATGCTGCTTGCAGCTGTCCTAGTAAATAAAATGGGCCTGGGGCTGTTTTTAGGCTTTTTTTTTTTTCTGCATAGTTTGGCTTATACCGTACAGCTAACCCCTTTCAACTGCTGCAGTGGAGGGAATCCAACATCCGCTATGAGCCATTCCTTATTCCATCTCAGCACTGATGGGAGATAACTAGTATGCCAGGACCATGCTAACCAATTAACAGTATGGACAATCAACATCAGTGCTCAGGCTCATTCCCTTGGCCTGTCAAGTTCTGTAGCAGAAACATAGCTGTCATGTTTGAATTTCACAGAAGGAGAAGCCATAGTCCTCAGAAAAATGCTGTTAGTCAAAACTGTGCTTGTGACTAAAGGAAAGAGTGGGTCAAACGGAAGAGATGGTAGGTCACGGCAGAGCTCACTGGTTTTCTTAGCAAAACCTGCTAGGTTCTGCAGAAAGGGGAGGTAGGGAATGTGACGGAAAAATCGCTAAGCGCAGGCCAAACTGAGTGAAAGTGGAAATTCTGGGTGAAGGGGTCAACAAAGGTAGAGGGAGAGCTGCAGATCAAATGGCAGATCAAAAAGAGAAGTCTGCACCAGAAAAATTCAGCACTGTCCTGGGACTTCCATCACCGTTGTGCACAGCGTGGGAAGGAGCAAGGCAATGCTGGGGAGGTGGTTTAGCAGGGAGCACAGAGATGCATGGAGTTGGTGGTGATGAGAAACTGGGCTGGAAGAGCTCAYCCCTGCATCAGGTGGTGAGGCAGTTAGCAGCTGAGGGGAGCACTTGGATGTGGACAGAGGGCAAATCTTTGGTAGACTGGGCTGATGGGAACAGGAGGCAATATTCAAGGAATTTGGAGTCACTGGTAAAATCGTGAGGGACAGAGGAAAAGGAAGGGGAAGTTTAGTAGCTAAGAGGAGTAATGGAAGTGTTTCATCTTATTTAGAGATAAATATAGGTGAAGGAGATGAAGCAATAAGTAGGCAATGAGATTGTAGTTTTTCTGGAATGACCTCACAGCTGCCATCAGCACTGATTTCTGCTTCTTTTCCTGGCAATTTTGTGTTCCCACTGTCTTGTGGAAAAGGAGCTCTCCTGTYAGTTCAGTCTCCTGAATGGAAGAGCACTTACTGGGTCGTTTTATCAGCAACTTGTTTATCTTCATCTCCTTTTAGGATGCTTCCTAGCAGCAGAAGGCATGGCCGTTTTTTTTTCGGTAAATGCCCTGACTTTGCCACATCACATATGCGTGCTGCTCCAACCAGCACCAACATCCCAGTTCACTTGCACTTTGATAAGTCYGTATGTATGTGCTTCCCATTTGCTAATCCCAAAATGTTAAAAGTTCAGGTAGAATGAGACTTGGGTCTGAGCTACTGCTAGCTTTTGACAATCTGAAACACTCTGAATTGCTGTCTTTTCTAATTCATTATCTATAATTTTTAAACGAAATGAAGAAACGAGTCCAGAATTTAACCTATTTAAAAGGTGCTCTAACCCAACATTCACCCTGAAGGATGGGACTCCTCTGTGGTCAGTTATGATCTTTGTGAGGCCCATTAGAAAGTGCTTTAAGAAAAATGTACATACAAAAAAATGCCATTAGAAATCAATCTTGGACAAAGAGGCAAACAGTGACTGCATGTTATTATTAAATTACACAGCTCTCCCCATCCTAAAGTCAGGGCAGTACTGAGGGGGAGCGCTCCATGAACACTGTAGCCACTAGATGCCAGTATTAGCATGGCCTTATGGTTAAAAATAAGCTTACGAAAAGCAAAGTGAACAGACAAGTTTTGCTAATTTTAAAACAGTCTTTTCAGTCATAGTGAGCTTTTTTGTGCACTCCAGTTCAGTTCTAGAGTAGTATTTTGCAGGGCAAACTCTCCATTATATGATTCCATGCACAGTCACTATCCTCACATTAGACTCCTGAAAACATGAGTATTTGCRCATGCCTTTGAGTTTTGTCTCTCTTGGACCATCCTTCTCAGGAKCAGGTAACTGAGAAATTATCACTGGAGGTCTCTCATATGTCTTTCAAAAGCATTTCTTTTATCTCCATTAAGGAGACAATCATGCTTCACCTTGGGCAGAGAAATATATTGCAATATCAGCAATGTACCCTGCTGCATAGTATCATCAGCCACATGCTCATGCACATACTGGCCCCATTTCCTATGCTGCAGGGAAGGTCTATGGCTTTATCTGTTTGCACTCTACAGCCARAAGCAGCTCTGCCCATTGCAAAATTGGAACTGGCCCCGGCTCTTTTAGGTTAAGGAGACTTTGACACCACAAAGACCCGCTCTGTGGCACAGAGATTGGGAGGCAAGGCGGGATGGGGCTCAGAGTGGGTAGCAGATAGGCATTGTGCCAAGACCAGGCCATGTCCCAGGTGTTCCCCAGTGTCCCCAGCTCACAACAGTGGTGAGAAGCTCTCTGCTGTGGTGGAGGAGAGAAGTAGCCTCGTCCAGGCCTCAGCCATCCCTCTCAAATCAGGAAGGGCTATCTGCACCTCAGAGGTTTCATGCTAACACCAAGGACCATCCACATGCCTTCTCCAAGCTTCGGCTGCTTCTTGCCCATTACAGAGGGAGAATGCTTGCCCTCCACCCTACCATGCTGAGCAATCCACATTTGACGCTACCACAAGCAGGATACACACACACACACCGAGTTTCATCAACTGCCTTCCCCTCCCATCGCCTCCAGGCAGTCAATGAAAATAGCACTGATCTGGAAGGAGAAAGCCTTGCTCCCACCCACACATGACTCAACCCAAAACCCTCTAAGCTTGCAGCAGCGGTCAGTGTGCTAATCTTCAGCATCATGCAACCAGCTCAGTACCTATGTATGTGGGTCATGACTATAGAAGCCCAAGATACCCCTAAAATTGACCATGAGGAAAGCAGGTTTTCCTTGCTAGCTGCCAATGTTGCAAACCGGGATCTKAGAATTAAGCAATGATTCCTCAGCCTCTGCCTTTCTCTGGTTCATAACTATGCTAAAGCCAAAAATTAGCAGGATTGCTCATAGGAGGAAAAGAGATCTCCACCTGTACTCTTCTACTGCAACTGTACTGGCTTTATCATATCCACCTGCTGTTGATACATYAGAGGAGAAAGCAATATCTATGCGCAGACATCAGAAGTACGGATATATACTTCTGTGCTCACTAGCTGAAGCCATTCTCTGGACAATGGRGAGAGAAATAGATATGTCTTTCATCTCTTTTAGACATCTATTTTAAGATGAGATGAATCTCATCACAGATTTGGAAGTCTCTACTGTAAATACTCACGTCTGGATAGATGAATCTTGGTCTTGAGCAAAAGGTTTTGGTTTTGAAATTCCAACACAGTTTCAGATGTTGACTATTTACAACTGAAAGCTAAATGAAAACTGCTGATACTCACTATCATCATCACAATCCACATCATGTTTTTAAAATGATTTTAAACAGTAAAAAGGTATATTTGGCCATGGACTCATTATAAATACTAGAGATTTTGGTAGGTTTTACATTCAGTAATGAACCTCCAGTATGTTACCATGTCGAAGTCAATGTGAAGAGTATGCTTTTTTCCGCATCACCTTTCAATTACTTTYAAAATGAAACGCATATTCATTAAAAAACAGACACTTCAAAAAGTTTTCTCTTTTTACCTGCACAATTAAATACTCTAAATCCAGCCATTTTTCCCAAAGGACATTGATAAAAACTGGTTTGTTCACAAATGGATGGGAAGTACATTGGAGTTAAGTGTTCCTTGGGCTGCCATCTAGAGAAAATAAACACAAAAGGATCAGTTCTGAGGTGGGTTGTCTCCCTTGGGGCAGTGCAGACACAGGCAAGCCTCATCTCATTTGCAGTGGGGTCAGTTGCCTGCTTGGTCCTCTAGAGATGTGCTAGCAAGAAGATGTGAAGCTTCCCAAACCATTTATGAGTGCTTCTAAGTGGAGCAACTATCTTTATTGAAGTCATGAAAACTAAGTCTCTTTCCCATGCACTCTTGGGATACTCTCTATTTTGGCCTGTGTTCAGGAAGGCAATTAAATATGTGCTAACTCTATGYTCATGAATAGTCACATTGAAATTTAAGGAATTACACATGCTTAAGTGCTTTCTTGAATGAAGCCCAAAGTTTGTATCCCAAAGAGAGCTAGAAACACTGTGGCTGAAAGCCACACACCACACCGAAGGGCATATCAAGGGAGCTATGACACAGCAGAAGCTCCCAGGAGGATGTGGGGGGATGAGAGAAGGGAGACCAGATTTACACATGTCACAGAGGAAACACAATATTTTCCATTTGCACCACAACCCTACCCCTCTGAGGAAAAGGATATAGTGTTTCTTTGATTCCCTGTTTCCCTTCCCAAAGTTTGTAGCACTTAAATAATGCCTGGCACAAAGTATTCTGCAAAGCTTGCTTAGGGGATCCTATCTGTCCCCAGATGGATGGCGATGTGCTGCGGAGTTTGAGCTGAGACGACACAAAGAGATCCAGGGGCTTTCTGCAAACATGGGCACAGAAGTCCTGCAGCAGTGCTACCTCCACGGCCTTCGCAAAATCAGGTAAATCTTTGCTTCTGTCAAGTCTAAGCTGTATACCCTGCCAAGTGCCAATTTTGCAGATCCTGATGCTGCCTGACAGTTTGTGTGTGCCTGGTTTAGGCTGAATTAATCAATATTCTGAGAGGAATGGGGTCAATTAGCTCTCAAATGTGCCTTGATAGTATCATTACATGATTTCCAGTGTCTTCACTGTTTGCCAAATGTTCTCATACCTCCCGCATTGTGTAAAATATAGCAGATTTTCTCTTAGCATAAAAGATAATATTTTCCTTGCCGAGTCATCTGTGGACACACTGTACCRGGTAAGGCTTTCACCATGCAGAGAGAGGGCCAGGGACTGAAGCCTGACGAGAACAGCTCCCCTGCTTTGTAGGCTGTGTCCTACAGAGCCTGAGCTAACACTGCCAGACCCCAGGAACCTCTTGCTTCTCCTTCCAGAGACCAGATATAGAGCACAAAAGATGTCAGGAATAGTGGGGGGAGGATTATCTCACCTCAGTTCAGCCCCTGAAAGTTGGGTAGCTAGTAACTAAGCTTGTCGACTGAGGCTCTTTTTATATTCAAAGGGGAGAAGTAGGCAGCTCTAAAGGGCAGTTCATGTCACTTCTTACTTATCCTAGGAGATGGTGAATGATGATGTCACTGAAGGGACATTTGGGTGACAGTTAATAATCCAGATATTCTGCCCTTGGCAGCTGCTTGGAGAAGCCGTGCTGAAGTCAGCATACACCCAACTGCAGCTGGTTCACATGTCTGCCACAGATTTATTGTATGGCTTTGGACAACACACYTAATCCTCCAGAATTTCATGAACACTGCCTTTTCTCCAGTTCCCGTCCTTTCCGTCCCTGTCACTGACACTATTCATTATACATACGGACAAGGCCCAGTGTAATCAGGCCCTGTTTTCAGGTGGAGACCGGTTGAGTTGCCAAGTAGAAGAGATCACGTGGTAAAGTAAGGGATTTTAGACTTTCATACACATTTTTCACTTCAGCTCTAGCACTTTCTGACCATCTCGATTTGTCAGTTTGATAACTGTGACTTTCAGGGCAAGCTGCAAAGTCACAGGAAAAGAGGAAACCATCTTAGCTCTTGAGATTAGTTTAAAGCATCATATATTGCAGTAACATTTTTTTTCTGATGGGTATTTACCCCTTTTAAATGCAAATACTTTTGGTTTCTGTTTTGCAGAAAAGTGTTTCATTAAGTGACTTTTGGTTTCAGTTTAGCTAACGGGTGTGAAGAGAATACTTTCTTCATTGGATTCGTTCATTCACAGTTGAGAAATCAGTCGGGAGTGGAAGAAGCAGCAAAGCTCATTTCCTCTTCCAGTCTGTGAATAGAAACAGGTGGGCAAGGTCAACATAGACTCATTTTAGAAACGTGAAAGATGTGAGGTGAGATTTTCCAAACTGCTCAAGCAGGTAGAGTTCCCACCTCACACAACTGTCATTGATTTCTGTAGGAGTTAGCAGTTACATGCTTTGGGAAATGCCACTGAGTACTCATCTGTGTTTTTAAGAACTCATTTATCTTTAAATATCTGGTTCACAGTGACCAGAAACAGCCTGTCAGTTCATTAATTACGGTTTCTACTTCCCTTATTTAATATGTCCGTTAGCTGTAGGTACAAAACTTGTTTTGATGCATCTTCTGTCCAATCTTTCCACAGAAGACCAAGCACATTTGAAATTTTCTTTTTAATAGCAAACAGTGGTAAAAGAGCTGATTAGTGAACTTTTAATTGACTTCCTACTTACACCCAAAATCATGGAAAAATGAGTTCTCACATGGTAAATAAAAATAATTAATTGTTTGCTGATACAGCATCCTCCACCTCCTGTTGAAACTTACTCTCTGCAGCAGTGAAGTCAAGAAGGGCTGCAGGAGAAAAGAGTAAGATGGAGAGACATTGAGAGTCCTAGAGGAATCTATCCTCCAAGGACTATTTCTATAATTTATACAGGAATTGCTTAGCATGAAAAACAGAAACATGCTTGGCATCAAGACCTGGAACCAAGGAGTCTCTCATCCTGGGTGATATTCCCACCACTAAGCTGCAGAGACACGTTCTGCCCCCTCATCCCTAAGCAGGCCCAGAAATATCAGAGTGATCTACACATACCTCTCTTCCCCCACCACCCTTTTTTTCCTAGCCAGAAGCTTGCCTATGTTAAAGGCCGAAGTACCTCCTGCTACGTGGTGGGAGAAGGGAGGGCTGCACAGCCACCACCACCACTGGCACCTCCGCTAAATCCCTGCCCCTGTATTTGCGTAAGTAAAAGCTGTAGGCAGATTTCTGCCAGCTTTTTCCCACTTCATGCAAAACAAGCTTAATGGATGAAATATATGGTTAGGTGGATTGGTCTGAAGCTTCTATTTTTTGACACTAGCATTGGTTCATGTTTGTGTGCATGTGTGTCCATGACGCAGTGTTTTGTTTGTGATCAGAGAGGTCAGATTTCTCCCCGGCTCAGTTAGGTCAGGTCCCATGCCTGAGCACTGGAAAGGGGCTTGTGGTTATGTTATCCACTGCAGCAAGCAGGCCTTCATCCGCTTCACAACCTACCTCTCCAGCATGAATCACCCAGCGTCCAAAACTGCCTCACACGGGCACCAGCAAGAACAAAACTCAGTTCCTGGACCCCTCATCAAAAACAGACCCCAAATAGGGGACCAAATTGTAAGCATCACTGCAATTTTTCTTTTTTTTTTCTAAAGGCTTTGCTGAGCTCTGATTTGTCCTTTGCTGAAGTTTCCAGGTTATAACCTGACCTGTAGCCTAAAACCGGTTCCTGTGAGAAATATTTTCTATTTGTTTGCTCAAGAGAGGTCAGAAGATAGTGGTCTGAAACAAACGTTCTGTACGTGTTGCAACCTCAGTTTTTATATATAGCAAGCACTCCTGCAAAACTGATTGATTACAGTTGGCTGACGAGCACTATTTCTACCAGACAATGAGATCACCTTGCTAGCGTGGAGGCTGTTTTGGAGCAGGCTGCTGTTTTAAGCTTGCTTGAGGTGTGCCCACAAGTCTGTTTATTCTCATGTATCTTATGTGGTCAGGGTGGTGGTGCTGGAGTTTTTCATTGCTGAGCAATTTCTTCTGGTTTATTAAATGAATTTAGTTTCAGATGGAGTACTGGGTTTTCGTTTGTGGTGCTGCTTTTCCTGTTACTGTTGTTGTGGTTTACCGTCCACATTGGGGTGTTCAAAAACTGCTCTTCAAAATTCACTGAGCTTGTTTGTGATTTGTGTTTTTACAGTTCTGTGCAATTCTTAATGTCAGAGTACTGAGCGTGGGCTGGGATTTTCTCCAGAGGGAATTACTGTACATACAGCTTTTGAGCAGCACTGGAGCCTTCTGATTTCAGCTAGACACATTTCAAGTCCCAGCCAGGCCGTGAACTCTGAAGGGATGTAGAGATCCATCCAGGCAGAGCTTGCAGTAGCCATAAGGCCTTCTATAATATACAGATACTGTTAAGTAGTTGTATTTCCAGATTGACTTATTCCCTATGTCTAACAATGTGTTTATGGTTAGAGTAACTTTCTGAGAAAAAAGAAAAGAGGAAAGAAAAAGAAAAGAACATACTCTTTTCCAGGCTCAAGCAATGATTTAGAGAATGTCATTGAACAAGTTTTGGTACTAATTTCCCTATTTGTAAGATAGAGATATTAAGTCTAATCATAGCAGGTTAGCCCCTCAAGGGTGTCATGAAAGTTGACTCTTATTAAAAGTATTCTGAGCTAATCGAAGAAAAGGTGCTACCCACACAAGTACAGTGGGAGGCCTGGCATTTCTCTACCCAGCTAATGTGACAGCATTTGAGATCATGATTCTCTTTCCCAAACATGAGCAATAAAGGATTTCAGACGGGGCGGTGTTAGCGAAACAACTGGAGGACGCGTCCTCCAGCTCTCGGGGCCAAGCAGCCCGGGAGAACCAAGGGCACCGTCTCTGCGACCCCTTGAGAGYCCGCAGAGCAGAGCTCCCCTTTTTCACTGGCCTCCTTTGCTTTCACTTGCAGATTTATTTCCCTGAACATTTCCTTAGACTTCAGAGAGGTACAAGGCGGTACCGTGGCCAGCCTCTGGCAGCCCCTCGTCCCCCAGCACTCGCTCTCTCGGCTTCAGCATCTCCACGCGACTGTTTTAATCTTCGGCTGTCTCTGCTCCCTGCCCTGCGGGAATTCCAGTAACCACACAACCGCCCATGAGAGCCCTTAGTTCCCCTTTGTCTCCAGTCATCCCCAAACCCAGTTATGTCTTGCTCGCCTTAAGGCTGATTCATCGCAGTGGCCTGCAATGACTACCCTCGAACAGCCTCCCCTGCCGTATCGGCTCCTGCGTGCCCCGATACCATCCCAGCCGCTTTACCAGTATCTTCCCACTCTTAAAGACTGTCGTGAAAGGGGGCTAACCGAGCTAATTTTTCAGTCGTTTTTAATGTAGCCGGTGCATTCCGTGCGTGAAGTCTTTCATGTGTGTCATCATCATTACTATTATTTTAAGTGCTCAAAAGCCTTTAAGACTCTTTGTTTAAAGACAAAACAATTTTACCCTTAAACGATGGGAGACAGAACATTGCCAGTTTTCTCAGCTGAGGTTTGCTGCAAAACAAAGATTGGAAACCACTGGCCTAACCAGTTCTTAATCCTAATAATCTGCAATATGTTCCAGCGCTCGGTTGTCCTTATCATTAAAAAATGTTTCCTGATGGCTAACCTCCTCACTGCAATTTAAGCTCATTGCTCCTTGCCCTATTGCTAGCAGATATGGGCAGCACTTTATTATAGCCTCTGTTGCAGCTGCMTTTTACATATTTGAAGGTGGTTGTCTTTTCCAGAACAGATACATTCCCATCTTCCTTTTTTCCCTGGATTTCATGATTTCTAGACCTCGGATCACTCTTGTTGCTTTTGCCTGAGCTTTCTCCAGCACTGGAGTAGGGCAACTAAATATATCACTGCTCTTCTTTGCAATTCACATTGGTGAATCTGCATTGGCTATAACATTATCCCAAKAGCTCATATAGGCTAGGTTATCAGCCTATACACTTAAATCCCTTGCTAAATCACTGCTTTCTACAATAAAGCCTCCCTTACTATAAGTAAGCTACCTTTATTTGTTCCTAGCTTTATGGTCTTTCATTTGGCTGTCAAAATGCATGCTGTTTAAATGACCTTCCTCTAACAAGTGATCCAGATCAATTTGTCTAGCTGATCTATCCCTGATGCCTCTTTGCCAATTCTTTGTCATCTCTCCACTGGGACCAGAAAATAACGGTGTGGGACCCTGTGAGAAAAACCACCTGGGGGACTTTTTTTTTTTTTTTTTTTTTTATAGGCAACGTTTAATCTGTTTACTATGAGCTCTTTTGACTTTGCAGTTCTCATCTATTAATGCATTGTCATGCGTGGTAATGTCACATGCCTTACAAAACTAAATGTGTTGTGTCATCACATTTCCCCTTAGCAAACATAAGAGCTGATCAGGAAGCAATATCAAGTTTGTTATATGTAAGGAATCTCTGGCTTTCTCAGGGAGTGACAGAGAAGGTGCTGTGCTGCTTGGAAAAAAAAAAAAAAACAGAGGCAGGAAATCTATTAGACATAGGAGGAGGAAATCTGTACTCGTTTCATAAAGATACATATTAAGGACTGGAACTGGCTAATACTCTAAACTGATTRCATCTGGTAAGCATTAACTGAGTACACATTTCTGAACTGTTTGCTGTTTTCTTGATCCCACTGGGTAGTCAGCTTCTGATATTTCCAGTGAACCATGTTTAATCATGTTTAGCAACATTTTCGTGATAAGAGTTGGTAGTATTATAGCTCCACTTCCAGTCTTTGATGCATATGATTATATTACCTTCTTCTTCAGTAAATGCAAAAATTCTCTGGTAACTTGCACTATTGACGTCTGAGGAAGTCAGGGCTGTTATTGTTTCAGTGTTCAGCATGCTGCCACTTCATTGCTTTGATCCATGGCCTTACGTGGCTTTTTAAAGCGGAGGAGGGTGGAGGGAGAAGGGTTACTGGGCTTGTAAACATTTCTATTACATCAGATTAGTTTTTCTGCCATGTACTGGTGTGACTCAGACTTTCACATATTATAAAGTCAGCTAAGTCTACCAGGACTACAACCATTCTGAGAAATTCTAGATAAATGTGAATTAGTTTTATTCTTATCTTATTGCACAATGTACAATTGAACAAAAATGCCCTTTTGTTGACTTTTGGTGCAGATGTGCAACCACTGGCAGATAATGAGAACAACATGTTCCCACCCCAAACTCCTTTATTCTTTGGTTGTTAGCCTTAATACAGATTTAAGACTAATGTAACACATTCTCATTCTTAGTTTTCTTGACTGCTTCCTACCAACCCCTCAGTTTTGTTATTGTGGCTGTACCACAGTGATCTGAGATGGCTGCCACTGAATAGCTGGAATCATGTTTCTTAAAATGGATCATTCAGCCACTTTTTACTCCAGAGAATATGGCACGCATTTTCATGGTTATAAAAGCTGGGCAAGACAGTTCATTGTTGCCCTTGTTTTGATTTAAGGCTGTGGTGTCAGTAGCACAGGAAAAGCAGTAGTCATTACCAGCAGAAATATGAAGGTCTCAAATAAAATAATCTGGGGCACCACACTGGGTAACATTTTTCCTTAAGAACTTTCTGGTTAGGATTTTCAAACACTTCACATTTTGGCAGCCAAAGGCTGCAATTGCTTTGTTGTTTCTCATGTATTTTCTTGCCAAAAGTTTCCACAGTTGTCTGCTATTCAAATAATGTCTTACTAATGCAGTGGTCATTTTGAATATGCTAAGAAACAAACAAGGTTCACAGGCTGTGTGCAGAGATCCTGAGCAATAACTGTACATTCTTCAGCATTAGGACCCACCAAATCTTTTGAGATATATGTGAGACCCAAACTTTCCTCAGCTTGTCCTTATTCCTAGAGCTTTTCACCTCAGATCCCCGGTCTCACAAAGGCACATCATCCTTTCTTATATTCTTTGCAACCGTAAATAGGACCCACTCACTAGCACAAGCCAGAGGAAGTGACTGTGCTAGATTTTTGCAGTAAACATGACGACGATTCTGCAGGAGGCCCCAAATACTTCTACAGGGCACTGCATCAACCATGCTCTAAAACATGAATTCAAAATCAAAGTAAATATTTTTGGAAAGTGCACAATAAAACTCAGATAGAAAAAAAATATCCAGATGATCTTGAACAGTCCTTACCAGCCCCTCATATTGTGGGGGACTGGACCTCATTATATAGCTGTTAGTCCTCCTACTAAAATGTGTACACAATAACAAATTACTCAAAGCTTTGAACTAGATCAGTCCTCACAGGGGGCTGGAGTCCAGTGATTTCCAGTAGGGTCATGCATGAAACGCCGTTCCCACCCACAGGGCTGAAGCTGAGCTAGTGTGGTTGATGGGATAGGGGACTAACATAAATCAAACAAGAATATCATGTGGCTCAAGGCCAACGAGGATCTATTTTTCTTTTATTGCCTAACCTTCCTTGCCGAGTATAGTTCTCTCTTTCTGCACGTGTATTTAATCATGCATGTGGGGGTCTAATTTTAAACGTGGAAACCTCTTGCAGCAGAAGTTGGTCCAAGGCCCCCTTTTCTTCAGGTGGAGGAGGACATTGCCTTTCCATCTGAGATGAATCAAGTATTGCTAGTCCTTTAACCAGTGGAGCCCTTTAATCAGGGTGTAGTGAGCAGGCAGATTGTGGGAGAGGTCAGGAAGCTGTTATCAGTTAGAGGAATGAGTCAGTGCAGGATGTGAGCCTAAATATGCTCTATTTGTGGAAAAGCATTTTCTTATTAACCAACCTGTATTTGACAGGGTTTTTACTGAAACAACAGACTCCCCGAGGGCAGGTAAATGTGACTGTGGTAGCAGTTAGAGTTCCCTGGGGCCTTTGTGCATCTAGGATACAATTAGATACATTTGTCTATAAATGCTTTAAATATTTCAGTTGGTATGCCATTAAGGAATAAGAAAGGGTTTTATGTTAAGAGAGACTCAAAGCACTGCAAGGCAGCCAMTATCATAGACAAGGCATAAGAATGATTTGGGATAGATAATGGTTGTGAGTAATGTTATAAATGATCTCATAGAGTTTTTTTCTGTGAAGTAAATGACCTTCCGTCTTCCACTTAGGGAACTGTGTGGCCATTACAGTGTGAAAAATGTCTCTCTCAGCCACGACTGCTCAGTACATTTTTAGTGAGGTCCTCTGGATAATTTTAATGACATCTGCTCATTTTCACTGAGCTCTTCTGTACAGTCTTAGCAGGGTCCACCTCCCCTCCAAGACGTGGTAAGGGACAAGGGCTCTCTCACAAGGGTGCAGGAGGCTTCATACAGCCAGATCTTTTCTGAAGTCTGAGGCATCATTTAAGTAGCCCAGATCTAACCTTTACCTTAAAGACCCTAGATTCATTACTAGAGCTCTCAGGGACAGCAGCAGGAAGRTTTGCTTGTGTTGCAGCTGGGTTTCTACAGACTAATGAGAGCCATGGCATAACATGACTAGACGCTACACTCATGTAAGAGAAGAAAAATCCTCCCTCTGTCAAAGATCATAGGCATSTCATATAGGAAATAAGAGAACAATACAACACGCAGGCAAGGAAGCAGTGGCCGACAGCAGTTGTAATTAGCACAGTAAGCAATAAGTAGCCGGCTCAGAACAAGAGGGCGAGAACTGGAGCACAGAAGTGGTGCTATAAAATGGGTTATCGGTAGGCAGTGCACAGCATTAGTAGTGGGCTCGGGCCTGCCTTTCTCCTTGCCTTTCCAAGCCAGCTCTTTGTGGAAGCCACCTACAACTGCACCTCTGCCGTTGAGCGTGTAGCAGCAAAGCTATAATGTGGCTGTTTTAAGTTAAGGTGTGCCCTGAGATCCCTCTTTTGATCCCTTTCACTGTGTTAGTGCAGTGACAGGTAAGTTCCATTTGGAAAAGAAACCTCCTTGAAAGCCTTCTTTTTCCCCTTATTTGCTGAAATTCTCCACCTTTCCATCTCTCTGGCATGTGCAAGTGGTGTGAAGAGACAACAGTAGTAACTTCATTGTGGCTTTATTTTCTTAAGATATTTGCACTGGAGGTCTTATGAAAGGAGGCTTTATGCCCTGACCAGCCTTTATTATTCTGGATGTCTAACAGTGTGTGAATAGCATGAAGAAGAAGGAAGAAGAATATTTGCTGTAGGTTTATGCATTTGTGATCAGGTATTCAAAATTATAAGACACCATGACTAGAAGTCCAGCTGAGACATCTGCAAGAAGAACAGAAATGTTATAAAAATAATATTTCAAGGATATATTATATTATACAAGTCCAAAAATATTGCTCGATAGCTCACCCACTCTCATCCACTCTACTAGTCAAAGTTTGTCTGAAGTCTTCCACTATGGGGTAAGATTAGAAACTCATGGCAGCAATTCTACAATTTCTTTTGAATCCCAAATTGCTATATTTACTACAAAAACTAGCTTTTAGCTGCAGTCTCCTGCAAATGTGCTTCAACTTAAAATGTCAGTAAAAATACACCATCCAAACCTGAAGGCCTGCCTCCTTTTCCATTCAGGATTTATTCTGGCAAAGCTTCCCTGAAGTCAAGYAGAGACCCCACTGTTCTGAACAAAAACTTCACAGTTTGACACAATAAACTTGTCATCTTAGAGTAAAGAAATGGACAAAAATTCAAAGAAGTCATTGTCCTGACTTGTCAGGTAGTGTACAGCAAGGACACTTCATTCCAGCTCTAACTGGGCTACCAGACCAAAGCTGGCAGTGATCAGTRCCGTCCAAACAAATAATGCAAGTTTAAATGGTTAATCATGGCAGTCCTAAAAGTGATTCTCAGATCCTTATGTGTTGGCTGTCCGTGGTGGTCACACAGGGACAGAGTGAAAACCTAGCTCATGCCTGCAAGTCCTGAAGAATCTCTGATGCTCCCATGTCCTGGTTTCCCACCATGCCTCATCCTTTGGTTTGTTTGGAGTGTAACTCRCTTAACTATGGCTGCTTAACTATGCAAGCCTTGAGCACCAAAAACTTGCCAGCAACAATCCCAGAAATCCYCAACATTGTCTCTAGCTTTTCTGCTAAAACATAACAATTATTTTCCACTACTTTCTCTCCTTTCTATGGATAAAGTTTGACAGCACTGGGAAATGGTCTCTTATTGATGCCTAGAAAGAGTACTTTTGGTACCAGTCTATCAGACATAATTAAGATRGGGTCAGGTGAGTCTCATATGGTGCAGACTGACTGGTTATATGAGGATACCTTATGCTACACTAGTAAATTTTCRGACCATATTTCCAGTGAGAGGAGAGGATGTGTTTACACCATATCAGTGTCTATTCTGTGTGCTGCATTTGTCAGACTATTTCTTTCAAGTTTACCAGTATTTTTTATAACCTGTAGACCAAAATACCTAAAGTAATCATCTTTTAGCACATTTCTGCTCTCTTCTACATTGTCAAACATTGGCCCTAAAATTCATAGGTACTCAGGGTGAACTGTTGCCTGGATTTGACATAGACGTCATTGTGCAATAAAATGTTCGTGTTTAGAGTTGAAAAAAGACAATGATTTAATGAAGTATTGATTTTTTTAAGGATAGAAGGAATTGCAATTGGTGACTGGAGCAGGTCCAAAAAGAGATGGAGGCAAAGCAAATGAGAATATTCATCTACTTATGTTAAGTACTTAGTTTCCCTTAGTTAGATAATTACTAATCTGCYATTACAGAAAATCTTACAAACACAAATGCCATGCCTCTGTAAGCTAGGGAAGCATGTTTACTGTATACTCATTATACTCATAACAGAAGCCCCAGGAAATCAAGGCAATGCCCACTTTGTTTGGTGAAGTCAGTCCTGAAGCTGCAGTGTCCACCACCACAGTACAAGCCCTTAGGGCACTCCAGTTGTCATCTTACCTGGGGCGTGCTTGACCAAGCAACCTGCATCAAAAGGTTCTCAAGCTTGTCCTGCACCTAACTTGTATACTCTGATTACACTCCATGAGCCCAACAAATCAATCCTGCATAAGGAGTCCAGCCCCCTGCAGCCCTCAGCTTCCTCCCTGACCTTGGTGCTGTGGCAGGCCGATATGTGTGAGCAGAAAAGGACATTTTAGAAAAGGGACTACTAACCCCACCAGTTCTGCAATTAAGCACTTTTTGTTTATCTCAAAAGGCTACTAAGCCCTGTCTAGCCTACAGTTGCAGGTAGACTGCTCTCCCCTGTACCAAGAGCTCTGCAAGTCTCCAGAGGTTCATTCCACCAAGCTCGGGCCTGCTAAGTTCTGGGCACTATTATGATCTTCACTTGCTGTTTGCACAGATAAGGTGGAAGAGAGAACTAAGAATCTACCCAAAGCCCTAAATCAAAACAACAAGCAGATATTGTAAAGTGCAAAAATATTATGTTATTGTGAAATGCAAAAAGATGTTTCCCATTCTCAAATGTAAGAAATTTTACTGGTTTTCYGCGGAGAGACCACGGGCAAGGAGTAAGTCTGAAAACCAACCCACATTTAATAGCTTTGTGCCATTCATAACTAAAAATAAAATAAAAAATTTACAAAAGTTCCAGACTTCCTCACTGGGGAACCCACAGATAGAAGGTATTTTCACATAGCCACGCTTTCCTGCTTGCACAGATCACACACTGAAAGACTGGTCACYATTACTATAGCTATCTGGAATCCCCTCAGATTAAAGGTGTCCAGACTATGTCTGGTTTATGGTTGGAATAGGTTACTGCAGAAAAGCAGAAAACRTAAAAACATAATGTGTCCAAGCCCTTAAAGGTATCTAATAGAAACATAGTCTACAGGGGAGCTGAAGGAGTGCAGCAGCAGATAAAAACCTAGAGCTACTAACCCTTTCTGACTTACAATTTCAGACCTTGGATCCAGAATTATGAGCTATCCATCCATCTTCTTGGTTAGGTGAATCTGTTACCATTATACGTAAAAGAACTAAGACAGGTCATTTTACCCTATAAAAACAAAATCAAAAGAGTGGGGAAAAAAGAAAAAAAAAAAAAAAAAACAGAAAATAGCCTGATGGCTTTCAACATTCCCCTGGTCTTGTTCTCATTCTGCATGCTGTCTTTTGCCTCCCTGGCCCACCACTGCCAGCTCACTTGCTTCACACCTAGGCCAACATCCCACAGATGAGGCTATTTAGACAGCCCTCAGGCTCAAAGGGGGAGACATCAGGGGGGCAGCTAGAGGACCAGCTTGTACAAGCTGCTGAGGAGCTGTGGGTGACTGTGGCTATGAGTGGGATGATCTYGCACACAGTGGCCCAGAGCCAGCAGTAAGATCTGGCTGTCAAGTTCCCGCTGCCAGGCCTCCATGARATTGCTTGTATTGCTGCTCCTCATGCTATTTCTGAGTGTGTTAGTGGTCCAGATGTAGCTCATTGCTTAAATGTCTGACTTTCAGGAAATATCCTCAAAATTAAACTCTTTCCAGACCTTCTCAGCAAGAAGGATGTCCATCTCAGCCAGGATGTCATTTACTCTATGCAGTCTACATGCCATTTGCAAGATAACCAATAAAGGCAACCTCAGGCTGGAAGCCACCTTACTCCAGACAAGTAGGTGACCTAGACAAGGTGGAGGCTTGACTCTGGCTCCTGGTGGTCTCAGCTGGGGTGCTGGTCTGTCTGGGTCAGAAGGCTCACAACCCTGTGGATGTGCTCACTGTGTCGCTGYACCCCTCCAAAAGCTGTCAACGGAGTCATGCTTAGGTAATGCCTGGAGCACTTCTTACCTGAAGCAGAATTGCATCTCCTAATCATTACCTCATTCCTGGGGCTGTTTTCATCTCTAGCCTGGCAGCAGACCTTTCCCATTTTTTTTCCTTTTCTGTGGCATTGGTTGTGGCACGTCTTTTCAGTGACMCCATTTGGCCATTCAGGCAATGATCTCCATGCAGCAGTGTTTGCTGCCAGTGGCTTTTCCAAAACAGTAAACTAATTCTTTCTATAGGGAAAGGAGAATGCAGGGCTCCACTCAGGCCATATGGCTACACATTCTGCCCATGCCATGGCGTTTTTAGAGAAGACAAACTGCAAGAAAGTGCACAGGGGTGTGATAGGTCTTGTCACTCAGTTTTCTCATTGCTTTAGAGCTGTGAATAAGAGAAAACTCAGAAGAGGGTATTCCACAGCATTAGCCATCTTTCTGAGAGTAGAGGCTGGAGGTATCGTAAGGTGAGGTTTCCTATATGGGTTTCACCCACTGTAATAGTAGCTGAAATACATGCTGGCCCTCCCTTGACAGCTAGGCATCCGGGTAATCTGGAAAACTGGCCTTGAGCTTGCCAGCCAGGGAACTATTTGTTAGATAGTATTTTATCTAATGATCGTGTTGATGATGGCTTAGGAAATAAATGGCAGAGCAAGGTATTAGAATTCAGATCTCTAAATCCCAGCTATCAATCTACCCATGAGGCCATCTTAATCACTGGTGTATCCCCTTATATGGATGCCTATACACAAAACAAACCCTATTTAAAACAAACCAAAGCAAACCTTTTCTTATCATCTACTGGGCTTTGTAACACACCATATTATTTTCCTTCCAAGCGTAACAGAACTCTGTGACATGATTTATCAGAGCACCGATAACATTCTTTATTCAGTGCAGGTGAGAGAACAAAGAGGTGCCTCAGTGCTTGCCCTCGAGGACCTTATGCKGTGCCTGCACAAACATTAGCAGTATGTGTAGCTGTTGTACTGTGCACTTACAAGGTAGAAGTGTCAATCTGATCTTCTGAAAGGGCATTTTTCATGATGCCTCATGACATAATAGTCTTGTAGCATCTTTAATTTAAAACAAAAATCTACTGCAGAGGATTGCTCTTAAAGTCTCACCAACTCAAAATCAAGCAGGGGGCTGGTATTCAAACTGTAATACCTTAGAGAATGCTGTTCACCTCCCTTTCATTGTTTGTTTGATGGTAATGCAAAAAAGGCACAATCAAGATCAGCATCAGCTGTGCTGTGTGTCACCCAAATACAGCTGCTCACCTGAAAAGCTCATAATCGGTAGGCACATTTAACTAGCTGCTTTTGATTTGTATCGTGTCTTGAGATAACAGCAACTCTCACTTGACAGGTAGAGGACGTGATGAAGAAGCCAGAGGCCAGGTCTCCAGTGCTTGTCAAGAAGCAGTCTGCACTGTGTTACCTGCCTGCCTGAGCAGTACAGAAACTAGTGAAACAAGGTATTGTTAAAAAAAAAAATGATTGGAACCACCAAATCTTAGCTCTGTTGGTGCATTGCATCCATTCTGGGAGTACTGTTAGCAGACCTGTTGCTGGTCTTCAAGCTGATCCTCAAACTCCTCAGTCCACTCTTTGAACACTATTTGTGTGTAACAAGTTGGCATGTGGTCACCATGCCTATTTCTGCTGAGGAGACATCATCTCTCCTCAGAGCCATAACTAAGGGGCCAGCTACCAAGGAATATTCAGAAAAGCTGTATGTCCTAAAGCCTACACCCCACTGGGGTTTGAGTGCTTTACACCAGTCATACAGTAAAGAATTCAGGCRACAGTTTAACAGTACAGAGGCTTCAATAGCAGTAGACACAAGGCATCCCTACCCTGTGTCCAGGCTTTTTTCCCACCCTCACACCACAGTATATCCTCTTCCCAGCTGTATCAGCACAACTGTTGCTGGACCATATCATCTTCCAGACCCAGACATCAGAAGAGTTGCCTAATCCAGYTTACAGTGTGGACCCACAAGCAATTCTTGTTAATACAGCTGAGGGGAAGGAGCCCTACAGGGAGGGAAGGAGCAGCTGAGGAGGGGTCAGAAGCTCCTGAAGCTGGCACTGACACTACAACTGAGATGTCAGGAAAGCCTAGCCTTGGAAACCCCAGGTATGGGCATCTCCACTGATGTCAGGTAACTTACGCCCATTTAAACTTGTCAAGGTCTGTGCCTGGGGAGAACAAGGATGGAGAGAGGGAGAATTAGAGCATACAAAGAGAAGAAAAGACCATTAGCTGCACAGGAACACTGTTTTTAGGTAGCAACTGCCATTCTTTTTCCTCTCTCTTTATTCTATTTCTCTGACATGAATAATTTAGAAAATTAATAGATTAAAAATTAATATATGCCACTGTAGAATGTGCATGAAGACACATTCCCAGAGATTATTCTCTTCCCATTCAGATCGCAGGCCTGAAGCTGACCCTACCCCACTAGATTCAAATATTTTTTTCTTTTGTGAATTTTGGATCCAATACTTAAGGGGAAATTAAAAAGCTGGGAAATTAAATTACCAGCAGACAAGCAAGACAGATCATGGCTGTGACATTCCTACACTAAAAAAATAAAATAAAAGCACAAAGAAAAGAAGGACTCGTTGAAAGGGTACATGAAGAATTACCCTTTGAGAATCTGCCTCTGTATCACTTGAGATTAATTTAGTCAAGGAGGTGACTATGGATATATTAGAAACGCCTGCTGTTTCAACTGTAGGCTCTTCTAAAAACATAAAATATTAAAAATACACAAAGCAAAGGCATAAACCCATGGGAGACTGACATGAAGTAATATGCCCAGTGTTCAACACCCTGTATCTGGCAGTAAAGTTTTTATTCAATTGAGATTATGGCAGCTTAAAATATGTATTTCTATCAGAAGAAGGAAAAAAAAATCACGGTAAGCCACAAGCTAACGATGATTTGCAAGGAAGAGCTGTACACTTGTCAGAGAAAGAAGTTCTGTCATCCAGCCATAAGGTTCAAATTCAAGTTCAAATTTTAGTACAATTGTTACCAATTTACAGCACAATCAATACAAGACATAATTTTTCCAAGGTAAATAGAGTGAACACCAATCAGTGTTTTATCTATTTTTATACTCTAAGGATTCGTGGCACATCACTGTATTTTCCAAGCCCCTACTGTGTGTGAACTTTTATAGGAATATTATTATCTGCCTGATATGGGCATGGAACTTTTTGGTCAGTGTGAGGCTGAACTCTGATATGGTGCGTTCAAAATTTTCCACAGCATAGGCTGGATTTTAACTGCTTTGGGTCGATTGGTTCTTTGTTTCTAGTATATTTAAATTGCTTGTAATTTCTTCACCTTGGGCTTGCTCTCTGTTTGCCTGCTTACCTATTTCTCCTCTATTCTCATTCCTTACCTCTCCTCCCACTCATCTTTTATTTCCATTTAGACCATGTCTTCCTAATCAGGATTACAACCCCACCAAAAAAGAGAAATTTAGAAATTTGAAAAAGAGAAGAACACAGAGGAGAGCAGAGCAGAGCAAAGATCAAAACAGAGACCACACAAGAAGCATGCAATTTGTTTTATATTTGCCACCATCACATTATTTACTACGCCTGTATGCTCCATCCTGTTTCTGTCTGAGTCCAGAACTAGATGGAGACATTGCAGCAACCAGGACCTCTTGAATATCCCTTTTGCTTTTACATTACTTCATGTGTCCTCTGCTCCCTTCCCACAAATGCCGAGCACCCAGAATAGAGCAACACAGCTGTGGGACACTCTACTGCTTGGGAGAGCAGTTTTTCCTCTCCCCACGGCTTGCAGACACTGCTGCTGCCACAGGGGTTTCTCTCCTCCCAAGAGAGGAAAGTAGCCACAGCTAAATCTAGGAAGCCAAGGGCCCTGTCGAGAGCAGAAAGCTACCTTCCCACCAGGAAGCCCCTGTCACAGGTCTTCTGGGGCAGTTTTGAAAGGGACGGGGTGTGGAGAGGCATGCATGTCATACAGGGGAGAAACAGGGGTCTCTCCCCTCTGCTCATTCAGGAAAAATGGGACCGCTTTCATTCAGGGGTCCTCCCAGGCATTCTCATTCCCAGGCAAATGAGGGTGCCCCCTCACTTTGGCAACTCATCTTAGACCCTGGGGAGGTGACCATCCTGCAGGAGTCCTCAGTTACTACCAGCACAAATGCCTGAGCAGCATGAGGAACCAGAGCGTATTTACCTCCATTTGACAGMGCTCTTCTTAGTGGCATCAAGGGCAAGTTCACATACTTAACCCTTGCTAAAACCTGTCTATTGTTGGGGTAGGAACCACTTGATGGTTTTGTTCAGTGTCTGGCACACCACATTTCCAGTTCTGGTGGGTCTTTAATGACTTTCCTTGCACATCTTTTTATTATTAATAATTATTATGTTTGGTTTTCATTGTCCAACACCATAGTGTACAAGTTGGCCTTGCAAAGCTGTTGCTTACAAGCCTCATCCCCAGACATAGCTAAATTTTTAGTGGTGTGCCTTATCTGTGTATAATTCATGGCTCAGCTGGGAATTGTGTGGAATAAATAGCATTATACCATTATGAAATGGCAATAGATGCCAAAGCTGTTATCCACCAGAGCAGAGCAACTTCTACCAGGCTAGAAACAATTAGATTCACAAATGTAACCAGATACTAGTGTTTAATCTCAGCTCTGTTTGGGCATCTGTAACAACTGATTATGTTGTAAGACCACTATGGCTTCCAAATAAGAAATCACAGTGTTTTCATTATGTACTGAGTGTTCATCACATCAGATCCATTCCTCAGCATTTAATGTTAATTACTAGCTTGGTTTTGTATTAGCTGAGAGCTAAATGATGTAGTACTGCAGAAAACTATTAAGATCTGCGTCACATAGGCAAACATAACCATCCACTTCCAGAACGTGAAATGGATAATGACTGGATATAAAAGAGTTCTCAGAAACCCCAGCTGAATGTATTCAAGATCAGCGCTTTCTCTTTAATAGGCCCTCTGCCAGAATGACACATCACTCTGCCTCACTGAAGTCATTTATAAACTGTCCTTTATAACACTCTTCTCCCCCCTGCTTGCGATGTGTCTGCTCTCACAGACAGTCACAGAGGTGCAGAGATGCACCTGACAGTAAAACACTGCACTGTTTAGAAAAGTAAATCTGCTGGAGAACACAAGAACCTAACTTTCCCCACTACAAAGCCTAGAGAAAAAGAAAGAGCAGGAAGATTTAAAAAGCAGAGCTGCACAGAAGGAGTTGGATATCAACCAAGTTCCTAATTCTTTGAGGCTGACTTGGGTTTTCCACTCGAATGCATTCCCTTGGTTTCAGACTGTAATGTAATATCTGAAAGCATCCTGTGTAGTTCTTGCATTCCTGGAGAAAGCCAAGTTGGAGCGCAACACTGGAAATGGGAATTGGAGGTTGAGGTAAAGGGCTGTGAGGTTTGTGCAGCACTCCCCTGGAGGGACCGTGCTGAGGTGTATCAAAGAAAATCTTTAAAGGGAGGGAAAGGAACTTTTTTAAATCTCTACATATCTCTCCCCTCCCTTCCTTTCCTTCTGCCCAAGCATGCTCCAATACAATGAGTCACGGGTAGTTGTCGCAGACTTGGGATCCCCATTGTGTTAATCAGCACACAAAAACACAGTCCTTGGTTACAGCACGGACACGAAAAACCAGACTCAAGAGACAGAGTGCACAAGAGAAAGTAAGAAAATTTTGGTCATCCTGATAGGTAGTGGTTACAGTAAACTACTGGCAAGATTTTGGCCCATGTTTTACAGAGGGGAGTCTTTCTCAAGCAGAGGCTGGAAGACAGGGAGAGCTTTGCAAATTTTTAATGAGGAATTCCTCCCAAGCCCAAGGAGAAAATAAAAGAYGTGCTTGCTGGTGGCTGAGGAAGGTGGAAGTCAACCTCGTGACCATGAAAGAAGGTTTACGGGCAGGGTGACRACAGGCTCTAATAGAGCTTGAAAGTGAAAAGAAATTATTTCTGCCTGATATTACAAAGAGACAAGAGCCAACACAGGGGCATGATCACTACAGAGACTACAGAGCCAGCAAAGAAAAAGCAATGGAGTGCTCCAAGTGACGCACCGAGAAAATGACCATTGCAGCAAAGCTCCTGCTGTAATAAATGTGCGGAGATGCTAGGTGCTAAGAAGGGATGCAGAAAGCTAGGAAAGCTTATAGAAGAAACCCGCAAGACATAAATTGGGCATGATTAGTTAAAGAGAAAATATCATTTACTTGGGCCATCAGAAAAGAAAAAACACCTTCACTAATCTCTGAGAATCTTTACGGCAGAAAGACAGTTTACCTTTGTCAAGAAAGAGGAGTTAGCTTTTCTTCTGTGTAACCTAGCCACCAATTACCTGCTTCATCAAAGCAATTGCTTCAGCCACTGTCAGCCTAACTGGTTATATACTGCCTTACAGATATTCTGTATTTGCATTTCAGATGCGGAAGTTATATTGAAAGCACAGWCTGGACTGTAGTATGCAAAGAGTTCCTAAGCAGATAATTTCTGGGCAAAATCCTTTTGGATTTAATTTGTCTAATTTCAAAACTTTGCCCTGTCTTTAACCAATTCCTTTATGTTATGAGAAGCAGTATAGAATCCTGAATTTGAGATATAGCAGCTCTCACAGCAGAGTTGAGAGTGCTCAGAGTTGCAAGGGAAGCATAGCTGCACAGTAGCTGGCTTTATTAAGAGAAACGGCCTGTTTGTTTTCCCCTCTCTTCTCTCTCCAATTTCTGTTTTTTGCGGGGGAAGCATTCCMTCTTGTCCCCTTGAACACCTAGCTCTTCTGCTTAGCTATGCTAGATCCCTGTTTCTTCAAAACCATGACTGGTAAAGTCCACAATGACAGCCTTCTACAACGCTTGGAAGACAAGGTGGCTTTGACAATGACCTTCGCATGCAGGCAGACAATAAATGTCTTGTGTGTCCCCAACTGCCTTTGTTTTCCTGTGTTTTGCAGAATGTACTCCTCTCATCAACCTGCTGAGGGCTGCCAGGGGCTGCCATTGCCCTCAACAGCGTTAAATTTGCCAGTTAAATGCTTCCCTTAGAACAGAGAGCATGCTACTTCACCATTAAAATGAGCTGCTGCCTGGGGAAAGGTGAGGATGTTAGCTCTAAGGAAAATTTTTTGACTTGTCCAGTAATCCCCTCCCTTTTTCAAGACTTCGTGGTCTCAGTGAAAAGATACTACAAAGATTGTCACCACAGACCTTTTAGTGCTTTCAGATAAATCCTACTGAACCGCTTTGTTTTCATCTTTAACAATAGGCTTGGAYCTGAACACTCCTGTAAATTAAAAACAAATGTAGGTTAAATACCCAGCAGGGATTCCCCTACCTACCCCAAAAGCTAATTAACACTTACTCTACTCCTAGAAGCACGAATAGGCTCCTCCTTATTAGGAAAAAAATTACTAAGACCACAGAGAACTATATGATAATATGCAGTGATTACTATGGAGTAAAACTCTGTAGTTTTATTAAAAWTGCAACAATAGTGGATCCCAAAGTGGAAAGATAAGATAAGTAGTTACATAACTGTGGGGTTTTGTAAGGCCTGCTCTCATTCTGCTGGTGTTAGTGGACTTTTGCTCATGACTAGAGGAGAAAATCGTAAAAAAAAGTCTGTGGCTCTTACATATAAATTTTGTAACTACAGGCCATATCAACATTCCTGTTGTTTCTGCCTTCTGCCAATGGCTGTGGGGCCACATTTTAACAATATTGTACAAGCATTCAGGGAAAGAAAACTTAAGTAGCAACTTCACAGTTCAGGCACATTGGATTTTTCACAATCTCGTATTCAAACTAAGAGCTCTCACATAAGCATCCAGCTGTGGCAACCTGTAGGGTTTGCTAATAGAAAAAGTAAAATTGCTTGTAATGAATTTCGAAGTTTGGGATGGGGGAGGCAGTCATTGCAGATGTTCAGTGTTGCTCTCAGGTAATGCAGATGCTGAAGGAAGTGAGTCTCTTTGCAGCCATCCAGCGCTACTGAAAACAGTCACCTTCCCTGGGCAAAGCATTGCCTGGGAACCGGTTGCGCTGCACAGATCACAAGCATATTTTGTTTTCAAATGATTGGCAAATTATAGTTCAGGAGGCAACTTTACTCCAGGGCTGAAGTGGTAGGGCTAAAAGTATGAAAATCATTTTCCTCTTTTTTTTTTAATCATATATGTCTTGTGAATATGCATTGAATATGCATTTGGGTCACCATTTGGGGCAGGTGGGCATATTCTCCAGGGTATTCTACCAGGCATGTTCTCGCCTGACAAGGCAGCATAGGCGAACCCACTGCAGCCTTATCTGCTCTCTCTTCCTGTCTTATCTCTGGAGAGTCTGTTTTGCTGGAGATTTCGCTCCTTCCCTCCATTTCTTGAATTGGACAAAGCCATTTTAGCCAAAAGACTAGGAGGAATCAGTGGAGGGGTGCTGGTGGAGTGGGGTTTTCCAGTGGTGCACTGCTGGCAGGAACCTGTCCGCAGTGCTGAGCTGTTATGTACGTTCCTCATTTCTCACATAGGTTGATGCTAGTTAAGAAGAACAATTATTACAGTGAGAGGCACCCAAGGAAGCCCAGTTTCTTCACGGGTTGCCTCAGTTTAGATATACCCAAATGCCCTGCAACATCCCCGTAGAAATCAAAATTTAATGAGGTCAGTCAGTGAATTGCAATCTGCTCTTCATAAAACCAATGGAAAGTGCAGATGCCGTGACTGCACTATATACGCAGCATGGTGTGGGGCTGTCGTGAAAAGACATTACCCATCTTTAATCTGCAAGAGACCATTATTTCGTTATTGCTGTATCACCTGCTAGTGTTGCTACAGTTAATGTTTATTAGMGACAGTGTCCCTGTTATTAACTTTGGTTTCTAGCAGTTTATAGCTTGGCGACCACTGTAGTCTTTGCAAGGGTTTTAAGGTTGACATATAAGAATTACAGCCTGGGAACATTTTTATTTCTTAAATTCTATGTTTCATCATTGCCATCATTTTATTTACAAAAAATAATTTCAGAAGGTGTCTTAATTTAAGCATAGAGATTTTAAATTCTTAGGGTATCTGTTCCATCCTTTTTTCACTATTTTTGGCAACAAGGTTTCAAGATAGCTGGATGAGTTGTAAAGGGAAGGAAAAGGGACAGAGATATCTGCCAGCACTAGTTTTCAACACCGCCTAAGCCTGAGATTGGAGGCTGATTCCCCTAGTGCCCACCTGGACTTGGTGGAGAAGGAAAGGTGACTCTAAAAGGCAATTCAGAGGACCTTAATGGACTTCAGATTTGAATGGTCTTGATCGCTGAGRTAGAAGGAGCTAAGGGACACCAGCTGTATAATTTATGTACCTTTAAATGTTACTACTTTCCCTGGGATGATAAGGCTGATTTCAAACACTTCACATGAAAATAGCAGCCAAAGCCTGGGAGAGAAGTAGAGGGAAAAAATGCTCCCCRATCCTTAGACTGAGGGAAAGAGTAGCTTAGTCCCACTGGGCTGGATGAGTAATTTCCRCAGGCTGTACCCATCATGGCACCTCCTGTGATCATAACCAGGCAGACACCTGAATTTGGAGGAAACATGCCCAAAGAACAGCATCTTTCTTGCGAAAAAGGAGCTAYTTCCCCCACACAAGTAAGGTCGTCAGATTTGCTGACAGGGGACAGCGTCGTACCAGAGCGGATCTGCTCTCCATTTCACAGGCTGTCACGGAGCGCTGGCAGGAGGCCATGCAGCCACTGCAAGAGGGCTGAGCCCAGGGACTGAAAGCTTGCAGTGCTGTCCTGGACCATGTGGGGCAACTTAATTTCCCTAAATCCCCGGGGCATAAGTGAGAAAGAGCAGATCCAGAGCGTACCACTCCCTCACAGCCTGTGGGCTGTGAAGCAGCCCCTGGTACCTGGAGAGGGCAGCTGCTTAAATTAATGTGTTGGCAGAGTACATGCTCAACTATGGTATATGTTCTTCATAGGTTAGTTCTTGAAAATGAAAGAAAGAGAAAGAAAAAGCCACTCTAACAGGGAAAGTTGATAACAGAGTTCATAATTAGGAGAACGGATGTCAAATTTTTCAAGGCTGTTTTACCTTGACTGTATGTCACCAACCTTGAACACCTTAAAAAAGAGCAAGTGTGGGTGTTCAGCAGAGACAGATGCCCCCAATTACTAGTTATCCATGCTTAGAAGAAAACTGTATAGAGTTTGCTGCCTTACAGATTTCACTGGTAGGGTTACTTGTCAAAGGAAGTACATATGCATAGTACTAATGTTAGCAATGAGTGGGATTTACAAATGACATTTATCTCCAACATTCAGAGAATAATAGCTGGGGGAGTGAAGGACTAAGGAGCTCTTCTTTGGCTATTTTATTACTCTGATATTGTCAAAAGCCGCAGCACCCGATCTCAGGCTCGTGCACTCTGCACCATGAGGAATTAGTGAGGAGATACGTATATAGCTATATATAAATGTATGTGTGTGTGAATGTATTCGGTCATAAATTGAAAGCATTTTCCCTGATTGCCCCTGAGTCATTACAGTGATCCCTTTTAGTGTGGCTAAAAATACGAACATGGTGTCAGAGAGCAACGAGGGCTGGCAGCTCCCGAAGGGACGTTGAGCCAGGCCCAGGGGAGACCAAGCACTGGCCGTGCCCTCACCCATGGGGCACAGTCCCATAGGGGCTCAGCAGAGCAGGCAAAGCCAGGACTGCTATTGGGGCCCATCAGCAGCCCCAGCAAGGCAGCAATGAACGAAAGCCAGGGACCATCCAGGGAACATCAGGAATGAGAGGAGATGGGACATGCTGGACTGCAAGCTGAAGTACTAGCAGACCACAGACAAGCTACCCGGGCATGCTGTGGCCCCCGGGAAAGCAGCCTTTGGGGCTCGTACTTCATTAGGCAGTAGAGATCACAGCCACTGGTTATAATGCCACAGAAAAGCAACCTCCCTCAGCTCTGCTCCTCTAACCTATTTAGTTTGGATCTGGCTGCTATTTTCATGTGAAGTGTTCGAAATCAGCCTTATCATTGCAGTAAAGTGCATTATCTAGCAGTGTTTTCCAGCTAGCCCCAAGAATAACTCTGATGTCAGCGGGGAGCCCTCTCTCTGGCAGCCGAGCCTTCTTTGCCAGCTGCCCAGAGAAAAGGTCAGCTGGCTCCCTGAGCTCATTAGACAGACCTAACACATGTGGTGCCCAAACCACCCCAAGCAAAGCTGTCCCAGGAAAACCAGCTCCCTGATTCTAAGATCTCACACAGGTTTGAACCTGCCCTAAATTATCTCAGCTGTTGAAGAAGTATATTCCTGCTGGGGGAATGCTGGTGCCTGGTGGTCCAGTCACTCCTCCTCCACCATGTCCACTCTCAAATGGGGCAAGGTGAAGGGAAGGTGCTCAGCTAGCCCTGCCTCCATGAAAACTCCTCTTATCAGGGCATTGACAGCAAGGAGCTTCCAGGAAGCTTGCACTTTTTCACACTGCATGGCTGGCACAAAGGGAGGGGAATAAAGCAAATACCTGGGATCAGAAGTACTTACTGCAGCCTTTGGCCATTTGGGAGACTACAGGTCTTCCTGGCCACTATTCGTGTTGGCCTCACTGGTAAAACCTGAGATATTTTGTCAKTCTAAGGCAATTTATTCTCCAGCTGAAATACAGCCTAAAACTTCCTTTAAATCACTACTCTATCAAGAATATAAAAAAAATGCAGGGTTACAAAGTATAGCCCACCCAGGAACCCAGCTCTGAATTAGCAGTATTAGCAAACTTCATTCATATCACTAACCACAATGACCATTTTGCCTTAGTAAAGACAGAGTTAGGACTTCAGAGTTTGGCCCAAATCCTAGAGTATATAAATAGATTTCTATGAATCAAAGATCCATTATGTAAGACATAAAAATAAGAGAACAAATGAGAGGAAAAATAAGCTGAAGTTCAGAGTCTACAGTGAAGCAGCAGCTGAAGATTTTGGGCACTGAGTCAAGACACAGATCTTTTCTTCCCCCCCCAAGTTTGCCTGCTTTGCTTTAAAAGTGACTCATTCACTCACTCCCCCTTCCACCACCACTTTTCATGTTGTTTCAGACATGTCTGTACATTTTAGCACTCGCAGGACCATCAAGGCTGCCTGTTCGTTCACTGCTTGTCTACATCTGCACTTCCAAATTAGAGGGGAGAAAGGGATGTGCACGTGTGAAAAAAAAAGCCTCAAATATGTAGCCAAGGTTAAAAGAATTCTGGTGCGGTGCATGCGGCAGTTTACAATGAATTGAAATGTGACTAAACGCAGCATGTGACGGCTTTCTATATTTAGCAGTGGCTTTTGCTTTTACACTCTTTGAGATATGCTGTCAAAGAAAAACATCTATGTTTGTGCATTTCAGCAGAAGAAAGAGCCCCTGAAGGTGTAGGAAATCTCAAACAATGCCTGTGTATACATTCCCGTGGTCGCTCGGGCACTTGTTTATGCGTGTTACAGGCTTGCCTGGCTCCCCACCTCTGGCACATTCTCATATACTCTTTGGTCTGACCACAGAATATTTTTAGCTGGGGTGACACAGTCATTTCACCATTGGATCTTCTTGTCACACCTTTTCCACAAGCCATTAATAGAGAAGCTTTGAGAGCAAATCACTGTGCCCTTTGTAAATGTGTTGTGCCTATCATCCCCTTAAGAGATGAGGTATATATACTACATTTACTTTTTTTTTTTTAATTTAGGTTAATTTGCAGGGTCAAATGAGTGATGAGTGTGCATTTTGTGCAAGGTTATAAAGTCATACTGAACATAAATTAGTCTGAAGTCTTTTATTGCAGCTTTTCTCCAGTATTGGTAGATAAAAGGTTATTTTCATACATGCACTTGTATTACACACATCCTTTTAGGATTATAAATAGTTACAGAAAATGATACTTTCTTTCATAGTCCCCTTTTCAGTCTGTTTAAAGCTTTGCCTGACTGCTTTTAAAGAGGGCTTAGAGACATTTAGATAACATAGCAATGCATGCATATAAGAACTTGAACAGCACTAACAGTCTAGTTGGAATAAGAATTAAAGCATTCCCAGTATTCCAGATTTCCATAAATAACATAAATTAACCTCACAGCTATTTATATGCAGCAGCAACCACAATGGCCTTTTATTTCATTCCTTTTTTCTCCCCATTTGCAAAATCAATATTCAGYCGACATTCTGTGGACGGCATCCATTTTTGCAACAGGCTGCACAAGCACAATGGGTATTGCATAAGTTTACTGGGAAACAGTCACCAAAATGTCTYGCTCTAGCCCATCGCTGCTCCATACAGGCCTCTCCACAGGGAGATTCATAAAACAAAGGTAAGGCTTGCTTTACAAGAAGCCCTACATACTGTTATCCCCAAACAGGAGGTCCATCTGGCATTGAACCCATGTCAGCCTTGARACTATACAACAGCAATTGCAGAAAGATATCTTCACATAGGCCAGGAAGGGGATAAAATCCTTGTCCCCCAGTTCTTGCAGCGATTCTTGGTCCGCAGCCCAGTTCTAGACCTATATTCTGTGTTTCCAGGGTTTGGACATAGTATTTTGTGTGCTGCCATAGCAACTGATGCTCACATATCTGCTAGCAGATGGCAGTTCCAGGAAGGAGGCCTGAAAATGTCTGTGCAACAATCTTCGCGTCCTTTGGACATTTCAGAAATACTGTACCTTCCAGGCATCTCCTTCCACAGTTTTGTATATTGCTGGTCGGCAGCACATTGCTTCAAAAGTAAAGATAGGGCACATAGCAAACCGCAGACCAGTGAGACTGATAGTTGTACTGGACAAATCAATATAAACTTTTAAAAAGCATATGGCAAGTAGACAATGGAAAAATATTATATAATGGAGAAGAATCATAATAGCTGTTGTACAGGGAAGCCTTGTATCTCATGAATTAACTAGAGTTTTCTGAAGAAGGTAATGAGAATGTAGATAAGGCTCATTTGGTTGACACAGTAGACATGGATTTTCAATAGCTTTGACAAAATCCCTTATCAAGGGCTCTTAAAGATGCTAAACTAGGAGGAAAGTTCTATCATGGGTTAAAGGAAACAAAGGGTAGGAATAAATCTTAAGATCCTGTGGAGATCTGTTCTGCCTCTGTGTTGTTAAGCATGTTCATTAACCACCTGCAAAAGGCAATGGACAGCAAGCTGATAAAGTTTGCTGATCCAAGTGATTAAAGTCGTAAAAATGAATGATGACTGTGCAATCTCGTGATTCAAAGCAATAGGGCAACAAGACATCAGATGAAAATCAGTACTATGAGCACAATGTCAATGTGCAAAGGAAAAAGCAACCCTAACTTCAGAGACACAGTGGTGGGTTTTGAGCTAGCTATTTCCATCCAGAAGAGTAATCCCGGGGTTAAAATAGCCTGTTCTGTGAAGATGTTAGCTCAGTGGTTAGCAGCACTAAAAGAGCAGGTAGCATCTTGGGAATTATTAGGAAAGGAATAGAGGAAAAAATCTGCAAATCTCCTGATCTCAAAATACATAGTCCAATTACAAAAGGTACAAAGAAGAAGAAGATTGGTTAAAAAAATATAGAAAAAAAATCAAGAAGCAAATAAACAGCCTAGGATTTTTTCACCTAGAAATGACTGAGGAGGAGGATGACAGCAATCTTGGAAACCTTGAAAGTCATTGAGAAATTGAACAGGGARTAATTATTCACTCTTTGCTACACTGTGGGAATTAAATGGCCTCCAAAGAAATTACCAGGTGGTAGGTTCAAAACAAAGGTGACACTTTTTCACAAAGCAAAAATTATATCAAGGAATTCAGTGCCACAGGATGCTGTACATCCCAAACATTTGCATGGGTTTTCAAAAGCAGTTGGACAAAGTTAGAGGAAAAGAGCTATCACACACGAAGCAGCCACCACTGGCTCAGAAAGTTTCTAGGTTAGAGATTGCTGGAAGCTGGGAGTATACCAGTATCACTGTCATCCTGTTATCATTTTCCTACCTACTACCAGTCACTGTCAGAGACAGGGTGCTGAGCTAGCTGGGCCTTTGGCCTGAGCAAAGTCCTCTCATACTGCATCATCTGATTAATAGGAACTGCTCTTGGGCTGTGCCATATGTGAGGCAACACATTGAAAGCTAAGCTACATCAGCTGCTTCAGATTTACCATAAATTTATAATAGCCCACACACAGTTATTGTAACACCCCATCCCTCSTTGGCATTGCATACTGCCTTGCTTTGCACATAAAAAAGAGAAAACTCTTATGAATACAYAAAGAGAAACAAAATACTTGGTCTTAGGCATCTGGGAAAATGGCTAATCTTATTCTTTTTTTTTCCAGTTTTTGTCCTTTTCATTATTTTTCCTGAAATGTCATCAATGATGCTTCTTTTGTAGAGAAAATGAAGCTGTGCTGATTTGATAACCTCCCCAGTCCATCAACTATTCGTTCTTTAGTAAGAAATGGCTGCCGTTTGGTTGGAGCTTTTCCACTGGAATAATGAAGGGTCAAACTCTGAAAACGTTATTCACCCTGCACAGTATCTCGCTCAAATACTAGTCACACTGCAATCACTGCAGCTGCTTAGAAGATTAAAAATTACAAGGCTAATGAGAATGAGAATCTGCCCCTAATGTACCAAGTCTCTCTTTAAGAGTCATATTTGGTTCATCTTACTCCAGCTGCTGCCCCATTAAAGCCTTAAAGAGAACTCATAAATATAAAAATACCCAAGAGCACAGCAGAAAATCCTGCCCTGAATAATTGTACTGAAATGTTCTAAAAGGAACTTAATTTCCTTCTCGGTAGCCTCGGTGATACTTTGAAGAGAGAAGAATGAAGGTGAGGACATGCATTACATTCTGCAGAGGTACGAAAAGAAACTTTTTTGCAGAGAATACATCAGGGGAATATGTCTAAAAGGGCTTATATCTGTGAAAATATGACCTCTGATTTTGCCAAGGTCAGTAAAACCTACTGTGATTCGCTTTGTAAGTGTCGGTCACACAAGTTAAAGCTGCCTCAAGGCAACTTTAATTTCTGTACCCAAATGCAACAAGACATGATGTTTCTGAAATGTTAGCAAAGACCTCCTCTGTGTGGAGGAGCAAGMTTATCTAGACCAACATTTGTTTATGATTATTTATGGATGCAAAACTAGTCAGTGTCTTTTCTATGAATTCATATAGAATGACAGATCAAAAAGCCATTGAGTTCTGTTAATCTAACATGAAAGAGGCTTCTTGATTTCAATGTCTGTTAGCCTCAACAATAATATACGCCAGATGATCTTCACATCCCACAGGCCTGTGGGGCCACTTATTGAGATAATCTGCTATAAATTTGGGTGACATGATTTGCTGTGCATTTCATGGGTGAAAGCTGAGAAGAAGAGAGGAAGGCATTCTCCCCTGAATGCCTTTATAAGGCTGCTCAGAGGCTGTAGCTGCACCCCATAATAGCCATTTTTGGAGAAATAGATGGGCACATGGGATCACACCATTACCCATCCCATCAAACATTCCTGATCCTTAGTGTCAGAAAAATGAGCTCCCAACATCCACTGCACTCATGTTCACATGGGATTTCTTTATTGTGCTAGGAATAGGAGGATTTCCATAGAAGGTTAAAGCATTTTGTGTCCTATCTGGCACTGGCCTGTTATAGATGTTTCTGAAAAAAGGTGCCAGGATCTTATTAAGTAGTTATGGAGTAGTGTGTTCTTCAAAACAGTTTCCTATTTACCTTCACCAAGAAAATAAACTGGCTTATCACCTGTGAAGTGTTTACCTTGCTTAGATTTTCTGGTTATCCTAAGGAGAATAACAATAAATAAGATTTTTTATTGATGTGAATGTCTTAAATGCCTAATAGTGCCTTGACTTTTTTCATATCTTGTGGCAATGAACTTGACAGACTGCTGAAAAAGTATTTACCATTTACTGGAAATGGTTATCTTTCAGTTTCACTTCATTTTTAACCAAGACAGAGCTATACTCATTGTCTGTATGCCATAGGGTGCTCTTCTGAGTCTCCTCTTATTCGCCTCCTGCCTGAGTATGCCCAGCTATTTTGTTCACTTTCCAATGAGAAGTCTCCCTTCACTTTAGTTGTTTTACCACTAGGTTTCTGTATCCCCTTTAGGAAAAGTGGCCTACAACTGAAGCAAGTGTACCTTGTATGCCATATTACATTATAACGGCATTGCAGAAGCTCCTGGGATGTAAATGGTATCCTCCTACTCATTTTTAAATTGCCCCAAGCGTCTTGTTTGTTTCTAGCAGCTACAGTATATCATGTAGCAGCCTAATACTCACAAATCCTTCTAGTTCTTTTGGGAAATCTCGGTCCTAGCTAGAGCTGTACTTGCACTGGGAGGGTGCATGGGGGGTCTATATCCCATTCCCAGTCAGCCACTGAAACCCAAATCTGTACACACCATGGACTGGGAATGCAGCTATGCTCTGGTGTGACACCACCACCAAGCAGCAGTGGTAAGAGTGCATGTTTATGAGCCAGAGCCAGAAACGTTAGTAAAACTACACGGCCCCCACAGACTGAGAGCATGAAGAGTGACGGTTGACCTCCCATGCAGCTGTCAAGTGAGCACCCGGAGGGCACAGCAGACCCAACCCTCCAGAAGTGTTAGGCCACAACTATCAGCAGCACAGTTTCGCCACCGACGACTAACTCCATCTTGTTAGGCCTCTTTGCAGTCCTTTCTGACTCATGAACCAATTACAGGCTGTGTACAGCTTTGTGGCTGCAGTGGTTTCCACTTCTTTCCAGACTGACGCATTTCAAACACTTGTTCTAGATAAGGTGCTTGGAGCTGCTCCTTGTTAGCACTGAGCCATGCTCAGAATCATCAGCCTACTCCTGATCTTTGCTTCTGGCCCTTCAAATATAATTGTCCTCACCCTGTGACTATTTTCTCTAGCAGTTTTTTTTTTTTTTAGAAATTTTGTCAAGGCTTCCTGAAAGCCCAGGAACTCAGAATTTCCTGGATCTCTGTAGAGCAACCAGAACCTTCACTGTGCCTCCAGGCCTTCCAGGCATTGAAATGTTTCCTTCTTCCTTTAAACTCCTGCTTTCTCCTGTGAATATTCTTTATGTTCAGATGAAGAAGCAATGCAAAATTTCACAGGAGGGAAAAGGTATGCAACATAGCAAGATGAGATATGGAATATGATAATGCAGGAATCCTGGACAACTTGAATTGTAGGAGAGTCATCTCACCTCCTGATCAGGAATGTCTTATGCTGATGGGTGCGACCCTTTCCCAGTGACTGTGAAAATCATGATAAGGAAAGTGATGAGACACTCGTGCAACTTGAGCTCTGAGACTTGGGTTTGCCCTCCCACGCATTTTGGGTGGGCAGGCAAACCACAGACTGTCATCTGTGAAGTCAGAAAGCACTGGGTACATTTAATTACTACATTAGTACTTGCTAACACTTTCTATGCCAAGAACTGGTTGTGGAGAGTTTGGGGTTGTTGTTGTTAGTGCTTTGTTTTTACCACGAYGTAACTATTGGGGTAGGAGCTCACACCTCTAAGAGCTTGAGTCAACCCATTAATAAGCACCTACTGCAATAAACAGGTCAGGAAATAATTGTGGCAAAGCAAAGAGCTGAGTGGCCTTGGTTTATTCTCATACTTCTCTTGCAATTGTTTCTTATTCTAGCATTTCCCACTTACAAGGTTTTCCCTCTGGCAATTTTCTATTTCCCATGGTCTTTTGCGTTCTGAAGATGAAGAAAATAAGGTAAATAAAGGCTTTTTTTAGTTTAAAAAATCTCTTCCAGCCACTGGAATCTGGGCACCGCAGAAACTTCCCCTGAGAACTAAGCCTGACAGTTCATTTAAAAAGAGTCTGTGGGTTCCTCACTGCCCATCCTATTTATCAGCAGTGCCCAGATCACTGGCCACAGCCTCATCATGTATCCCACAGCCTCATCACCCTCCTCCCCAGAAGACTTAAGGGAGTGGGCTACAACCAGTAGCAGCAGCAACCAACTCCTGACTCCCACCTTTCCGGTGGGTGCATGGCCKCACGCTGCTGTGTGATTTCATCACATGGCAGCGGCACAGAGGGGAGCCCCAAGGTCCCAAGGAGAGAGGGCAAGTGMCAGCAGGTCCTTGCTGCTGCTACGAATCATCTGACTCACCCCGTGCCCTGGGTGCTCCCTTAGGGAAGCGGACAGCCAAGGTCAGGCTGTATGAGTTGTTCGGGTTAGGAGCAGCTCGCTCCCGAAGCCCTCTTCCCTCGGGACACACGTGGGCTGAGCAGGATAAGCACGGCACGCTCAGCGCCTCCAGGAGGTTTGCMGGGCTGTATGCGACGGGAGCGATCGCGCTGCACCGCGTTGCCTGCCGCAATGATACGTCACGTGGCTTTCTGAGCTAAAAAGTTTGGGTGCTGTTGCTTTCCACGAGAAGGGGAAATTATAATCTTGCTTGGCAGTTTCGCTCAGAACATCGGCTGAGGCATTCACAARAGGTATGTAACTGTTCTGCTGTGAGCTAGTTAAATACTTCAGTAGGCAAATACATGRCCCAAAACAAGCTTTGTAACAGAATTGGGATGTTTCAGTTATTTTTCCGTGCTTGGGATATCTGAAATGAGTCAATGCAAAGTCACTGTTGCTTGATGTTAGCGCATCGGTGACAAAAAACAGTTCAGAGCGCTTTTGTTAGTCAGCATTTCCTTCCTGATCCCACGACAGCAAGCAAGGAACGCGTGCAGCAGGGCTGTGTTCAGGCCTCCCCGYTCACCCTTACCTTCTGCTCGCTAGAGCAGAGCAAACGTGCTGGTGCTGCATGCACGTATACTGCAACCCTGCCACTTGCCCCCGGCCACGGAAATGTCCTGACGCCGTATGTCTCCCCAAAACGTGCTCGGACTTGCAGGATCCGTCTTGTCTTTTCTACCTCAGCCCTCAGCTTGGTGTTGAATCACAGTCACAAGGATTGCAGCATTCCTTGTTCAAAGTAATTGTAAAACACTACACGGGTGAAAACAGGAAGATTCCCTTCCCTCTCCTCTTTATTTTCACCCTGATCTCCCTTTTCCAAACTAGTAACTTTGTTCAGGGGTAACTTGTTCTCTTTCATTTTAYCTTCAATTTCTGCTGTCCATACCCTTTTCAGGCACAAAGGTGACTGATTTTATGCATCAGAGCACCACGGTTTTGCTCCACCAGGAGTTATTACATCCGATGTAAGCACACAGTTGTTTTCATTCAGCTAAAGATGAGATATTAAGTAGATTTTGATTAGTATGAATACATCTGATTGTTAAACCGGAGGTAGATTTCTGTATGTGGATACCCTTAAGTGGACTTAAACTCAACCTCCTTCATGTATAGAAAGGTGAATGAGTATAACCACATCCTAAATCAATCCAGACAGATTTGCGCTGATATGATTAAGCTAGTGGAAGTTTGAGCATGGATAAAATGCTTAACTTCTGGCAAAATACAACGAAGTTCTAGTAACAGTCTTTCTGCCCAGGATAAAATCTGTATTCACACATGCCGTTTTCTAGAAAAAAAGGGAGCACGGATGGCACAGAGAGCACGTCGCACGCACCATTGCGTTACGCTTACAGTGAGTTCAACTGACTGACCAGCAGTTTTGAGCTCTTAGCCACAAGCAGGCAGCAACAGTGACCAGGAGGACCAAGGAGCGCAAGGGTCTCTGCCCAAGAAGAGCGCGCCCTCGGGCAGGGAAAGCGCGCCAGCGCGGGGGCGCATCCACAGCTGCGGACGGATGCTGCCAGCTGCGCTAACYGTGTCACCTCGGCACCCCCGCCGCGCTTTACTCATCCACCCCACTGTGGTACATCACTGTCATCGGTTAGGAGGCATTTATGATGACAGCGATTTTCTGATATCATGGGAGATGATAGAAAAGGCCTACAAGGGCAAAGCTGTCCTTGGACGAGGTACACAGCCCCTGCTGTTACACGCTGTCTGAGCTTCTCTTCAGCAAATACAGACTACTCAGACTTTTCCTTCAACTGCATAACATTGACTGTTTGTTTGTGGTTATAAGATCATTTCTTTCCTTCTGTTTTGTTTGTTTTAGCTCTGCCTTTCTATACCTGTGGCCGATGCACTTAAACAGGAAATGCAACCTTCTTGAGCCACAACCCATCACTGCTCCCTCAGCTGCCAGAGAGAGGTAAATCGGGGTCACCTCTGCCCTGCCGTGGCCCTCTCCATCAAACTCCCAAGTTGGCAGTGTGGATTTCGGCATCCCCAGAGGCCCCTCCTTAGCTCACTTTTCTCTCCGCTAGAAGACTCTGTGGCTGCCTGGAGCTCACCAGTGAAACAGGAGGAGCTCTTTCCTTGGCAGCATTGCAGAGTGAAAAAAGGAAGAGAAACGTAGAAATAAACAAAGTGCATGCAACGTTTTCAACACCAGCTTCATCAAAAATATCTTTCATGAAGAATTCTGTTCCCARAATACACTGCAGCTCTTAGAAAATCTTCTGTTCTGTGCAAGCTCTCAAGCATAGCCAGCCTCCAAAACATGTTGGCACCAACTTACCCTGACCACCCAAGACACTATTTGAAAGTGCCAAAATCTACCTGAAATGGGGAACTAATGAGGTACAGAGGCACCGAACGTATTAACTGGTGAASTAAATGGACCTAAAAGCTGCAGTAGGTGTCCCGATGCCACCAGCCAGAGGTGCTCATTCGTACTGATTGGAGTGGAGCTACCTGGGGCTCTAGACCCTGGGCATGTCACTGAGGCTGCTGAGGGAAAAAAAAGGCAGATAATGAAAAGAAAAGCTACAAATTACACATAGCAGATGTTTCTCCTTGCATGTAGTATAAGACTGTTCAGGAAGGYAGATGAGTGCCTGCTTGTTGTCAGATATTTATATAGTTTTGTTCTTATTTATACTGTCCTCACAGTGTATCGAGCTCTCAGAAGGGTTTTGGTTAAATCATTCTATCAGTGGAATTAATCCAACTTGTTCTTTTCTTGCGCTTCTTTTCCCACTTAAAATAAACTCATTCTAGGACTATACTGCCACCTCTTCCTTTTAAATTTAACCTTGCTATCTTTCTCTCTCGTTTTATCATTGTGGGTCTGAAATTCATTCACATATAAGCCAACTGCTGAATAGTTGTTGTGTAATGTTCCTCGATTTTACTATTTAATCTTCTTTTCATCTTACTCATTTACAATATCTACACTTACATGCATTCAACACTGTTATGAAATATCACATGCCTCCCTTTTGCTTCCTGGGGAGGGAGGGTGAAAGGAAAGGGAAGATTTCATCTCTATCCCTTGGTATCCTGCTCTGAATGTTATTCACTGTGCTAATAACTGTATCAGCATTTTTATAAGCTGATGTGCTTTTAATTGTTTTGCTCTCTCATACACATGAAGTAAGCACTCTAATGGGTTCTGTACCTTTCATCCTTTATTTTATTGCTAATGGTCTTTCCAGTAATATAAAATGACGGATGAGTGCAGTCTGAGAAAAACAGAAAAATCAATGCACGTCCAGACTCCATACCAGAGCAGGCGTGGAGCTGGGGTTGCCAGACACTAGGATCCCTCTTGGGCTGCACCGCAAGCGGGCGTTTGGGGTGAGGAAATAAGAGAGGAAGGGCACATCAAGAAAATCATTCCACTGAGCAGTGGAGTAGGGCAAGTGCTGCAGCTCTCACGCACCCTCTGCCCTGCGAGCCCACCTCCTGTCTGCGTTTTGCCCTGTTTACAGAGAAGGTGGCTCCAGCCGYACTTCATGTACGCACATGTATAGTAGCTACCAAGCATGTGGGCGCAGGATGTTTCCATCCTGCTTGCRAGCGCAGCGCTCAAGCCACAGCTGCGGTCATGCACTATTTGGGCAGTACGTGGGTGGAGTTATCCGAGCGCAAAGCAACCGAGCAAGCTAGTTCTTCTTCTTCCCAGGCTCTGCCCGACGTGAGATCCACAAGGGCRTCGTGCAATGTGCAAAACAATCACAGGCTCGCTCTTTGACCCCAGCGGCCGGGTGGCACGAGAAATACAGATGTCAAGATGTGCATGGGTTGTGAAAAGCAGCAGGTGTAGGCGGACCCACATGTCTTGAACAACTGTGCCAGGAAACATGTGACAGTGTCAGACGGTGTCAAGCGTAACAGAAGAATAGCTGTCCATGTCTTGTGAGGAACACCTGATAGTCCTCTTCATAGTCAAAGGAGCATGTTATACTCCCCAGGAACACAAAATCTCAGCATGTAACACTATATACAGCCATCAGCCAAAAACTGGCATAAATAAATGCTCAGAGGTGTCTATTTGCCACCTCTGGTACTCTAGACATCTCTGTTTTTCCTACATAGTTCAATTTCTGGCCATGAAAACCTGTGTTTTAAGGATCAGGAAGGTTTATACTTTCTTTTAAAAAATAAAAAAAAAAAGCAGTCAAAAATCTATCAGATATACTAAAAATTTTAGTGGTTTCGGAGAAAGGAACCCAAAGGTAAGATGTATTATTTGCTTTAGAACAAAATCCCACCCTTCATGTCAGGCTCTAGCCTGGAGTGGGTACTGTACTGCCAAGTTACAGGAGTCCGTAATGGAAACGGTGACATACCCTCAGCACCACTGCAGTCACAGTCGCTCTATAAATAGCCCTTGCAAATGCCTGCTGTGTGAGATGGGTTCAAGCAGCCACTTGACAGAATCTGGTAATTTAACCATAATCTTTCCAGAAAATACTCATAGGTGGGATCTAAACAGATGCGTGTACGTGCTCTTGCAGTTGGGTCTGGGGCGGGTGTGGGTGTGTATCCGTCCTATCCTCCAGTGCCAGATACGAAGCACTAAGGACGCTGCTCTGCCAGGTGCAGTGCTGCTTCCCAAACAAAGCTGTAATATGACCTACTTTGCTCAGTCTAGTTCTATTCAATTATAAGTGGCCTCTGTTGGGTTTCCACATGTAGACAACATCAAACACGTTTCATTGAAGCGTTTAGATATTGATTTTACTCAGCCTGGGAACTTCAAAGTGGGTTCTTTCCATGTCAACTTGAAAACGCGTCCTCCAGCTCCAGCGCTACAGATTCTCTGTTAGTGMACATGCACATACGACTCCCTCAGCTGCTCCTCGTCCCTCTGCTCTTTGTTTCTAAATTAAGGACAATTGTTGCATCCCTTAATGCCCTAATGACATTAACTATTGYGTATAGTAACCTAGAATCTCTCACTGCTGCTTGACTTCTGTGTCATCACCCAGCCATGCCTAAAAGCTCTGTTTTTTAATTGGATTGCAGAATAAAGTGCAGGTCTCAGGTAGAAACACTGAAGTCACTGGAGGACTGTTTAAAATTCGTGAGCCTATTTCTAAAGGCAGAGGTGTTCTTAGGTTTTCACCATGTGTTTGTTCACCACATCACATGTTCTGGGGATGTGTCTCTAGCTAGAAGCTTCACGGAGACTGTTGTTGTTCTCCATCTATCAGGATTGCATTGTTGGTTTGGTTTGGTTTGATTAATTTTTCTGAGGGGGCTTTTTTTTGGGGGGGGGGAGGGGGAGAAGAGGAGGATGCTCAGTTAGATAGAGGTTCAAGTGCAGCAAATACATTTTGTTAAGAGCATACCAGAAACTGAAAAAGGGTATCTGCTACATTTTCAGCTTGGGGTTCAAATGTTGTGCCTGAGAAAAATTTCCAAGCTCAAAGTAACACTTTTTTTCCCCCTAAAATTATCCCAGTAGTTTCAGATGGGAGATGAGAGGAAGTTATTCCCTTCCCGTCCAGATTTGTTAAATTGCTTTTCTGCACACTGTGAAATGGTTGCCATGGTTCAACCCAAAGCCAGCTGCACCCGGAGYGAAATGCAGCCCTCTCTGGCCTTGAGCCACAGTCCTGTAAAGCGYTTGGTGCAAGGAGCAGTCATTGTCCACCTAGAGTGCTGATGAGCTGGTGTCCTCTGCACCCTGCCAGAGCAGCACAGAGCCAGGGTCCCAGCGTSCCTCCATCCTATCTATGGGCCGATGCACGCACCCGAACGTAATATCCGTCCGGCTCGTTCACAAAGCCACCCTTCAAATTTGAGCACGTGGTACCTAATAGTAAAATGAGCAGGTGAATTTTATTTTTTAGGAGCAGTTTTGATATGGAGAGAGTCTTTACGCAATGTGTTATTATGGTGTGCTAGGTTTGGTATTATTATTATTATGCTGCCTAGACTAGCATCACTGGGTCTAACGGCAGTTATTTCATCATAGAAAACAATGAACTAAGAACTCCACAGCAAACGAAAATCAACAAATACCTGAAGCAAATGAGCAGTGAAACTATGCTGCAGAAGGTCAGATCTCCGTCAAACGAGGCATTTTTGCTTCTTCGTTTACATAAATGAGTGTTCTTGACCAAGTAGCTTTTCCTGATTATTCAGTAATYTTTCTTCCTAAAAATTTAGGGCAGATAGTGTGTCATTTAAATTCATAGCAATTATTTCCTGCAAACCTCATTTATTTGAAAGGGAGAGTACAGAAGTCAATGTAATATCACAGTAATACTTGAGGAGATTTGAGCCTCAGTGAGACTAATCGCGTAAGGTACCAGACAATGAGCAAAACGTTTCATCTGAAGAAGCACAACTTAGRCTGATAGTGGCAGTGGCGATTATTAGAGCTATTCGCAGCTCCTGAAATACCAGGGCTCTTCCCTTGGCCTTTTGCTGAGTCCGTGATTCACTATGTGGGACACTCATCTTTTTACAGCTGCTGCTTCTAATATTTCCATGTTCTGGTATTGCCAAATGCAGCCTGCTCAGTCAGCACTGCAGCACACACAGTTCTTCATGGAGACTTTGATGACAGCAGATGGTTAATCAGCAAATAGTGCCAAAGGCAGAAAGGATAAGATTGTTGTTTTAAGTAGGAATCCTTAAGGTATAGGATAGGGGATGTTAGAGCACTTTCAGCATATATTACCAAGAAAAATGGGACTGTGGATAAATCAGMACAATATAATACTGCCAAAGTGAAAAGCTTGTTATTATATTTCTTTATGCATAACATATACCAATTAACAATTGCAGGTTTCTTTCAAGAGAATGCGTTTGATCCACTGTGGTTTAAAGATGGTGGAGAAAACTGATAGGAAATAATTATGAGATGCAAAATACATAGTAAATGAATGTCTTAGCAGAGATTGTTTTTCTGCATCCTTCCTGCTTTCCCTGGAGCTAAGAATTATGCTGCACTTAACTCTGGACCGGATACTGTTCATTTCTTCAAGGCCCAACATCTTCAGTTTCACTCCACTTACACAGCCATTGGGATTCTGTCCTGTGTGTTAATATAGGGATATTAGCACGCAGACAGACTCCCTTGCAGAGGTATGAGATAAATGATGGAGTCGATCCATTTTATGAATGCTAAAAGAGAATGTGCAATGTCTGGAAAACATTAAACTGACCTGCGAGGTTTGAAACCTGCCTATAAAATTCTCATTTAGATGAGATGCTTTCAGAGTGGATAGGCCAAACTACACTTCTCCTAAGTATTTGCTAATAACTTTAATGGGATGCAAAAGCGTAAAAAAGCACCAGAAGGGATTTAAAAGGGTGGAGAGGGGAAGGGCAGGAATGTCGCTGCTTATAAAAAAATCACACAGAGAGACTAACACAGAATTGTTGAGGTTGGAAGGCACTTCTGGAAATCATCTAGTCCAAATCTCAAAGTGAARCACTCAGATCTGCACATTCACATCTATTCAAAATGGCACTTAGAGGCACTGACATCACATTATTATTATTATTATTATTTGACCAAAATCCTCAACGAGCAAAAACGTTGATAAGGAAAGATACGGTTGGAGTTATAGGACAAACAGGTCCAAGAGAGCTGAAGTACGCAAGGCTAAATCAACCCAGTGACTGTATCACTTCACCATTCAGACCAGTAGAAATCATAGTTGCAAGACTGGAGCCCACATTCTCCACCTTTTGCATGCAGAGAGTCAACAGCCTAACAACAGGAACTTGAGAAGCTGGCAAGGTGAGYGAGGAGACAGCATCATTCAAAAGTGCATTGCAATCAGAGGAGAGAGCAGACGAGGCAAAGCCCAACACAGACTGCTACATCCTTCACTCCATTTGGGCCTTTCGCCTGGAGATGGCTGCCAAAACTTGCTCGGCCCTTTCTTATCTGAGGCACATTGCTCAGCTGCTCTGTCCTGGCTTCGCATGGCCATTAGCCCACAAACAGAGCAGCTGCTGGGGAGAGCAGCTGGGCTCACAGCTCCGCATGTCTCACGGGAGCGGGTTACGAATCCAGGGCTCCCGCCTGCACATGCAGAGGTTGCCCTACTTGCCAAGCTGTGACCACTTCGCGTAAGCCTCTCTTAATCTCTTCCGTGAAAGCCAGCCCGTTTGTTATGGCCCTGTTGGGGAAGGATCCTATGGGAGAGGAGCAGTCAAAATGGTTTCTCCAAATGAGGAGCACACAAGCGAAGCCTGGGCATTGCCTGTTCCTAGGGAAATACCCTGAACATGCAGCTGGTGTAGGAGCGGTGTTGCCCTGAGGGTTTCATCCACAACTTTTTGCATAGCATAGTGCTGCTCTGGGAATGCTTCAGCAGAGCAAAGCCCAGCTAAGACAGGCAGGGTGGAGATGTGAGCCACGGAGTGAAAAACCTCAGCAGCAACAGGAACCGGTGATCTTGCTCATGTTTTCCAGGGGAAATTCAGGCTGATGAGAAGTGCTAGATCCTAGAAAGGTTAGGTAAGTGCTGAATAAGGTTTTGTTTTGTTTCCTGGAAAGTCAGTGGCGTCTGAGTGCTGGACTCAGGTTCTCACAGAGTCATTTAGGCAGCAGTTTCTTTGGCCAGGGCCCATGGGAGCGTGATGCCTTGCTCCCTCAGGTGTTTCRAGAAATCGCGCCCAGAAAAAACAGAAGACACCCAAATGTCCTGCTGAAGTCGGGGAACGGCACTGGTGGTGACCCATGAGCAAGGATGGCTCTGAGGATTTAGTGCACCCCAATGGCTGCCAAAGCCTGTTGRGAGAGCAGGAGTCTGGCACTGTCTCAGCAGCACTCGGGGTGGGGGGAGCCACAGAAAAGTGCATTTGGCAAGGATAACACCTTTCGTTGAGACAACACAGCCCAGCTTTGAAAAGACAGAGAACAAAAGGCTGACTGGCAAACAGGGGAAGAAAGTGCTGGAAAGGAATTTGTTTCAACAGGAAGCTCAATAGCTTGTTGTAAAACAGGCTATGATTCTGTCATTTCCATGTTAATCCCTAAAAAGGGGCAGCTCCAGCAAGCAGCAGCTTTTCTGGTGAAAAAACAGTGGAGGTTTGAAAAAGACAAAAGGGAACTTTAGCTTCCCATCTGGATCAGCAGTAAAAAATAACAACAGAGAGCAAGCTTTTTCCCTTTTTCTCCTCCTTCCAGAAATTCTCTGRTTTCATCTTTTTGAGCCTTAAACATTCATTTAATCCCAGGCTTGCTTTTAAGAAAAAGAAAATGTGTAGAAGGCCTTCTGCACCCCAAACCTATAGAAGCAGCTCCAGTTTTCATTACCAGAAATAGTAAGCGGAAATAAAAAGCAGGTGTGGGAAGGCTTTTCTGAACGATGCCAGGGCTGTGCTTTAACCTTTACTGGAGGGAARCATACATCTGCGTATGCCAGGCTGTTGCCTTATTGCATAGTTCCTTTACAGCCACAGAACCCCGACAAAAGCAACCAGACATTCCCAAGGTCTTTTAAGCATGTTTGCTGACAGTCTGTGCCACTGAAATATTGCACTGACCTTTGACAAAGACAGTAAATATGGTTTGCCAGGCTGTATGGAGAAAAAAATCAGGGCATTGGGGAGCTCAGAATTAAACGCAGAAAATGATAACATTAAAACAACTTTGAAGAGCAGTGAGAACAAAAATAAGCACCTTATTTGCCTGTCAATCACACCATGTCCTTCCTGCTTTTTTGCATATATTACTGATAGCTTCTTTGAATCACTTGAGATGACTTTGGTTTGATCCTGTCGGATGCTGAGTGACAGCCACTTCCAGACTCAGCAGCTCCAGAAGAGGTGTTCAGCACTTTGCAGTGAATGCGCTTAGATTAGCCAGTGTAGCCTGCAAAAGTCACTTATTCTGCTTTTTCTTTTGTTGTTTGTTTCTGTGGCAAAACAGCAGAGATCTTGGGATTTGTTCTTCCTCCTCCTATATACCATTCAATGAGGCAAGAATGAATGCCCTGGAGGTAGCTGTACGCTGCCAACTCAAGCCTTTAAAATGAACACAAAATCACAGCCGAGCCTGAACAAGGAAATGTAAGTCTGAACCTGGCCCCATCGAGAGTGCTTGCTGGAAAGGCCCCCTGAGGCTACTCCGGTGCTGTAATAATCTACGTAAACAGGGATGGTGTATTTTTTCATCCTCCGTGTTGCTTCAGTAGAAAGGGGAGGAAAAATAAGCCACTTGCGTATACAGTCATTTAGGCCCAGTCATGATTCCTTTAAAGCTTGTGCCAATGGATTTTAGTCATTCTCTGGCAAAGGTTTCTCTTTTAACCACAAACACTGAATAGTTATTGGATGAGTCACCACCTTGAGTAATCTAATTCCTTGACCAGTACATGCTTGCTTGCTGCACTTCAGAGTGACTTTCTTTAGTCAGATACTTTAATACATGCCTTTCCCTGTGAAGTTTTTCTTTCCTGCAGTTTCCAGGGTCACAGGACGAAGGAGTCCACTGTTCAAGGTAATTCCCACTGCACAACCAGGCAGTTTTGGGGCTGGGAGTGGCACTGCAGTCCATTGCCCTCCCTCACCTCAAAATCAGCATGGGCTGTCCTTGAGAGCACAGCAAGCTCAGGGTTAGACAGTAATTTTTCAGACAGCAAGCCCTTACTCAGCAATCCTGGTCATATCTGGGGGCAAAATGCAGCTTTATGCAGCTTTACCAACAAATTGTAAAACAGCCACACCTGCAACAGCAGGTTGTAACAGCGAGTGTTAACTGTTAACCTGCCTTGTAAGAGCAGCTGAAGGAAARCCTTCCAGTCAGCCCTTTGGACAGCAGCAACTAGTGCCGAGGGCTGCTCGGGTTGACTTAAGAAAGGRAACATTAACAACAACCACAAGAAGCATGTGCTGGTGTCGATGGCAAACCACACCAAAACCCAACTGCTTGTGCTTTTGCACGGAGAGTGGAATGCTTCCCATATTTGAAGTGTTTCATGTGTTTTCYTTATGAGAAAATGTACAGCTAAAAATTTTGGGGGTTTAGAAACACTAGAGAAGATTGATATTTCTCCTCCCTTTAGAATATGTAACATTTCAGGAGAGCTTAAACATTCGAGAATTAAATTTTGGTGACTGTTCACAAGAAGCCTTTTGAAGAATGTTATTAAAATTCTTCATAGCCCCTTCTTTCATGATTGCAGCTTTCTCTGTCATTTCCTATTTATGGGGGACCAAGCTTTCCTCAAGGCATCTCCTGGCCACTAGTTACAGCAAACTCCTTCTCTTCAGAGGAGGAACACAACAGAAAGGCAGCAAATGGGGAGGATCAAATTATACTCTGATGTTTTTTTTCAAGCCAGGAAGAGCAGACTATAATAAAAGTACCCTAATAKAAATTTATGATCCCAGTAGAAAAATGTCTTAGAATAAGGTGTCTTTATGTATTTATGTATATATGAGCACTGCTGACAAACAGAGCAGAGCCAGCTGTGACCAAGTTTGATAGCCATGTCCTATCCAGACCTAATCTGTATGCACACCTGGACTCAAAATGAACACACTTCTTTGAACGGGGAAAGAAAATACGTTTTACATGAATTGTCCAGTGAGAGGATTGATCCTGTTTCATGAATGAGCATAAGAATATTATCATTCTTAACGTTAACACCCTTCGGAATTTTTTTTTCAATAATTATACCATATTGCATGTATGTATTAATCCAGGCTTTTAATATATCTTTTTTCTKTCTTAAATCTTGGTATCAATAATGTGGCTATCTCAGGAGTAGAGAGTAGAGTCTGAAAAAACACAGGCTATTTGTATAACAAAATATTTAACAGTCATTTTAATTGTAAAAGGATTTTTTTCAATATGTATGGAATAAAAATGGTGTCAAAAACACAAAAATAACAGGAGAGGCAGGCCTGTTCAGAGACAATCTCAAGGAACCCAACTAGCTAAACCAACATTGTCTACAAAACATCAGTCAGTGGAGACTGGGACAAATGGTATTCACTGGTGCTTTCACTAGCAGGGGCTAAACATTTCCATATTTGATATCATACTAACATGACTACCTTTGCTGTTCTCTCGTAGTCCTTCTGTCAGCTAATTTTTCCTATCCTAACAATAGAAGCATAGCTAATCAGACAGGAAAGGACAGGAAAAAAAGTTCTCAACCTTTTTTTCCATTATGGAACTTGAAAAATTTTTCAGCAGTAGCAAGGACCCCTTCAGAGATCATCACATACGTAGATTACTGGGTGGCATTGGTGAACATGTGGTTTTTCAGAGTGTAACTTGACATCACATCTGAGCAAAACTGTTGCCAAAATGAGTGACCTTATTCCTTCATCCTCACGTGCTTATTTGTGTCCTCTTTCTTCCCCTGGCACTGGTGTTCRTCTGAGCCTACCCAGTGCAAGGATCTGGACCAGCAGGCAACAGTTCACTTTGATCCCTAGGCTTGGTTTCCTGATGGCTTTGTACCTTAACTAGATGCCTGCAGGGCCAGTGACCTTCCCTTGCTAGTAATAAGCCTTTGCTTTACAGATGATTGTCAAGCCTATGTTTTTAACAAGACTTCAATTTCATCACTACAACAGTTAGCTTAGTTTAGCTCCTAACTGGTTTTATAGTAGCATCTATATAGAATCATTTTGTTCTTATGTAACCCACATACAGTCTGAACAATGTGAAGAAGATACGGACTGAAAATTTAAATTATGCTTCAAGACCCCAGCCACATGCCACAGGCCCAAAGTAGGACAAATAAAGATTTATACCTATGGCCACTTCACGGGAAAGGAAATAATTAGATGATCTGGATGCCTAGATGGGTCCATTAGGCATCACCTCTGCCCCTGTGCATAGCCCCAGCACTACTGTCCTGGTCCTAACCCATTACGCCACTTAAAAACCCCAACCCCGCCTTGCCTTGCATTGGCCCACAGCTCTAGGGTATATCATCTCAGGTGTCCCAGAGATTAACATACCCAGTTGTGCCATGACAAAATCCCCGAGACACGGGAATTTGCTCTAGTCATTGCCTATCACATTTCTGCATGTAGTTAAGCACATGAGGGCAAGGTGGATTGTCCTGCACTTCACTCACCCGTGAAGGAGACAATGAGTCTCTGCTTCCTACTTCCAGAAAATAGGCAGAAAAGGCCAGAAATAGTCATATCAGCCATCTTCTCCATAGACTCTCTGCCAGAAAAAGGCATTATTCAGAAAGGTAACTGATCTCATTCTAAAGCTATGAGGTAATGTCAGGGCTACCACCATTATGGAAAGCTATTTCAATATTCATTTATCATCACTGTTAGGAAGTTGGTTTTATTTCAAGGTTGAATTCATTTGACTTCAGCTTACAGATATTGGATCTTGTTGTACTTTTATCAGTGAGATTAAAACATTGCACAGGATCTCATTTCTCTGTGTAAATACCTATAAATACTGACCAAGTCATCTTTTAGCCATCTCAAACTGTATAAGCTTTATCTTTTAGGTTTGTTTTCTAGTCCTTGGGTCATTTCTGTAGCTCTCTTTTGAAATGCCTGCAGTATTTCACGTCTTTCTTGAAGCATGAAAATGAGAAGTGGACAAAGTATCATAATAGCAGTCATTAATTCAAAATCACTTCCCTACTTTTACTTTATATTCCCTTATTATACATCAATGGGTTGTACTGGCCAATTTTTCCCACAGCATTGCATTAAGTGCTTGTGGTTAGGTAATTATTTGCAATGACCCCTGTGTCCTTCTCTTCAGTACTACTTTCCAAGAAAGAGCTCCTCATTCTGTGCAAGATTTCAATCAAAAGATAATGTGGTATTAAGTCAAATGGCATTGAGAAATATTAGTGTGAAATTCTACAGACCTGCAGGCTGGCGGTCCTGTCAAAAAAAAAAAAAAAAAAAAAAAAAAAAGCAGTGTGTTTTTTGTGATGAGGCGTGCTGCCCCTGAAACCATGCTAACTGATATGTGTTATAATTTTAACTGTAACTGTAGCTTATCTTATTCTTTGTAGTGTCCTGAATTAGATCTTGCCCAAAATCTCCATCGGGGTCTTATATTTCCCTGAACCACAGCATTCATTCCTTTCCACAATATCAGAAATCTTTAAATATCTGAGCAGCCTGATTCACTTCTTTCAGTCTCTTGGCTATGAGTAATCTGAACAGGTTGATTTGAAAATTTTGATCTCCAGCGGATGCTGCTTCATGTCCTTTTTTCTGTACCTGAGAGGCTTCAAGTTCTTGCCCTACCTTCTTCTGAGCTGGGCGTATCGTCCTGTTCCATTCCACCCACAGAACAGAAATCTTTCTGAAAATGTCTGCCTTTTCTATATCCTATTTACAGGATCTATTATCCCTTTGCAAGCAACAGTGAGCCCTTACTAATGTAGGAATTTTTAATTTYTCATAGGATAAAAATACTTTCTTACTGATATTAGCCCTTCAGCCCCAAGCAACATGAATGATTCCTTTAGTTCTCTTCATCACTGTACATTATCTGTCATTGTTAGCTTCACTTTTCTCCCATTCTTCAGCATGGAAATCTTTCTGGCAGCGCAGTTTATCCACATGACCACAGATTCACAGCTTAGGGGACACCAGTAGGATATCATTGAACAATTCCCAATTTGATATAATGCTTCCCACATTGCAAATCAGTTATGTCAACAGAGGTATTGAGTTTCTGGAAAATTCTTTCTTTTGACGTTCCAAATATACATGATAGATGTTGGTACTTTCTTTACAAGGCCAATGAATCCAGGCTGTTCTCACTGGTGCAGGGGCAGCTGCCAATTTTTAGGTCAGTGATGATTTCATTTCATCCAGCAGAATGAGGACCAGTATACAGAGCTGTCGTGTGTTCTACTGATACCTATGTACCGCAGCATGGAGGTCAATACTAATTTAATCTGCTTTTGTGACTGCAGTGAAGCCCTAGCACTTCTGCATTAAGAAATCATTTGTCATTTCTGAAAACTCAGAAAATGTTGTTATTGGCCAGAAGAGTCTAGCCAGCGCACCTCATGAGAAAGGTGTGCATGATAATGCAGTTTCACTGCATAGTGTATAAAAAGATTAAAAGTAAGCAAGATTAGAGGCACTTTAATAAAATGCTCACCAGCACCTATACCTCTTTAATTCACCAGTTAAGAAGGAAACCTGTAACCTTTCAGAGATCCTGGGAATCATCTAAGCGTCTAAAAAGTAGCAGTGTCTTTAATGGACAGTGTAGTCACCACCAAATACACCAGTCTGGGCTGCCAACACATGAGTGTCCTTTACTGTTGTGATGATGTTCTTCACCTCACAGAGGSGTGAAGCTGCGAAGTGCAGTGGGATCCATCTGTGCCTTGAAGAGCCTTATGCGCTTCCTCCCCACCTGGCTGGGGTGGAGGAGAGGATCATATGTATTGTCTGTCTCAACTTTGACCAGCTGGGAGGCCCTTATGGGCTTCTCTGAGGTTTGTTTCATTTGAAACAAGAAGCATTTCTCAGTTTTCTACTCCACCATCTGTGTTCCTTCTCTTCTAGTTGATTCTTGCAGGTTCTTCACTTCAAATGTCTGATTCAGCACCTGGTGGTGATTTGATACTTCCAGATGTGAAGATAACGTTCCGGTTCTTCTGCTTCTGGTAACAACAAATTGCCAGCCTTTTTCTTTGTTTCTCATGTTTCCTAGGCAACTTAACTCCACTGCCAAAGCTCAAAAGGTCTGCCATTATACTGACTAGATTGAGGACATTTTTCAGAAAAACTTCCTTAGTTCTGGTCTTTTGGAAAATGSCCAGCTCTTCCTTAAGACCATTGATTTTCTTCAGGAAGTTCTAGTAGAAGGTCTAGTAGCCCCAATTGATGGAGACCACGTGCACTTTCATTTTGGGTAAGAAGCAAATATGACATGTGCTACCAAAAGAATCAGTAACGCTCTTTTCATCCTGACTGCTGTGGCTAAATTGCATCTTTGGAAAAAAATCAAACCCCCAGCAAAAACTCTTATGAGAGCTATCTCTGATCCAACTTTATCTTTTTTTCGGGAGTTATCAGTTCGCATAAAAGTAACTAAACACTGCTGCCTTTCTAAGACAAGTGCTGCCACTTTTAAAAGATACAAAGTCTTAATGCTGTTTGAGGATGATACAAAGATGTACAAAGAAATTGACACTATTAAGGTCCTATTCCCCAAAAAGTTTTAAAAGGGATTAAAAGATAACTATAATAAGGATTAAGGAAGGAAATACTAGCATTTTTTTTTCAGTGCTTAAGTCTCCAGAAAAAATATCAGRCAAAGGATATTTATACTGCATGTAAGCTTAGCTACAAAAAATAAGCCTATCATATCCTTATGGTATTTCKTCTTTTGTTTTGTGGCTTTCAGTTTATTTTTTTAACTACAAAGACAAGCATTCTATTGTTTAGATCATCATGTATGAATACTAGTTTTTTAAATGTACTTTATGTCAAGTTACCAAAATAATATTAGAGAATTGACAAAAAGTGGGTCTTTGACAGGAGAGTTGTGTTGTACAATAATTAGAAGCTGTTGTGTGCATTGTTCTGCTATTACAGTTTCATCAGTGCAATAATAGGATCCAATGCTGCTCCTATTCTAGTAGAGAGGATTTTTGCTATTGGCTTTTAGGACAGTAGAGTCAGATTATACATTATGTTAAATGAAATGCTTAACAGATTTATTTTCTTAAAGGGCTAACTCTTTACACTGAGTTGCTGAAAGCTGCTACAGAATCTAAGAACGAGCTGTTTCAACCTTTCCTGGAAGCTCCATGTTTTTGATCTGGGTTCAACAGGATTACAAAGGATCAATGAACACGAACAGACCTRGTGGCTTGAAAACTAGCCCCAGAGTGGATGTGAGCGTAACTTGCCCTGCATCCTGCTCACTTTCAGTCCACAGCTGCCTCACAAATGTCTTGCCCATGGCCTCTTTGAAKGCACCTAGGAACATCCTAAACCACCAAGCAGCCTCAAGTAGGCAGCTGCTGCAGGACAGGGGCTGCATCTGCATGTGGGAAACAGTCCGGTCTACTGTTGATAGGAATGTTGGCATAATCAATATTTATTCTCTTTAGAGATTTCTGAGGATCTCTGAATCCTTTCCTTGACCAGATTCTGTCTCTTATCGCACCACTGTTTGCCCACAGCATTACCCTAGTGTGGGTGGGAAGAAAAACATGTTGTGCACCAGGTACAGCTGTGGGAAATGGCTAGGTGCTCYCTGCTCTGAGAGCAGTATACCTACATATTCATAGGAGAAGCCATAARGAGAAGCACAGAGCCAGGGTGTGCAGGAATTAAGGGCTAAATCTGCAATTAGCTCAGATCAGCAATGCTCATGAGACGCTGTTCTTACGTGTGCCAGCCAAGGATCTGGCTTCTGACATCTTTCTTGGCCATCAGAAAAGGACAAAATACAATGTAGCTGTGAGCAAAAGAAGAATAACGAAGCACTTCRCTAGCAGCAAGGGTTAGAGAGCTGTATCGGTTTCTTCAGTCACTGTCGGAGTCCCTGCTGCTGGCCTCATCACCTGCCTGGTTCAGGCAATCTCTTCTCTAGGCTGCCTTAGCCATCTGGTAAGATTACAAACAGAACAAAGCAACAAAAAGGAGAAGAAGGAGTTAGGGGGAAAAGCGTGTTCATCCTCCTTCCCCCCTGCAACGCCTCCTTTTCATCCTCTGAATGTATAAATCCTGGCTGTGGCCTGGCTCCTAACAACTGCATGCATAGAGGTAGCCAAGGCCATTTGATTCAGTTCTATTGGAAATGTGATTTCTCATTGGTCTTACACAAAGGTCTATTAATTAGGGCTGATAGAGCTTAGTAAAAAATCTGCTTGGCTAGCAAGTGCACTTTCTCACTCGCTTTCTCTTTTCTTAGACCTTGCCAAGATCTCAAAAACAGAGGGAGCTTAATTACAGTCAGTGGATTAATCTCCAAGGGAAAGAAATTGTAATTAGCACTTTGAAATGTGCCACTTATTTTTCTGGGCTTTCAGAGTTTGTCGGTGTCTGTCTGTCCTTCTGTATGGCTAGAACAAATGTAATTCTGCATAGCTTTTAAGTGCAAATGGCAGCTTGACTTCATAAATCCTCCCAGATGATCTTGTAGAGACTCCTGTTTCTTCAGTTTCTCTCTTAAATCCTGTTCACCACTTTCTGTGGGTCTTTTTCTAGTTTCAGTCACCAGTGGTTCTTCAGCTAAGGCTGTTAAGGCCTCCCGGTGTCTCTTTGAACTCTTACAGTCTCATTTTCCTACTTCATGACAGTAACAAGTAAAACTATGGTTTCAATAACCTGTGGACTTTGAGCTGTTCATTAATGGCATGAGTTGTAACAGCCCATCAGTGATCAATAGGAAGGCAGTAAACTCAGTGCCTTATAGTATATCACGTATGTTCATGTTCAAGTAGATTTGAAGGTGAAAAGAAGTGTTGAGAGGAAAATTTAAAGCCACAACAAGCCATTGAAAGAGATTTCAGTGAACAGCCTAGTTCACAAATGGGAATTAGGCACAATTTTAAAAATCACTTTGATAGATGAGAATGTTCCCAGCAAAGACACACCAAGCACTCTGATTTATAACAGCCTTTGAACACAGTCATGTCCCTGATACACAGCACCTTTTGCTGTTGAGTTTGCATACATGCTAGCTAATTTTCCAGAGATGTACGCTGGGCGCATCACACAGCGGCAGGCAAGATCAAGCCCTTTATGTGTGCACAGCAGCAGTGTATCAAGGAGAAGAATAAAAAGAGGAAATGAAATACTCTCCTATGGGGGAGTAAGCATGGAGGGAGCCTTCAAGATGTATATCCCTTAATCCTTCTATCTAGTATATCATCATTCCTCAACAGTGCAGTAAAGCTACCCCTTCATTAAGACTCTCAGTCCTAAGAAAGGTGACCCAAACTCCCCTTCCATCCATTTGAATCTTGCTCTGACAGCCAGTGACTTGTTAATTATTAATATGAAATATTTGATGGTACATAGAGCAGCTGAACCCAGTTTAATGTATGCTCAGGGCGACTCTCTGAAGCTGAAATCAGCCATTCTGGTGCTTTGGATTTTTCTACTGAAGTTTTCCCTTTTGCTTCCTCTTTTACTTCCCTCTCTTTCTTTCTTGTGCCTTTGTGCCTTCATGCTGAGATTCTGCTTTCATCTCAGCAATGATCTTACAGGTCTGCATTTCAATTCTATTCCCTTACTTACTGATCAGACTTAATGGAAAAATAAGAAACAGGATGCAACACCTGGCTTTCCCCCATGCCTGGAAACTATTTCTTTCTTCATTCTGAAATGTTTAGTCTGTCCAGTGTTACACATTTTTAAACACTTTGTGCATGCACAGCAGCAGTGTATCAAGGAGAAGAATAAAAAGAGGAAACGAAATACTTTCCTATGGAGGAGTGACTATGGAAGCTCATCTCTATGTACCCTTGGAGTTTGAGCTGTGGTATTAGCTTCAACTGTAAGTGAAATCACATCACCCAGAGTTAAACATGTGCTACATGTGGTAAATACAGGCTTTGRAAGACTTATCTTCTGGCTTAGGGCACGCTTTTAGGATGCAAATCTCCTCTGTAGAATGATTCRCGTGCTATGAGATTATGATTTTCTACCTGCGTACTTCATCAACACAAACATACGTTATTGAGGTCATAACCAGCCACCCACCCTGGATGTAGCACAGTTACCTATAGAATCTGGTGCTTTATCATTCAAAATAGAGGGACATCATGTGCTTGACTGCCAAGCAAATTCTTTAGCATTGATTTTCAAAAGCACTTTTCCTGTCTCAGGGCATGTCACATTCRGCTATGCCACCCTCTCCCTTTTGTTCACGCAGCATCTCCCGTGGCAATCAAGAAAATCCCACTTTCGACGAGCAAACAAGCTAAACTCTTGTTTGCAGCTTTCTCATTTTTTGTTCACCTGGTTGCATTTTGCCCTTTGGAGAGTCATGAGCTGTGATAATACACAARGGCTGTGCCAACACGGTCCCAGAATCCAAGCTTAGCCCTGGAGAAAATCTCCCTCCTGATTGGCAGGAGAGAGCCCCAAAGCACCCATGTTATTATTCCCCAGTGACCATGAGAGTCAGCTCAGTTAAAGCCTCTTTGAAAACCTGATCTCCAGGCCATTCAGCAAAACATTAAAACAGCACAGCTGTTTAACAGTGCTAATATGCAGGGGCAGTGGCAAAGAGCACTAGAATCTGGAAATTCCTGACTCTGCTCTTTCCTGCTTGCTGCACCATCTTTACTCRTTTTATGATCACCACAGTATACCCAGTAGTTATGCACTTACTGTGTGATGTATGTCCATCCCTCTCTAGAGAGATACGTGAGCATGTATTTAACCAATATTCTGTTGTATGCTRTAATTCTAACCCATGTTAGGGACCTAGCAAGCAACGTACAGCAGAAGCAACAAGCCTAGCTCTTTGTTTCATCTCTGCTCATTTAGTAGCTGTACTAAATTGCTCACATTATGTTTTTCCTGAAGAATAACTTTAAGTAGCTTCATAAAACGGCAGTATTTGCATTGCAGAGGCAACCTTTGTTCTACTTAACACAAAGTAATACTCAGTAACTGTGCAAAKGCAGACTGGCAGGTGATTTGGAAAGTATTTTGGAAGAGTTTAGAAAGCAGGATTGAGACTTTATTATTATTATTATTATTGGAAATTTGAACATTTTCTATCACATTAACTGACTTACAGCAATTTATTTTGCCGCTATCATAAAGAGAGGTAATGAACCATGAAGTTTCTTCAGGAAATTGTCAGCATCTGCCTGCAAATAATTTTCAAACACACGTGAGCCATGAAGGAAGAAGTGATTCAGAGCAAACTGCTTGTCCGTATACTAATGGAAAACCAGTCAGGGTCACTGGTGTTTGGCACACTTGGGAGATGGGCCTGTTTTAAAGGCATGTCACTACTATGTGACAGTGAGAAATTTAAATGCGTGTTAGTCATTGCACAGATAAGATTAACTTCTTTGAAAGCATATGTTTCCACAGATGGATAATCTTAGTGAAAGGATAATCAATAAAACAAGAAGAAATTCAACAACCTGCTTTTTATTCTCTTCAGAATCTCACTTTTTAAAACAATTAYCTCTCTGCTATCTGTGACACCTCCTTTGTTCCTCATGGTAGGTGCCTAACACTAAATCAAAACTGAAACCCATATCTAATCAAAGATAATAGGAAGTTTAAAAGATTTCCTTATCAGTTCCAAACACATACAGCATCACATAGTAGTTACCTAGGATTAGGAAGCTTTCTGGATGTGATTCAGTGATAGCATTTACATCATATCTCTGTAACTTTGGTTACAGCCATGGCACTGAAGAATTGAGCAACATCCTCAGATCATGTTATGTTGGAAATCTGTGGGAATGGATTCTCCATGCCTGGAGCCTTCTGTGGTCATTTGTACAGGTGCAAGGGGAATATAAAATGCAATTAGTTAAATGCGAATTGTTTTATTCTCACTATGCCTAGATGTGATTGATTGTGGTAGAAGGTAGTGAAAAGTTAAGCTCATACTTGTTTTAATCTTTAGAAGTTTCCCTGTGATAGAAAAGTTGTACATTTCCTCTATTCAAGCTTCCCTTATCTCCAGTTAGGATATCTATCATTCCCTTTCTTGGGTATTTTTTCCTTGATGTAATAGGAAAAAAGAGTTTCTCACTTTTTTTCTTTACTGATATATCATCATTAAAAGTACCTCAGACTTTGTTATGACTTCACACAAAACACTGGTCGTTGATGTTTCTCTGACTAGGAGGAAGCCAATGTTTGTCTTCATTCCACGTTCACTGACCAGAAAAATAACTTGCTTGAACTCATCACAAGCAGAGAGTTAGAATTCATCAATTTACCCATTTTCCCCTGTGCTCATCACTTTAATGCTRAGCATTTCATAACTTTTGAGTGGATTTAACTCCGAAGTAGATCAGTGAGGTAAGGAAATTAAGTGATTTGTCAGAGGGTGCAAAGGAATCCGATAATGCAGCCAGGACTAAAGGCCAGATCTCTTCAGTATCAGTACACTGCCTTAGCCACGAGAACATCTTTCTTTCTCTTTCTCCCTTAATAACCTTAATAATCATTTCTTCCACAGATTCTGTATCTTGCAGCAGCCTGAGTCTCTGTTCATAACTTCCTTGCATTTACCATGATCCCATCATACTCCTTATGGTGTCTTCAAGAAATTTTTGTATTTTTTTTCAATATCAATACAAACAAACAATTACAGTATTCTCARAGTAGCATTATAGCAAACCCAGCATGAAACAGATGGAAGAAATAAAACGAGGTGATGATATGCCACTATAACAATTGTGAGAAGACAATATATTGCTAACATCACTCCCAATCTGCTTCTGCTCCAGCATGTATAAAAAAAGCTTTGTTAACAGAAATCATAGCTAGCTATTTATCAGAATTATGCTTAAGGTTTGTTTTATGTGGTATTTAACTGGGAGAAGGGCATGCAGCAGCTATTCTCAGAGTACATATGTCTGTAGCATAAATATAGGAGAAATACCTGATTTTAGTTATGTTTTCTAGCAGTATTCTTTGGCTGGGAAGAAGGAGAGAATGAGAGCTTGTAGTGGTTTGTTAGACAAAGAGAAGAAACAGTCAATATTCTGGATACAGCTTTATTGATGCCAATCACATTTCCTAAGCTCATTACAAAAATTAATAAAGTATGCTAGCCAACAGAGTAAATGGATGGTGTCTATCAGATTGTCTGGGGTTAGCAATGGTCTCAGCTGTAGTCATGTAACTCCCAGTGAAGTCAATGGGACAGGGTCTCCAATGATCTGCTCCAGGTAAAGCCATTCTCCTCCTATAAATCAGTGCCAGTTCACAACTGACTGACTGACACCCAATTTGCACAGGTATTGATCAAAGAATTTGCCCCAAGAATGTTAATCTTACCTAATTGAAAGCAGAATTTCTTCCTGTTAATTTGAACTGAGACATTTTCAACCTGGTCAGGAAAAGAGTCTGTGCTGTACCTGAGCTGGCCTGTCCTGGGATTCTTCAAGTCCCCATATTCTAGCTCCCCAATTCAATCTGAATTTATGCTGCTGCATTTTAAAAATTCTCTCTGCATGCCTTTCTGGCAGCAAGCCTGGGACCATAAGTCCTGTCATCCACCCAACTCTGATCATGCAACATCACTGCAGAGGTTCCTGGCACATGGAGAGGCTGCCAAACTATGCAAAAAGACACAGGGTAAATACAGTGGTTATTCAGCAAATTTACCCTCAACAGCAGCATCCCAGATGCACTTGAAATAAGACACAGACACAACTGGGATACTCTGAATAAAAACATTCCTACTTACCTCCCTTAGGTTTACTGTACATGCAAATTTCACTGAYGGGGAGGACTATTAAATCAACTGAGGATAACTTAATCTGTTGGTATTCCAGCCTACATCTGCAACTTTAAGCTCAGTGGAAATATTTCAGTGCTTCCCCCCCTAAAAGAGCACCGAAAGCAGTTTCATGCAGCTCCCTCAGCCTTCCTCCTGCATTGGAAAGAGAGAGAAAACAGGTCACGTGTTTCCAGCAGGGCGAGGAGCGGAGCAGGGCAATGTCTAGTAYGCACGGAAGGGATGTACATGGCAACTTTGTCAACCGTGCTCACTCAGMCCACCGGTATTCTGCAGGAATCAGCACACAGAGTGGAAAAGAAAGACAGCTGCTGGAACTTCTGAAACTTTACCTCTTTAGTTGACAGAAGGAATCTCAGGACCATCATATGCCAAACAATTATAAAGCAAACCCCAGTTTTATCCAATCTTTTTCAAGGTCTGGCTTGGCAGCAAACTGATCCAGACTAAAGAATGGCAGCCACAATATGGGTTAGCATTTATGCAGCTCTGTAGCCGCAACCACATCGCGTAGCATGAGAGTGCAGCTGCACTGTGCCTCTACAGGAGAGGCCCTGCTGGTGTGTCACCTCTCTTGGATGCTCTGCCAAAATTGATCACAGAAAATCTCAGCTCTTGATTTTGAAGAATGCATTTCTAGACAATACGAATATTAGCATATCAGAATATGAATATGAGAATAATGATTAGGATAATAATTAGATTATTGGGAATATTAGAATGATCAGAGTTAGGAGAGAGGGACAGCAGTTATAATTCACTCTGATGATGTCCATAACAGCCTGTTTTCAGGAAGTGTCTTAGRTTTTTAGCAGAAAAATCTAGGAACTATAGCAAAAAATCCCAGATAATYAGAAGCACTGGCATTGGGAGTGATTGCCCTTTCTCATTATGCTATAAAACAGAGAAACTTGCCTTTACATGAATTTCCAAGAACCTATATTATTCTTATGCTTTTATACATGCTGTCCTCATAATATTTTTATAGGATGCGACAAAGAAACTACTTCAATAAAGCTTTTCTTTCTTCATGTACAGAGGAACTATAACTTTTCATTTAGCCTTTTAAGATATGACACATCCTTTGACACTTTCTGACTCCCAGTACAAGGCAAAGGCAACTTCTGAGCTTGTTGTTTTGGTTTTCCTTCTCTTTTTGATCTGTTTGGATGAGTCCTTGTCAGTTGAGAAAGAATTTTTATCTCATACATTTCTGGATGCTGCAAAAAATTTCTTCTCTACCACCAGAACATGAAGCATTGTTCTTGTCTTATTATTATTTTGCAATAATACCAATTTTTGCAATTGGTAAGTAACAAGATACGCTTTTCTTTGATTTCTTGGTTTTGAGTGTTCAGAACGTATGTTTCTGCCAAGGTATGAGGGCTTGGATAATATTAACAAGTAGCAATATCCTCTTACAGGGCACTGTCCTACAGTATATCTCAAAGTGCTTAACAAAGAGGTAATCTCCATTACAGAGAAGAGAAAACTGAGGTGTCTGCTTCTCCACAAGTTCAGTGCAAAGTCATGCATCTGAACTTAAGCTTTTGATAATGTTGAATGTGCATGAAGAGACTAGACTTTGCATTAAAGCAGCTGAAGTGCAGGTACGGGTTCCCATCAACTAGCTCTTCTGTGGGAATAACATGAAGCAGAGGGATTGCTAGCAAACACCTAGCAGTGAGATAACATATACACTGCCATGACTGTTTCCTAGAAAAATATGACTAGTTCAAGGTTACCCAAGAGCAAAATGCATTACAGCTCCCAGGTCTCACATTGCCAGCTCCAGTACTCCATTTTTGAGATGAGAATAAGGGAATTGATCTAATGTGGCTAACTTAGAAACATACACTGCCTTAGTGGCTAGAGTCATGGGGAAGRCAGACCAATCTTGAAATTCAGTACATGAATTCCCTATTTAATCAATTAGTAGAGGAAAATTTCTCTAAGGACTATCAGGAGGGCAGTTTAATTACCTGCCTTTGCAGGATCCCTCTTTCTTTTCTGCATGGCTGATTTGAGGAGGTGAAGAGCTCTGCTGCTGTGACTGTACTGCTTCTAAGCTCTGAGCTAGCTCAGCTTACTTTCTCTTCGGTAGAAAATCCCCATGTGCTATGCAAGTCACTGCTCACCAGCAAAAGATCATAACTATGCAAGCAAAATTCTTGAGTAGGGCRCACTCTGCTCTGCCTCTACCCAGAGAGAGGGTCAAGACTGCATCCATCCTGTGAGGAGCCCATTTCAGACCATGGTCGGTGGATCCCTTATGTACAGTCTTATGGACAGCTTCRCTGGGAGAAATAATCAGTGACTGGCATAGAGTAGGGAGGTAAACCCACAAGCTTTCCATCAGATGGACCAGTCCAGTAGTGTAAAACCCCGATGTAAAAGGCTAGTAATGTCTCATAACAGAACTTAGCTCTCCAAAGAGATTTTCTTGGAGATAGAGATTGGAAGTGAACCAATTTCTCTAGGACTATCCAATTCCTCTAGTCATTTCAGAGGACAGTTCAGGCAAACAGCAGAAAATGTTGAAGAGGAGCTCTCTTTTTCACTGCATAGGACTGAATTCTGTTTATCTTTTGTTTTTCCTAATTTGTTTAAAATGTTCTATTTATCAAAGTTTTTTCCTATGACAACCTCTCTTTAATAACTTTCTGATTTATTGTTTTTTATGACAGTGACTATTGGCCTTAATGAATAACATAATTCCTTCTGTCCTAAAGAGATGTCAGTGACTCCATAGATGAATATGCACTTACTATTCTTTACTTTCTGTGGTCCATAGGCACTTTCCCATGTACTCTAGAACAAAGCCCACAAATACCCAAGTTATGAATGATTTTACTTTCTTCTGCTAATACTAACATTGGCCATTTTTGATCTTTGGATCTTTAAAAGTGAAATTAAATTGTCACCATTTTTCATATGAATATGCTACTATAAAGGCTAATAAGGAGCAGGCTAGTTTGCATAACTCAGCTAAGAAAATAAAAAAATCAAATATCCTTGTGTGGATATACAATAGCATGCATAATACTTTTTGCAATTAAGTCTGCTTTTGATAGATTCATTTTTTCCTTCAGGTTAACATTGAGACAACATTGTGCCCAGTCACACCCATATTCATTTACAGAATTTAGCCTTAAGCTAATTCAGATATAATTATTATTCTTTCCTCCTACTTCCCTTTAAACTACTGTAAGCATAGTTTGCTTTGAAATGAGCTGGCCATTTTTTTCCCATAAAGTACATAAAGTAATCCAGTGCTTAGAGCACTTACTTCTTTCTCTCTTTATTTTACACAGCACACACGGCTCTTAAGATGGGAGAAAAGAAGAGATTATTTTTCTCTCCTTTTTAATTAATCCATTTTGTACCAGAGCAATAATAAGAAGGCAAAGATAACTGAGTCAAAGGGTTTTTCTCTCGTGACATTTTCAGTGACAAGTTAAAATGAAAATTGCTTGGAATTAGAGGTTGGGTAAGTTAGTGAACTAGCCTTGTATCTTTAAGGGTTTGGCTCAGTTCTAGTTCACATCAAATACATAAATTAAGTTTGTGGTCTTGTCCTCATMCTCATTTGTATGAATTACAAGCTACAAGAGGGCATGTTGTAAGTCCACAAAGCTAGCAGCCAACAGAGGCTGCTGGATACAGGTGTTTTATTTCCGCTGTAGTCTCCCGAATGAGGCAGTCTCACTGTTTCCTCCAGGCTCTTCATTCAGGTCCCTCTCTCTCCTCCTCCCTCACCTGCCAGTCTCCCTTCCAAAAATCCCCACTCTCCTTCTTAAAAAAGATAAAAATAATAATAATAAATCAGCTTGACACAGAGTATGGAAGAAATCATCTGCAATGGTTAAAATTAGGCACAGTTTATGAGCAGCTGACAACAGAAAACTATCTGACAGCCTTAAATTTAAATTGTTCTCTTGGCTTAGCCTAATATCATTGTTAATATTTTTTTAAAAAAACAAACATCTCAGTGACTTGGAATGTACATTATTAGCTTGAACCAAGACAAGTGAAACCTTTGCAAGAAATTCAAAAGCCTTAAAGGCTCTTTCAAGGCAGGAGTTTCTGTACTGGAAGAACAACGTGGTGCTGTGAACTTCAGAGTCATTGCCCCCAGGACAACACGAGAGGAGCTTTCACACAGACGTGTTAGAAATTCTGCCCAAACCAGCTCAGCACAAGTCACAAGTAAACTGTAAATAGATAGTAAATCAGAGGGAGGAGATAGAGCAAATAGCCAAAGATATTAAGATAAACAATACATAATTATTCAAATAGACTAAACATAAATAAAGCTGCATGTGTGTCTCTGTAGGCCCTCCAGGTCACTAAGGAATTAAGGAGGCAATTAACAAGGATTAAGACATTTTCAAGAACTGAATTAATTATTTGCATTTGTCTCCACTGTAGTGAGGGATTTTGAAATTTATGGAAATTACAACTGTGATATTATAAAGATAAACATTTCTGTAGAAGAGGTTCTGGAGCAAGTTGAGAAAGCCAAGTTCATAAAGTTAAAAGTATCCAGGGGTGCTCAGAAGAAGCTAAACTGCAGAGCTAAACTACTGGCCAGAGCACGCAATATGAGTTTAAAAAACAAGGGTGTTTCCCAAGACTAAAGAATTTCCCTATTCCAATATATGAGTCAGAAACRAATGTAGGTAATGCAGACCCCAGGKCTGAGGATGCTCGCTGTGCGCACCCAAGGACAAAGTCAATTTTGGTATGCAGAATCTGGCCAGGGCAGCTCTGCAGCTGTGCTGCAGCTCTTTCTCCTCAAACCTGTAAAAACTCCTGCCAAATTAAGGAAGTGCAAAGTGTCAGCAAGTTTTCAAAACACTTTTGACAAAGTTTCTCATAGCAGACTGATGGGTCAAAAACAAATAGTGGAATAATATGCTGCATGATATATTGATTAAGCAAATAATCTCSGTATGGGTCTGTGTGACAACAGTAAATATTAAATCACCAGTGACTTGAATGTTAATTCTTATCTCTTCCCATTCCCATTGTATCTGCTCATAGTAAGGTATTTTGAAGAGCCTGCTTCAACGTTTACCTTCARGAGGGCTGGGCTCTCCCTGACACCCCCATCCCCAGGATGCCGCTACTAGGTTGAACAGTGATGGCGATATCCACTTTAATTTCTTTCTGTGCTTGTTATTTCTGTAGGCATAGCCTTGCTGAGTCATTTTGCCACCTGAGAGTCTGGGCTCTCCAAAGGTGAGCAGGTGAAAAGCAGAGTGCCCCAGGCCCCATGTTGATCTTTGGATGATTTTTCACCGTAATTTAGAGAGGAGTAACAATGTGTTGCTGAAGTTTATGCACACAACTAAGACTGATAGGCAGCATAAATCATGGAAGACTCTGAGTAATTTCAGTAGATCACACATATACACCCCAGGCATGTAAAATGTAGTCTGAGGAATACAGTTTAACATGTATAGGTGAAATAGCAGTTTCTTCATGTGAAATGGTGTTCTCTTCACTTGATTGTTTCAGGAAAATTCAGTATAGCTCACTAAGGACATCCTTCCCCCCTCTCCCAAGATGCAGATAAAGTCACTTAAGCAAAAAAAAAAAAATAATAATAATAACATAAGCCATCCAAGACAAACAGACTAACACTTTCAGACCTTTGTATTTGGTAGGCTGCATTCTCTGTGTGAGGATCAGTGCAAAACAAGGGCCCCGATTTGGGGCTTTTGTATGGTATTTGATATAGCTATAGCTATAACTGAAGAGACCCTGCAGCAGGTAATAGAAATAGAGGCATAGACAACTTTATGGTGGAAAGATGAGTGGAAATAGGCCAGATCCAGTAAAATATTTTTATGGTCCTCCTTAGTCCTCATACTATTTGCTTGTTCCCATACCTTGCTGCACTCCCAGTTCACCTGCTGCCTCTGCCTCTCTCAGAAAGGGGCTTGTGGCTCTCAAGAGCTTCCCAGCTCTCAGCTTGCAATGAGCTACCATACTCACCACTTTTTTCCTCACCTTTTGAGCACAGTGGCTATCCCACTCCAGTGCCCTGTTCCTGCCGCCCCCACTCCACCAATCTGCCTGTCTTCCCTGGACTTATAGCACTGCCTCTTGCTAAAATGAAGAGGTGCTGCTGGCTCTCTACCCCACACTTCTGATGCTGGTGAGCCTCAGCACTGAGGAGCATTGCACAAGCAGAACACCTAGTAGTGAGTTATCAGGCTGAGGGWTGCCTCGTGGATGGAGTCTTGAGTCTGCAAACAAATCCCTGCTGTTCTGCCCTGTCCTYAGCCAGTCCTTCCCACTCCCTCCTTTGTGCCAGTCCTGGTCTTGTCTGATCTCCCAGTCAGCTGGTTCAGGAAGTTAAGCTGGCAGAAAACTAATCCTGCAAAGAAATGTGTAGCCACTTTAGCTCCTGAACCAGCTTACTTCAGGGTCAGACAAGCATGAGTGCCAGCACAAGGGGGGAAGAAGGGGGGAGAAGCAGAAAACACAGCCAGCGGTAAGGATAGGATTGCAGCAATGCGGATTAGAACTGTTTTGAGCTGTCTTGGAAGCGCAACCTTAGGCACCAGCCTGCTTAGCACTGTCAAAACTGAGACTTGCTTGCACACGTGTAGAGTTGACAACCTCAGGCAGCAAAGGCAAAACTTTGAGACGAAAACCTTTCAGCCCTACAGAGCTTGGGCACCTCTTTGCTTAGGAGGCACATCTCTGTTCAGGATTTCAGCATCATATCCTCAGGCTTAAGCATTTATGACCCACTGGGAGTATTTAAGCCATTTTTTGATCTGCCTGTTAAGGTCCATGTGCTGGGATTTAAGTGACTGTTTGGAGAGGTACATGGAAGAAACCCTCACTCCATGGAGAGAGCATAGGCAGGATTATTGCTTCACCATCAGGGAGCCCAGACCACTCAGTAAGGACGCTCAAGGTTGTTCAATGTCCTCAAAGGGAAGATTTGAAAGGGCTGCCTACATTCTCACCTGCACCAGCAGAAAATTTGGAGTAGGCTGGGAAAAAGAGGGAGTCTTCCAGGACTTCCAGGAGATGGTACATATTTCCACAGAATAGCCAAAATGGAGCCTCTGCTATTCCATGAGGAAATGCTGATAGAGCAGCAAGGAGCTGTCATCACTGCTGCCTTCCCTGAGCGTCTTCTCTGCCTTGTTTCTCTGCCTGCTGCTGCCCTCTCTTTTGCAGTGTCAGATGCAGCAGGGCCAAGCAGCGTCCTCTATCTCCAGGCAGACCTCTCCTACAGAAAGACCTGCCCCAGTCTTGTAGAAGGCTAGAAAGCAGAGCTGCTAGGGAAGTTAATGAAAAAAAATGACTCAAAACCAATAATTTTGCAATTGGGGGGCAGCAAAGATTTAATTGATTCAGTTATGRAAGACTCAAGGGGAATGGAGTGATAGCTTGGGTATTTTTCATCTAGACTGTTTGGTCTGATCCTCAGGGCAATGCGTATTAGGCCAAATTTTCCCTAAATGAACAAAGCAAAAAACTTCCATGCAGTGTATATTCAGCCTGAAGAACTTCCTGGTAACTCAAGTTATTGAGGCAGATTGTTGATTAGGATCCAAGAGAGGATTAGAAACTCTTTTAAGCATAAATAGTATTTGCAACTGTGTGAGTAAAGCAAACGGATACAAGGGAAATCAAACCTCATGCTTCAGGGCATAAACTGTTCTCTTATGAGTCAGGATCAACCTTTTTTCCTCTATACATAGTTAGCTAGGTGCTCGCTGTGGTTTTGATTTACTCTGAAGCATCAGTTACTGGATGCTGCCAGAGGCAGGATGCTGGACTAGATAGAGCCATGATGTGTTTCTATAGGGCAACCCTTTTGTTCCCATATTGGCAAAGCGTTGTGGGAAAGCTTTAGTGATTCATGACTTCAGCAGCTCTTGGTCTTCCAGAGCATTAGTATCTYATTTCCATAAGCACTAAATTTACTCTCAATTGCTAGAGAAATAAACAGGCAAAGTTACATGAAGCACTATTTATCTACATGGCACAGGCAGCATTTATTTAAACTAAATAGAGATAGGCTTTTAAGATCTGTGTAGGTCATTTTTCCAAATAAGAAATGAATTAATTTTTGTATTCCATTTCAGCTGCAAAGAAATCTCACAACTTCCAGAAGGTTTTGTACTTTGAGAAATATATCTTTATGTCCATGTGTGTCTCTACATATAAATGTATATATGTTTATACACACACACACATATATATACACACATATATACACATATACATACATATATTTCTGTTGGTCCGATAAAAGGTTTTGATTTACTAGCATTTCCTTACAAATTAAAGGCAGGCAAGGATCGACCAGTAATGTAGGTGACAGAGCATGCACTAACAAAGTCTGCCTCTCCATGCTGCCTCTTTGATGTACTTCATCTTTGCCCTAAAGGAATTTCATTATCCTATGGTGAGCCAGTAATGAAATCTGTACTCAGAATCAAGCCTTCATAGAGAACGGTATCTTGACTCTTTGTTCTGTACAGACTAGCTGTGTGTGGTAGGAATATGTTTCTATTTGTGTGTGATCTGAGTATACTTTGAATACTGATCTCCAGATAAAAAGGATAGAGATCTAATTTGACAAAATATTAAATTCCTCTATCTTGCTTTATCTAACAAAATTCTGATGCCTATTAGTGTGATGAACATTTTGGGTGATACTCGTAGTGTTAAGATCATGTGAGAAAAATCTCTGCACAGCGAATCAAATTGTGTGTCAAAGACCCTGATTTATAAAGAGTGCAGAGGGCTCTTAAGTACTATTTTTAGAACAATGCCGCAACAGATTTACACACAGAGAGGAAAAAACCCTACTCTACAGTCACTTAGGAGCAAAGTAGCATTTCACTGCATAACAATGAAGTACTAATTGCTCTTTGTCATCACTTTTTATGCAAATTGCCAAAGAACATTTGCCCAATGTGTATTTTACCTTTTAACAAAGAAAGTAGTCATGACAAACTAGACCAAATTTCATAAGCTAAGGACAAAAGTAGGCTGTATCATACATAAATTGCAGCTAGCAAGTCTATTCCTTTGAGGACCTCTATCAACTTACCCACAAAAGTCCATAAACAAAAAAAAAGGTCTTTTGGCCTACATTTCTAGTTCAGTTATATTAAGTTCAGCTATTAGAAGACTGAAGTTCCTTCTTACGGAACTTAATTGTCACTATTTGCATCTTTGTTTACTTTTTCCTTTTCTCTTGGGATAATCACCAAATATCACCAATTGTCATTTTCTTACAGACTGCTTTCAAGCTTTTACTCAATTCATTATGTGGATTTGCAACATTGTAGCTGGCCAATTATTTGTTTTAAAATGTTTTCTTGAATTTCTTTTTAATAAAAAAAAAATTATTATCTGTCTTAAATTCCATACATTCTCACAACTTTTAAACTAAACTGACAGTTCCTCAAAGAACACCAGAATTTCAACAGCTCTGGAATAACATTTCCCTTTTGATCCAATGACTGCAGTGTAAGAAAGAGAAACATATAATAAATCACCTTTGTTCTACATGAAGCTTTACTGTTTTAGTCATTCTGCAACTGTCACTGAAAATTTGATATGAAAATTACMTAGATGGCAGACCAGGTCAAAATGCAGACATCCTAATGGACTGCATTGTGTCAAAGCATTTTCTTCAGAAACATCCCAACATACTCACGTTTTTGGGGGGGKTTTGTTTTTTTCCTGAGGAACGTAAGAAGGATATCATTGTGCAAGGAGTTTCTGACTTGCATAAGCAATGAATTCATTTGGTGAGCTAGTGGGTCTTTTCAATTTCTAGTTTCTACAAACTTCAAACATAACAGAGAGTTCCAGCAGAGTCTCTTTTCTACTCATATGCTATTGACAGCAGACCTTTATCATTCACAGCTTCAAGTTAACACAGCAAAGAGCAGCTTTAAATCACTCCAGTAATCGAGGTCATAATTATTTGCCACAGCTCAAAAAAAAAAAAAAAAAAAAAAAAAAAAAAAAGCAAACTGCAGGCCAACGCACTCTTGCTTTCCCCTCTAAGACAGAACAGTGACATAGGATGGACCTCTTTCTTAAATGCTAACATTTCAGAAACAGTATCTGTTAATCAGAAAATACATGAATATAGTTTATAAACCTCTCTGCATCTTCACTCTTACATATTTTTTGTCCCCGTCTGATGCTTAAATCACAAGAACATCCTGCTATCCAGCTTTTTTTTGAAAAAAGGCAAAAGTGATCAATGTGATAAGTAAGTGAATCAAATAATCTTTCATAATGTGGAAACTCACAGATCTATTGAGGTTCCGAGTTATTTGGTTACTATAAAGCAAAAAGCAAAATAAATAACCCTAGCAAAAGCCAAAGCTGTTGGTGTAGTACTGAAGTACTGTAAAATTGCCTCAGAATTACATTGTAGTCAGGAAAAACAATTCCAAAATAGTTTGTCTAATAAAAAACTATCAGAGGCAGTGCAAGTTGTTGCTCCAGTGTGGCTATGGCATGCCTGTTGATTGCCTTTGCCAGTATGTCTGCATACTTCATGTTCTCTCATCTGACCTCCTGTGTGTCCTCCTCTGGCTTTTGTAGAGAGTTAGAAACTACTCCCAGTCTCCATAAACCTCCTTATGCTCCACTGATGTTCCAGCTGCAAAAAGTTTGCATTATTATTAAACTAAACATGAATCAACCTTCGTCTCTTCAATTTCATATTCCTCTGCGTGTACATGCGCTATTTCCTACTGCTCTCTCTGAAGGTCCACTGCGTATTTTGCTGAGCTTCTCAGTCATACCCTGTAACACAGATGTGTCTATCTCCAGTGCACTTGCATTTCACTCTCCTCTGCTGGCTTCTGTCAAAGCTAGTGGCTTTTCACTCTGCTTCCTCCTTCCCTCCCTTCTCCCCCTGCTCACTCCCCCTGCTCACTCCCACCCCCAGCACTCCAGTCTTCTATCTCAATCTCACTAGTATTTTAATATCTTCATGGCTTCACATTTTCTGCCATCTGCTACATCCTGCATGACTCATCACTAGAACACAACAGAAATCCCTCTTCATGCCGAAGCAACAGTACACTCAGCAGAGTACATGTTCTCCTTCATAAGCAAAGGAAACACACAGCTGTCACAGCGGCCGGGTGGCACCAAGGACCAAGGGAAGAGATTATTAAGGGCACAAGTGGCAGCTGGGCATCTAGTTAGACATTTCACCACCACTTGGCAGCTCTGAAGAAACTCGTTGTGATTCCTTACAAAGCGAGAAATGTGTCCTTGTTGTGGCTGCACGATCCAGCCTGCAAGGAAACAAATTTATTTATATGAAGTCTCTGTTCCAGTTATCCAATGAAAGCAGAATCATGTGTGCTAAAAATTCAGAGCTGTTACCAATCCAGTATTTGTGTTTGTGAGCAATAATTACCTCAAGCCTTTTACTCTAATTAATGGATTTGGGTCTAGTCAGCCACTAGTGTATGTGCCTAAACTCTCATTGATGATAAAGACTATGTAGAGTAAAAGACTCCTTAAAAATAGTAATTTCTCAATGCAGAATAAGATTTTTCTCTTACTCATCTTTTTTCCTTCCCAAAATCATGATTTAGGATTAAATCTTGCCAGAATAGCGATGTTTTGGGACATGTCAGAATTTGGACCCAGATAGTTCAGAAATAATTTCTTTTCTTTTGAATACAACATGGAATGAAAAAGTCTCCTTCCTGATATTTAGTGTCTAGAGCACAAATACCATCCCATCATCTCTCAGCTAATCTTTGCAAATACCTCCTTATTCTCAAATCCTAGAAGTTTTCCCTTTCTGAGAGGCTCTTTTTTTTCCCAACCCTCTTGTGCATTCCTTCATTTGCAGCATGACACACTTGTCAAGGCAGATGCTTTGTTTATGCTCTTAAGGTTTGCTGGAGAYATTATCACTTTGTTTTCTGGATAACTGTAAAGAGAGTTGTAGAAATAATGGTTTCCCAACTGTTCTGAGCAAGTTCAGCTAAAAAAGGTTGAGYTTGGTGCACAGTTGCCCTTAAATGACTTTCAGAGCTGATTTGTCCACACCAATTCTCATTGATGGGGCAGATGAACTGAGGTTTAAATATGTTATTTTGGATGGCCCTGTTTTGGGGAGCAGACTCAKTAATCACACAGACCAACAGAATCAAGGAACTTGTCAGATTTCACCATTGGAATATTAAAACATAGCATAGTTTTATATTCTATTTGAAAACACAATTCTAAATGCAAATTGTGAAACATTACCTATTAATCATAAATAGCAATGAACATAGTAGAAAAATTAAGTAATAGTAGATCTAACTAAAATCTCAGAAGAAGGCATTGCTTTAAAGACAAATGGAGTASTATAAAGCCTTAACTTTACTGGTTACCTACAAAACTTACTGTGGGCTGTACTTGAACTGCTTATCAGGGCATTTCAGTGCAAGACAGCAGAGGGCTGTAAGGATTGTATTTGCTCTGGGGCTGACTCCCGCAGAACCAGTGAAAAGAATAATCTTAAGCCATTCATTGTAAGTGTCTAACAGGTGTTGCAATTGCTTTTCCCAAATTACTAGACATCAACCCAAAGTCTGGCAGCTCTGACAAGCATTCASTTGGAATTGTTTACTGCTCTTTTCTGTAAAAAGAAAATGCCAGAGAGACCCTAATGTTTGACTTAGAGACCATACAAAGTGGTTTGGACATAACATATAAACCTTAATGATTCTTGACCCTCAGTTTCTTGACATACTAAGTCAACAGCTCCTTAAAGGTCCRTTTATATTTTGTTATCCACATCCATTTTTTTGAAGGTCAGTGTCTGCCTTCTTTTTTTCCTGCCTTGCTTCCTGRCACTATAATTTTAGTCTTGACAACAATATTTTAATTACTTATTAAATTAATACTTTATTTCAAATATTATATCTCAGTGGCTCCTCAAAACACCACACGGGAAATCTGATGGTTTGCGCATGGCAAATGTTCCTTTTTGGAGCTTTTGATGTTATGTCAAGCCATGCTGTGGAGACTTTACATTGTGGATCTTTGACATCACGCTCCATGACAATGTCTCCTTCTTAGCTGTCACAGTTACTGACTCCGGGTGTGCTATTCATACYGTCAGTATTCATGGAAATGCAATATACCTGACGTGTGTTAGAATCTGGCTGTGAAAAGACATATGGTGCATGTAGCATAATCAGTAATCAATGCTGAATTTCTTAATCACTGCAAAGAAAATTATGCAATTTCATGAATTCTACCTGCACAACCCAGAAGAATATGTGTCTAATTACCAATAATGACTCAGATCTGTGTGTAGGACCTGGGTTTATCCAGGAAAGCTGATCTTTTCCATCCCRGTGCTGCTGTATAAACTGTACATTGGAAGGAAATGACATTTTCCTCAATAAAAAACTGCARGGTTTGTCCTTATTTTTCCTTTGTCTCTCCTTCCATTACCGCTGTAAAGATGGAGTTGTGTAAGAGTACCACTAACATGCTACTCATTCACAGTGTCTTCAAGTCAGAGTGGTTTTAGCAGAGACTGCAACRAAAGTTGTTCTGTGCAGTACTTTGATCTTTTCTTGTAACTCTTTAAGACAGGAATTATCTATTACTAGGAAAAAGCCACTTGTTTTATAAATATGTGATTGAAATATCCTGCAATACACAAGGCTCTCCAACAAGTGGCACTATTAAGACTATTAAAAGTTAAAAGATTGATATGCAAATGAGATCTCAGAAAGGGCTGTTGGGACATGTTTTACAATATTGCTTTCTATTTTAAATCTTTTAAATATACATATGAAATATGATTGAAATAGATAGTCATAATTCAGATATTCTAGCAAGTTTTGTGTTATCCATAAAGAAAATATTGAAAAGGAGGTCAAGAGCCACAAGCTCAACCAGACCGTCTTCTCTAAAGGGATGAAGCCATGGAGCTGTGGGGAAACTGCCTAATTAAGACATTAGTAAGGGTAGTATGTAGCCAGGAAATTGGTCCATAGGGCTAAGCTAAAGCCAATTCTTAAATGTATTGAGGTAGCTTTTTCTTAAGGATGTTGCAGCATTCAGGGTGAACTATCCTTGAAATATAAGATAACTTCTAGATTGCATGTCTTCACATTTACTCTCATCTTATTTTGTTGCTGTTGCTTGACAAATGGTTGATCATTTTGAGAGGCTATGTATGACTTCTCTTTAAAAAATGTATTTGCCTGGAATATATGTTTGGCTGTATTACAAGAAAAATGGTTCAGAAATAGTTACGTATACAAGAATTGAGGTGTGAATATGGTTGATAGCAATGAAAACAGGATCAGACTAGATTTTTGTTACTGGAATGTAAGCAGCTTGGAAGTGAATTAGAAAGCCAATGTACTAAAATATAGCATATATAAGATAAAAATAGTATTTTAAAATGATAGGTTCCTTTTGGTTAGTGCAATATTCTTCCCATCTTTTCAAATCTAATCTGTCAGCTTTTCCCCAGATTTCTGGTATATGACCATCAGATAAAATGGCCTATAATAAAATCATGATCTGAATGATACACAGGAATCTGAACTCTGTCTTCCATTAAGAGTGAAATTTTACTTACCCTGATATAACAAAATTATTAACAGCATCCAAGTACCAAAGCTGCATATAGGTACTTACCGAGATTTTGAGAAGCCTGTGTGCACAATTCCTACCTGGCTCCAGCTTCTTTCACTCTGTGCTGATTTCCATGCTGCTCAAGAGTGATCTTGTTCACACCAAAGTCATTGGAAATTTGATCATGGGGTACAAAGAATTGTAAGACCTAAAGGGGACAATTTTCCACTTTACACTTACTTTAAATCAAATTGTAACATCCAATTTAAAACATTGGCCAGTAAGATAAACAGTAATTATTGCACTTTTCAGAAATGGGTGCTGTGGGCAGAGGTTTATATAGACCTTTTTGTTTTCTGTTTGACCAGCTTTGACTCACTTGTGGCTGTATCTCCTACAGTGTGTTGTAAATAACAGAGTATGTGCACTTTGAAAGCAGTGGTATAATGGGCATGCAAAGTGCTAACTAAAGCATTACAAATGCTGCATGCCTTTTATTTTTATCTCTTAGCCCTTCTGAATGTAGTATTTTTATCTCTTGCCCCAATAGAAAATTATTTTTGTGTCTCTAGGACAAGCAAGGCAACAAGGAGACTCAGCCTTGCCAGCTTTTAAACACAGAACAAATCCCGTTACACACTGTAGGACTTTTGATATGCTCAGTGCTATGTACGTCTGAGAAACCAGAACCTAAATGGCACTTGTGAGCAAGGTTTTATATAATCATTACTTGGAAAGGGAAACATAAGTTTATGAGTCAAATTCTCCAGTGGAGTGCTATTATGCAGCCACATGTAGCTATGAAAAGTAGGTGTAAAATGCTACTAACTGAGAATGCTTTTCAGTTTGCACAAGCGTACAACCATGCAAAATGCAAGCCAGGGGAGAACTAAGCTTTTGAAAAGTGATGATGTATCTGACATAAGATACGAAAAGTTGTTTCTGTGTTGATACACAGTATTTGCATAACCTTCTGTAGTTAACTAGACTTTGAAAATGCAGGTAGCCCGATGAAGAAACTGTAATTCAGAAGACAGCAGTGAAACAACTTCATTGAAATTGCTCCTCACGGAAAGAAGATATGTGAAACACTGTGCATCATCTGTCTATAGTTGGGGGGGGGGGAGAGAATAAAAATACACATTAAAAACTGACATAAGCAGAGAATAAAATAACAAACATATGCATTAATTACTAGATACGCTTTTGTTAGCAGTAGGTCACCATCATTCTTCATTGACATTTATTGCAACTGCAATTTCTTTTTCAAGACCACTGACCCAAGAAAATGTAACCCTCTAGTTATCCAATGCCCTTTAATTAGAGATGTCTCCAGAGAGACTCTCACTCGTAGCCCCCATTGTGAATCATTTTATTTTCTAACTTTCTGTTTCATTGACACTCTTTCATCTTTATGTTTTAGTGTCTTAGCCCGGTTGAATAACTCAGGCTCATACAATTCAGTTTATTCATTTACCAACTCTCCCATTTCATTTCACATCTCATGACATTTCAGGTCCTTCTCAAAAGCAGCCCCTGCTGCAAATCAAGGTAATTTGTAGGAATCGCCAGCTCTCCGCGTTGCAAGCGGAACTATGGTGCCAGCCTTCGAAGCGGGAAAYGGGCTTGAAACGTCGCACCTTAACACCCCGCAGGACAAGGCAACGAGCAAATAACGATCCCGCGCGGGGAAGACTGGCAGGGGGGCTGCGGCGGTGGCGGAGGGGCGTCGTTGTTCGTCTCGGGAGCGTTTATCCGTCCTTGTGAAGCTTGGCAGGGCTGACTCATGGTTGTTGGGCGCCTGCGGTTGTCAATGTTCGTAGGATGAGGTTTCCCCGGGGGCGGGGCGCGTAAAATATCACCCGGACCAGCGCCGAGGCGCCGGCGTCCCCCCGGAGGATGACCGAGGGGGTGTTTTTTCGCCCTGCCCGCCCAACCGCCGCCGCGGGTCCCGCCCGCCGCCGCAGAGCCGTTTCGCACCGCCGCCCCCGCCGCCATGGCGGCTGGCGAGGCCGCGCGCCGCCCCCAACGGCCCCTCGCGGCGAACTACGACTCCCAGAGCCCTCCGCGGCCGGCGGCGCGAGCCCAAACACGGGGGCCGGCACGCGCGCACGCACACGCACACACACGCACGCCYCCGCGCCGGAGGGAGGCGGCGGGCCCGCGCCGCGCATGCGCCTCCCGCGGGCGGCCGGAGGGGCGGGGCGGGTGGAATGTCAAGCGGCGGCGGCGCTATTCGCGGAGCGGCCGTACGCCGCTTTCCGTGCGTA
>NW_028186701.1:3570525-3753359 GCF_003343005.1 Rhea americana
TTTGAGGCTGAGATTTGTCTGAGATTCTGCTGTAGATGGGGGGAATGCTCTGCACTTTGAAGAGKGTGGTGGTGCTTGGGTAGATTGACTTCAGCAGGTATGTAAATACCGAAATTTGAGATAATTGCTTTTGATGAGATGCACAGAATGAAATGAGGAAGATAGTGTGTTAAGCAGTTCTRTGATGGGCTGATGTAGTTTAAAATGCTGCTCTAGGAGTCTTTACGTACGAGAGAGAGAAATTAAATTCCACTTCAGACGTGAGCTTGTTCTTTGGAAAATCTGCGTTGCATTTTGTATGCACCTGCCTGGGCATCACCTCTAGATCTGGGTACTTGGATCAGCATCGTACTTCACTGCAGTGTGGTGACCCCACGCTTCCAGCATCGCTTTTCACACCAGACCGTCCAGCCTCAAAGGCTGTTGTGAAGGTGCTCTGCAAGAAGTGGAAGGAAGCTCTGTCTAACTGGGAGAGTGGAGGGTTCAAAGTCAGGATCATAGGTCTCTGCCTCTAGTTTCCCCCTTAGTCTGCTCTGCAGTACCGGACAAGCTGTCTGAACAGGGTTCCTCTGTACCTTGAGCTCTCCGATGGGCAGAGTTGCCCCTAGTGACATTGCAGATAGGGTGGTTGTCAACGTCTTTAGAGATCCTTTGCGGAAAGGCTCCATGGAAGCAGAGGCTGCAGAACTGGGCAGTGCTGGGCAAAGCTGCTCTGTAAGTGACACTGAAGTGATTTTATGAGAACTTTTGTATTTGCAAGGACTGGGTGTGAAAGGTGCATGCAGCAGGCAGGCGGCTGACGTATGCGCTGCAGAGAAYAGATCCCGACTGGTTAATCGTCAGCACTTGCTTGTGCCCAGGTGTCTTATGCTTGGAAACCGAGCGCTCGGGCCGGTGTCSGTAGCCCTTTCCTTGCCTGGGGACGCACCCGGTGGCATTGCCGCCACGCGGGCTTGCAGGGCTTGCATTCGTAACGGGAGTGGGTCGCCRTCCTCTCCCTCGTTCTTTGCTTTCTGGTTGCATTGCCGGCAGAGAACATCGGCAGGTCTCTGCAGAGCTGGGCGTGAAGGAAAGTTGGAGATAGGACATGAGCCGCTAGCTAAGAATAACGGTCCAGATCCCGATAAATAGGCATTGACATGACACTTGCAGTATTCTTTGTATGAGGAAATTCTGGTAAATGTTTAACACTCTGGAAGGCCTCGGAGACTCGTTGAAATTAATGACTTTAATAAAATCACCATACTGTATAGCAGGCTTACACGTCTCTTTCCGTGTGTGCATAACTAACAACAAAGAGAGCTGAAACTAAAACTCTGTATAGGTGGTGTGTGGTGTGGAGTAAGTGACAGAATTTGCCTGTCCTTTCTTATTTTAACTTCCTTTGCTTGATTGTTCTGCTCTTAAGTGTGATGGCTATTTTTCTTAACAGGGCTGCAGTGTGATTGCCAATTAGTTATTTTCCTGAAGGTTTTCTCTAAAAATATTTCCAGCCATGAAAGAAAAAGTCAACAATCACATCTTTTTTTTATTCCCCAAGTGACTAGAGAGAGGTGTTCAGTCATTGGGCGTCTGCGGCGTTGTTTTTGGGTAGACATCACATACACGTAGGTAGAGAGGGGCCCTCACAGAGAGCAGCTAACGAACGTCTTAGCACTAAGCTGAAAAATGAGATGCATGACACTAGTATATGTGAGGTAAAAGTTACAGTAGTAATTACATTTTTMTATAAGCTGTCTTTATAAAAACTCTATAATAAACTACTAGTGTAAATCAAATAGCATTCATTGYGTGATTTGTGAACAGAATCCCTTGTGATTTTAATTCAAGTAGTATGAACACAGTTTATATATTCAAATGAAAACGTACATGCCTTTTTACTCAAAGGAATGCTCACTGAATGGTTGCTCAGTTTACAAGTTGCATGAACATACCTGTAGTGTTTAGCAAATTTGAYTTACATTTGAAGGCATGCATGCTTTCACCTTTCATCTCTTGATTTGGGTTTCCATTCCTATTAATTTTGAGTGTGATCATTGCATATTAGTGGTTTCTGGGGTGAAGTGTATTAGAAGAAATTTACCAGGCATTCTGTTAATGTGTTGAAGAAAAAAAAAATGGATTTAAACTGTTAAATGTCAGCTTTCTGTAAGCCTATGTTACCCCTGCTGCTTTCAGTGCTCCTCCTGACTACAAACACTTTAAGAGAATGTGAAAGGGGCTCATTCAGTTATTGTAGCTCTCTACTGATACTTGAAGAGGTGCCTAAATGATTCTGTTGTAATAGCTGAATGGACAATAGGTTCCTGCCCCCAGTAACTCCCTAAGGTTTTCCAGARCAGTGTTCAGAACGCTTGCTCAGCTTTTTACAAAAATGGTCATCATTTCTTTAAATTCAGCCAAAGGACATTAACCTTGGCAGCTGCCTGAATATTAAACATTCATTTGAAGCTTGCATCAAGAAAATGTAAAATGCATGAATATAGCCAGCTGAGTTGCAATGTGTTCATTTTGCTTTTTAGTTRGGCAGAAACATCTTTGTAGTGTATTGAAAAGAGTGCTACTTACTGTGCCACTGTTGGACTATGAATTATAATTTTAAAGCAGGCAAGCAGTGGAATGCATACAGATTTCTTTGTGGCCAGTGATGAACTTGAAGCTCCTGAATTAGCAGAGCTACTAGCACTGATTAAAGAATAACTTACACGTTCAGAACAGGTAAATAAAAAGGAACAAGGGAATAGGTGCTGGCAAACTTTTATGCTAAAAGTTCGTGTATGGCAGAGCTTCGATCCTTCAGAAATTGGGCTTAGAAGACTCCTCAGCTGACTATTGATCTCCTTGCAAGAAAAGCCACTGAAGCAATCTGAGAAGCGCCAGCTGTGCTGTTCTGGGGACTCGGCAGATCAATAGACTCATCCCAACTTCATCTGAAGCWGGTTGCCTGCAAAGGGGCATAATGTGACCAGGGCTGAACTGCAGCTATCCTGAGGGTGAGGTGGCTGCCAGCATGCAGCCCCTCCATCTGTACCCCTCCTTAGCCTCCTTTCCTAGTCTCCTTTGCCTATTCGCTTCCTTCCCTTTCCTGTTTACACCTGCTAGTGTAAATCCGCCCTCGGAGCAAGCTGTGACATTTTCGATGAAGTGCCTCAAAGGAGGAAGGGGAGGAGGAGGAGGAGGAGGTGGTGGTGACTGCAGGGGCAGGAGTCGCGGGGACCCGAGGTACGCTGCTTCCTTATCATTCTTGGTGTCGGAGGTGACCTAAAAGTCTCAGGTCCTCCGAGATTTGTGTCTAAAACCTATAGTTTGCATAAAGTTTGAATGATAGCTTTTGCTGCTGTTATGTCAACAGAAAAGATGTTTGAAGAGCTGTTGGGAACAGAAAAGCGTGAGGATTTCCAGTTTACACTTGGTGGGGGTAGATATGGAAACTGGAAGTTCATTTCTGATCCTGAGCTTTGCGAGCATCCACCCAAGCTAGGACGGGTTTTGGTGCACAGGTTCAAAAGGAGTCTCCCTGCTCAGAAAAACAGGAGCTGTTTGTGGTTTGCCCATCGCTGCGCCGTTCTGGGCTGTAGAGCAGCAGGTTTGCCTTTTGAGAAGAGGAAAAGCAGTTTAATCTATTCAAATAAAAGCAGCTAAACCAAGTGACCCTTGAGACTGAATCATAGCTGCTTATTATAGCTGACATCCATTGACTCTTTTTTTTTTAATTAGTGATTGCTTTACAATTTAAGCCTAAACTAGGAAAACAGGAACTGTAAGTGTGGAGGTGTTCCTTTACCAACGATTTGCATGCAGCCTGTTTTTTTATTTTTTTGTTTTTTATTTTTTTTTATTTAGTGGGTAGGTGTGTTCAGGGTACGCGAGAGCAGTTTAACGTGTCAGCAGTTTCCTACGAGCCGCTCTTGCTGACTCACGTGTCTGGTGCCGCTTGGATCTGCCCTCGCTGTAAACTAGCCACAATAGGAGGCGCAGGCATGAAGAGCGCCTGTGCTGATACGTTGTTCAAAGGTTGTTCTCGGTTCTCCGGTCACCGCTTTGCTGTGGTTTTCTTCCCCAGTAATATCCAAATACCCTGTCGTTTTGACAGCCGGGTGTTTTGCTATGCATAGCACGAAGTGGAAATTCGCTGCACCTCTGCGGCGGTCGCGTTTGAAGTGCGGCTGGTTACTACGGACGCTCAGCAGGAGTAAACCTCCCCGGTTTATTTTGGTRGTGGTTTTGGCTTGTTTGTTTTTATTTACCCAAACGTCCCCCGGAACGCTGGTCCCCCTTTTCGTACGGCAGGCTCAGCACGCGAATAGTGAATCTGCCTAGACGTCGCAAGCCTGTAGCCCCTCACCCATCACCCCTCCTTACGGCAGAATTCCTTCCGTTCAGACGGCAAAATACTCYGATTCAAACTCGGAAACCTGATGTAGATATCTTTAATTTTCAGAATTTTGCTAGGTCTTAGAATCTGCTTTTTTTATCCTCTGTGCAGCAATAGCTCTGGCCGTTAGCGTGAAAGGGTTTCATTGTTTGCATAAAGAGGAAAACTTACACTCTTGTGTWACTGTGTCTTTATTTACTACTGTTTTTTTTTGATTACTCATAAGGTTCCTAAAATGATGACTGATGATTTTTAACTGATCTTCTTGTTGTGTTTTTTTCTTTCTTTCTTAATCTATCATGAAAGCCTTTGCAGAAGGGGAATGTGTTATCTTTCTGTAGTTTTGGATTTATTGTTACAGCATTTAAATTCTTAGACCTCTTTGGGGGGGGGGTCCTTTTTTTTGGGGGGGAGGGGGAATAGGGTGAAAAATAAGTGATCTCTAAAAGTGAGATAAACAAAACCAGTTGGTATAAAACAGGCTTTAATAACAAAAAGGTGAGCTCTTGTCTCTTGTTTTCTTTTTAGTCAACTACTTTGACCAGTAATGAATAGAAAACCACACTGAGAGCTTTGTAACACATGAAGAAAATGGGTGTTCTTGGTTTCCGCCAATACAAATGACTCATCAGTATCAGTAGGGTTTCTACTTCTAATAATAAAACTGTGGAAGACCTTTAAAATGTGTGGTTTTGGCCCCTACGCTTAGTGAAAGGTTGGAAAATGTTACTTTGAGCTTTTTTTAAAAAAAACTTATTTTAATGATTTGCTCTGCAGCAGTGAAAGATCTCAAATCCTCAAAAAAAAAAAAAATCCACCCTAATTGTACCAGTGGTTGCGGTGCTAAAATCTTCCGCTCTGCTGTCTCCTCACTACAGCGCGTATTGTCGATGTTTAGCCTCGAYGTCGGAGATGTGCATCTGGAAAATATAATCTATTTGTGTCGAGTGGGGGGAAGAATTGGCACGCTACCTCGTCTTGCTGCGCTGCTGTTCTCCACTTCCATTCCTCGCAGATAAAGAGAGGATAGTGGTATTGCAGAGCGACCTACATTGCTGTTTGGGCTAGGGTCATATGATCTCGACAGGAAAGTAAATAGAAAATATGAATTGGAGAGTAAATGACAACCGGCAGGATACCTGTGTTATTACCTAGGAGAAGATGAACGTTTTCCACTACTGAAAGTGATACTGAAAAAAAAAGGGAGGGGGCAAAATGGAAAGTGATTTATTAAATTCTTGGTTTTTGAGTAATAGTTTTCAAATGTGCTAGCATATTTACCTCTGAGGCTGAAGTTTTTTGTAAAGATTATACCATGTGTTCTATAACAGTGCAACAAAGCAACCCTTAGTGCATACCGTATTTTGTTTGAGCTTCTGTAATGTGTAGAATACAAGTTTGTTTGTTTGTTTTTTAATGTTTTGTACAATCAGAGCATGCCTTCCATGCTGTTGTAGTGTATCAGTTCTTAACTCTTTTTTGCAAGGTATTCTGCTTGTAATACTAGTCCAATCAGTGTATTCTGATATGYTCCATTAATTGATAGTGTTGCTACCCGCTTTCAAGTTGTCTCTGTTGTAAGATTTAAAGATCATAAATGAGTCAAAGCTAATCCTTTCTTTCACATTAGTGAAAATTTGAGCATTTATGGAATGTTTACTTTGCCTGCTGTTGCAATATTTGTGCTAGTAAGTGATTCCTTATAAGGATGTRGTGGTTTGGTGTTTCTTATTATTCTTTTTTAAACACAGGGTAAGTTTTTTAAAAAAAATCCGTTCTGAGGCAGATCCTCAGCAAATCTAGAGCTGTCCCAGCTCCCTCAATATCAGTGGGCATGGGCAATCTTTACCACTAAATGTTTAATTTGGATTTTTCTGAAATATCTTGGATATGTTTGCTAGTTTCTTACATAACCTGCCTGATGGACAATCTATATCTTGTAGCTTCTTACAGGGAAAAGCACATTAAAAATAGAGTTGTAGAAGCTTGTGGAAATAGAACTTTGATACATGTAAAAATCCAGTTGTTTGTTACATGGCAACAACATGAGGAATTTCATTATTTTTAGATCGGTATAGAAGAAAAYGCTAACTTCCATTGGAATAGACTTAAAGAATTTATTTAAGGAGAGTTCTTACTGAAGTCTACAGAATAATAGTAAGAATTGCAAAATACAGTGCCTGACTTTCTTCAGAGTTCAAAAGGATGTAGATTCAGTGTTCTGATTCCGGCTTGTTTTTAGGAAATCTTGCCATCAGAAGTGTCATGAACATAGGATCACGATAAATGAATAACATGTCTGAATCTCATCCATGTCCTGAACTTTGCTGGCTTGGAAACAAGACTCATATCCCAAATCACTGAAGGCTGATCCCAGGAAGGGGATCACTGCGTGAATTTGATTCCCATTCTCTCCTCCAGACTGGCATCTGCCTCATCTCACAGCGAGCCAGTTGTGGGAGCCAAATTGCAGAAAATTATTCATTTTATGCATACGGTTAGCTGGTTGAGTTTCCTGCTGGGTCAGACAAGGACCTGTGTAAGGGAGAGTGTGGAACCGAATCCAAATGAACTGAAATTTTGCTCAACAGTCCTAGAGCTGCCTGGGGGGACACTTGGCTCCCGAAGTGACCGTTGCTGAGTTGTGGGAGCATGCCGTGCCATGCAAGGGAAGGTGAGGCACATCCGTGCTGAGTGTACAGTGGTGGCTTTCGGAGCCCTCAGTGCTCTCTCAGCTGGCTTCTCTGCCTGGACCAGTTCAATATTTTATCCAGTGCATGGATAAAATAGCATAATCCCTTCTTCTGAGTGAGTGGCTTCAACACGGTGCTCCTGCATCRTGGCCCGCCTTCTGAAGGTCACCACGCACTTGTTCTTGCAGTGCGGTGAGCTACAGGAAAGGTCCTAGTCCAGCTTGCAGCTTGGCTCCAAGGGCTTGCTGCCAGGGCAGGAGAGATTGGGGTGCAGACTAGAGCTGTTTGATTTGCAACGGACAATTTCAAGAAATGCTAGACAAAAAACTCAGTCAAGCAAGCCTTTCTGCCCTCCCTTCCGCCCCCCCCCCCAAAAAAAAAATCACTGTGCAAAAATATTATCTGGTGAAAATAGCTGTTATTCCCACCTAATTCTAGGCACCACTTGCCTTTTCTGTCTAACCTGATCTGGTCATGTCACCCATGCCACATCTCTCAAATTCAGATTTTAAACCTAGGTTACACCTGAGACCATGGGAAGAGTAGAAAAAGCGTGCTAGACCCAGAGCGATCTCTTTTTTTTYCCCCTCTCCCTTTCTTTTTAGCCCTGGCTAATTTTCTGACAAACTGATGCATTAAACCCTGGGCAGATGTTGTAGTTGGGGCGCTGCTGCCTCCCCTCTTCTCTGGCCTTGAACAGAAGTGGCAGGGTTTGTGCAAAGCTGAATGCTGTCCATGCATATTAGGCCAGCTCATGTCTAGAACTTCACTAGCAAAATTAAAGTATGTGCGGACTTGAGGTGAGGTCACRCTCTCAAATGGGGAAACCTAAATTCTGCTTTGGTTTGACTTCAGGTATCTAACGTGCCCGAGGTGAGATACTTCTGTATGTGGGACCTATAACCTGCTAAATGCTTCTGAGTCCTCAATGATTTAACTTCATTTCTAACCGTCTATTTATTCCCTTAACTATTTTAAAATGTGTACTGAGGGGAAACATAGTGCAGAATTCTTTTTACACAAAGCTAAACAAATTAACAGCATTAAAGTTATAGTGTGACATGTCAGTGAGCTAACCTGAATGTGAAACTCATGGTAAATTATGAAATTTTGGACAGTTTGTCATAGCTAGAAGTTCACAGGCAGTGCATAGATAAATATTCTGCAAGGAAACTTTTTGTTTGTCTTTTTTACCCTTGTTCTTCTTCATTTGTCTTATTTCAGACTAAAAGTAGAGTCAGTGATTCATTCCGTAATCTGTTTCTTGGACAGTTAGTCATCTGCCAATTTGTATCAACTTTCCACTTTGTTCATAGAGTGAGTAATGCTTAATGCACTAACCACCAAATTCCAAGTCTAAAAAGCTGTAAGCATCATTAAAATAGTCTCCAAACTTTCTCTTTTAACATTTTTACTATTCTGTAAGATCAAAGCAAGTAAGATTTGGCATGTGATATAGTATAGCTACAGTCTGATTTGTTTTGTCTAGCCCTGGTTATTAAACCAAAACTCAAGGCTGCAAATGTAATACACAAGTTCTGTTGCACACCAACCTGTGTATTTCTTAATCAGTGTAATATTTCTTGTTTTTCTTCTCCGTTACTGCTTCCAACAGATAAATAAAGCCTCCTTTTTTCCCTCCCCCATTGATTGCCACCACTTTATATAATTTATATTGTTCACTATCTCACCAAACTGTGATGCTATCAAGACTCATTTAGTGAAAGTAGCTTTGTCTTGCAGGGAAAACTGGAAYTGGTATTAGCCAGCTCCTGCAAATATTTCTGCTACTTTTCATCTTTTTCCTTGGTGGAAAAAAATGATTGTGCTGTTGAAGTGTTATCCATATAGAACTTGAAGCTATAAAGCCTTCATATAGAGACTGGGAGATATTTTGATCTCAGGGTGATGCCAGTCATATCTGAAGATGAACACAGTACTTGTTTGAATCACCTGTAGAACTTTTTAAATTACTTTTTCTTTCTTGTGGAAACTGGAGTACTGTGAAGAGTAACAAGGTCAGTAATGTCGCAAGAAAATTTTACAGGACCAAAGTCTTCACAAACTTCTAAAATTACATGAAAACTCTGACTACAGCATTTGGCAGCAGAGAATTTCAAAGTTAAGGAGAGACTTTAAAGCTACAGGAGTGTGTGTGTTGGGGGGTGATGGGGGAGGATAAACATCGACACCAAAAGTGGTTCACTTGGCCAGACACTTCCCTTGTTCCTTTTGCAAGCGCCTAGTTTCCCCCATACACCTGCACTCCATTTCTTACAGTGAAGTTATCTTTCTGTTTGTAATTACTCTGTATTGTAGATCTTTTTCTGATGTCCCCAGTTCAGTGTTGTGGTTCTGTAAGCAGATGAAATGGAAGGTGGTGGATGAAAGGAAAAGCCTTCTGTTAGGGCTCCTTACCTCCTCCTGTCTCRGAAGAATAGTGTCAAAACAGAAATCTGTCACGGGAAAATGTATTTGGTCTTGACATGGTAGGAAAAGAGCCATTTCCTCATTTCTAGAATTGAATTCTGGTCCTTGTAAGTACCTGAAACATCCAGATACCTGTACTCACTTGCAGTGCAGAGAATTACAGCTTCTGAGGGTTTTCTTTTCARTCCGACTTTGCACACCAGTGCGGTTTGAGCAGTTCAGTTTAAGCTTGGGGCAAGCAGCAAGGTTGGGGATGCTTATTTGAATGCCAGCCTTTGAGATTTGCCCACCCTGATTACTTGCAGATTTTCTGACATCAGAGGTTTTACTTAATGCACCTGCCTCTTTAGACTAACCAGAGCTATCACATTTCAAGAATTACTTGTTTCTTGTTCAGCCTGTGTTCCACTTGTTAAATTTTACTTTCAGGACTGGTGCTGGTCTGGGATTTTAAAACTTCTTGAATATGTTTGCTTCTCAATTCACAGAAATAYGAGTGGAGCYTTGGCCTTTTGTTAGAAAGGCATACAAGAGCCAATCTGTGTGAGTGCTCTTCTCCTACCTTATTGCAGAAAAACTAAACTGCATAGGATCACAGGTGGAGGGACCCAGAGGTTGTACAGGAATAGGCCAAGAAGCCATCTCTGTGTGATTAGAATATTCAAGAAAATGCTCCTTTGCTCCTCAAAACAAAATTCACAGTTTCCTAGGGGGCTGTGAACCAATTAGGGCAGATCYGCTGTCTTCTCTAGCCCTGTTCAGCTGCCAATGCAGATGACTGTGTATGGCCCTGCCGCACTGAAGATGGGGTTACCAGGTGGGTGGTCTGCGCGAGAAGCCGTCCGCTGCCGAATCTGCTCCCTCTGCTCTCCTACCGCAGGCACCCTGCCTGTGGCCCGCAGCAAMGTCCATTTTGGTGCTCTGATTTAAACCTTCAGAGCATGGCTAGGAAACTTGTCTACTTGCCCACTTTGGGGTGGGGGAGAGAAAAGAGTAAGAGCTGGTGTCTTTGTGGCCGCTGTTGGTTTGATTCTTTGCACTTTTGTGTGTTTGATGAAAGAAATGGTCAATTCAGCGTGTTAATTTGTTTTTTTTTTTCCTTTAAGCAGGTAGTCTGATTCATAATGTAACAAAATCACACATTCTCATCTTTAGACAAAGTAAAATAAAATCGAGGGGCATGCCATCACCTTGGATCTGCAGTGGTTAACGGCAGGAGACAGACCTTTCGTAGTAAGCTGCMATGGGAAGAAAGAGGCTCCTGCGTTTCAGGGGAATGTGCACGGTTTTGGGGATTGCACAAGTGCYGGGTTTGGAACATCAGGTTTCGGATCACCTCTACATGGCACAGGAGATGGCGTGATTTATAGCCCTTGCTTTGCATGATTTAACACCTGGCACCACGAGTCTCTTTAGTTGGGAAGAGACTTTGGGAGAGGCCCTAAAAATGATCAGTTGCCCAAGATGTTATATTTGTTGAAACTGCACAAACACCCTGCTAAGGACAGTAGTGGAGCGTTGACTGTTGTAAAGCTGAAACCACATTCAGTGCCTTCTGAGGAAAAACTTCTTTTTTTTCCTGTCTTCCATCTATTTCACTCTAAAGTTTCTTTGAAAACGGTGCCATGATGATGGGCACGTTAGCATCTGCCTCCTGAGATGAAAAGCGTCCTCACGTTCATCCTCGATTTTGAAACAGGAGGTGTCAGAGTACATGTAGCCGTGCAAGGATTCTCCTGTATATTTATAGAGCAGGTGTCTCCCTCAGTGATTTGTACTGCAGGTGCAGTTCTTCTTCGGTTAGAGAAACCACGAGCTGAAATGATCATCCAAGTGAAACAGTTTACAAATAGCTTTTCAATGTTTGGGTTTATTTTTTAACTCTTTTCCCCACCCGTGGGCCGTCCCCTGGCGTATTGACGCGTCTGAAACAACTCAAGGAAGGAAAATCGTTGTTGCAGAGTACGCAAATTGGCCAAATAGTTTCCAGGGGACCCTTAGAAAAAATAATAATAATAAAAAAAAAGTTCATGGGGGCACAACGTAAGGATAAAGATCTTTGCCGTTTCCTTGCTTGGGCTTCTCCTCTGGTTTTGTTTGGGGTGTTTGCAGGCACGGGTGGAAAGACCTCACCTTCTGTAGCTGCTGGGTTTTGGTGTGGTGGTGGTGGCGGGGTTCTGTGCGTGTTTTCAGGGTTGCCGTCCGATGAAAAGAGGGAGAGAACGAATGTACTGACGGCCCGTGGAGGCAGGGTGCGGGGGTGGCGCCCGCGACGGGGGTCCCGCACCCCGTCCTGCTGGCTGCGGGGCTGCAGCTCGCCACGGGGTCCCCGGCGGAGACTCGCCGTACGCTCTTTTGCCCCAGTTTTGGTTTATYGCTGAGAAGTTATCTCAGCCGTGCTGCTGCATCTGAACACGAGAGGAAATTTAGACGCTTTCTGTCTTTCCTTTCCCTAACCCCTGCTCGATTGCTAATGGAAAATTCTGGTCAAAAGGGCAGAATTTCATTGCTACATGTTTAATCTTAAAACCGCAACTCCCGATACCCAGGACGCAGTCGTGGCGATGCTCTGCTTACGGTCTTTTTCCAGTGCTGTGTAGGCGTGGGTGGGTTACGTGGAKGGGAAAGGGCAGGGGAGGGAATGGCATGGAGGTATCTCTTTTGCCCCTTTGGCTGTATTTTTGGTTTTTCCTTTTTTCTTTCTTTTTTTTTTTTTAAAAAAAAAAAAAGCCTGAAAAGTAGGCTGATCGTTGCAAAAAAGATTTGACGCCGATCCTCCATGCATGTATTTTTACACATGTGCCGCTAGCTGCGTGCGTATTTTGCGGTGGGCGCAGTGTAGCTGGAAAGTATGTGGGAGCGCGGCTGCTTCCTGCGAGGCTGTTACAGGTGGTCAGATGCGGCTGGGGGAAGAGGAGGAGAAGCACGGCGCGAGGTATGACACCCACTTCCTTTGGCGTACGTTGTAGTGTACTGTAACCCGCTTGCCTCCGGCTGTACGCACCCCACGGCAGGTTTTGCTTGCCGTGGTTCTTCTGTGCTGTTACTGATTTGCTGGTGGAGGTTTATGACTAAGGCTGCGGTTTAATATGCCCTTTTTAGGTATATGAGTGTTTAAAATTATCTGGTGTTGCATTTCTTCTTTCTTTTCTTTTTTTCTTTTTTTGCTCTAGCCTTTTCTACCTTTGAAAGTTTCCACAACTTTTAGAAGCCAAGAAGCTTAATTAAAAAAAAAAAGTTGTTTTCCCAGATAGTTATGGGTTGGCTACCTGTATGTGTGTTTTGCCTTCAAAGATAGCTTTTTGAGGTAAAGTAGGTTAATAGCCTTTGCATGCTTAAAACAGGAGCTTAAATATTTAGAATTTGTGAGTAGACTACCCTTATTTAGGTGAAATGTCTCTTTTTCTATAGCTGTACCCCAAGAAGCTTAGTGCTAACATATGCAAGTACAGATTTGTTTCCTTATAACTTTTAAATCTTTACTTGAGGGCCTGTAATTTTCCCTTAACCATTTGCATGCTCTTTAACGGCTCAGATATTTATTGAGTGTGCAACATATGTGCTCATATTCCCTTATATTTTTGATGAAATGTTGCAGCCTAGCGAGCTATGCTGCCATCATACTAATGATGAAGAAAAATTTGTCATTGCACATTCTGGCTTGGGGGGGATGGAAGGGAGCGGATGTGTAGTTATACGTACATCTGATTGTTATAACACCCTTCTTCCTTGGCAGATTGTGCAGCTTTAGTCCCTACTGGTTATGTTTTTTTCAGTTCATGTCTTGTTCTGCCAGTGTGCCACTGAAGGCAGTAGAATTTACCTACTACTCTTCTTATCAAAGAAAATGGGTGTTTTCCCCTTGGAGGTACCTTGAGTATCTGGCATCAGTTAGTGGCTGATGGAAGTCCCAAGTGTTCTGCTTCAGGGGAGCTCCTGCAAGTTAAGCTGTTGAATGTAGGTATTAAATATCAAGCAGAGATGTAATACGTTATTTCTAATATTTATGCCATCTTGGATCTTGCTGTTGATTTGACTGAAACAAAAGGACCCAATGGTAGTTCTAGATAGTCAGAGGAAATCTGACATTTTTGAAGATGTTAGTACATGACTATTGTGGAACTGTTAAGGCATGTCACCTACTTTGAAACAAGTGGAGTAACTGCAGTGAGATCTAGTGCCCCACAAAGGTGTAGCTAGTTATCCTAATAATTAGCAAATAAAACCRAATTAAATTGATTTAATTTGGGAGATGCTGCTGAAAGTCATGCAGCACTCTAGCCCAAGTTCATCTCCTGCAGAAAGACCCTCTAGCCTGTGGTCTTACACTTGTTTAATTTAGGCTTGAGGTGGCCAATCCTCCTATAGGTTAGGCCGTCTAGGTGCTTCAGGCCTCCATCCTTAGGGATGCCCCAGGGGAGCTCTGGAAAGAGTTCAGGTAGACRGTGCCGGTCGTCCCCCAGAGGATTTGCTGCTCCTGCACCCTCCTCCTTTCCCTTGCCCACGGGATGGCATGCAGTCCCTGCGCCAGTTTAGCCTTCACCCGTCTCCGGTGACGCTCGCTGCTGTACCAGCCCTTGGATTGCTCAGGAAACAAAGATTGGCCACCCTGATTCAGAGAGTGTTTGCAGAAAGGACAAGATGAGGGGGTTGCAGTTGAAATAGCTATAAATGTCGTGCACAGCTGCCAGATTGGGATGGTTGGATTAGAAAATGAGAATGTGGTGCAAAGCCAAAAAGTAGCTGAAAAAGAATTCAGAAATTACACAAAGACTGAAAACGAGGGAAGATAATCGAAGCCCTGTCCTCTGTTGCATTGGAAAAGGGAACATGTAATTAATACCTGCAGCTCATTTTGGTGTTGGAGTAGGTGATGAAATTAAAACACATATCTGTTTTGAGTTGCTGCTTTCTACACAACCTCACTTCAAAATGAACTCTACTCAGTTAAAAAAAAAAAACTGCTATATACAGGAAATCATGTTTTTCACTGGAACATACAGTAAAACGCAGGGTGGGGCATACATGTGCCTTAATGTATAAAAGCAATGGGTATGCGGCAATGGTTCATAAGTGAATCCACATTCCTTCTCTCCTTTTTTCTGTTAACATAGGACACTGAGGCTTGAGTTAGTTGATGTGAGAATTAGTTTGCCATTTAAACACTGCCATTTTAATATTTGTTATTTGAGAAAGGGACTTACAAATTACAGAAAGCTTTTGAACGTTTAAATCGCCAGAGCAACACATGTATATAGTTTCGCACACAGAATTCGCTTTCTGATCAGAGGCACATGGCAAATACTGTTTTAATTTTTTTTTAGAGGTTCTAATGGATAAACATAAATGAAACAGATCGACAGATCTAGATCTCACAGCAGTTGCAAACTATGGCAGAAAAATTAGCACCACACTTTCCAGTGGAAGCAGAACAAAAATGTAAAGTCTGCCAATTAAATTGGAAACAGCTCTTAATTTCCCCTCTCCTCCTCCCCGAAGGATGAATGGCTTACTCTTCTGCATGGAACTTTGTGTCATGACTCACAGTTTTATATGGATTAATATGACCATGTAGGTGAGGGAGACGCTGATATCTGACAAACTATATATAGTATCTAGGAGAAGTGTCCTGGAACACACAGTAAGTGAACGTTTGATCTATTTCTCTTACTGAATTAACGGAAATATAAATGCAGCATATCTTCCCCCTTTACTCTCCTCCCCCCTCCCGATTGTGCTTGGCAGATATAGAGGAGGTTTATGAGGCTGAGAGAATGTATGTGCATTGATAACTGAACATAGAAATGCAATAATAATTTCCACCATTGAAATAAAGTAATAGTATCCTCTTTGCCCCATCTGAAATATGTGTGTGCGAAGCACCATGAACTAGGAATTCTGACAGCTCAGAAGTCGGCAGTGAGCGTGCCAAGTGTGCCGCTTTCTGCAAAGTGGTTACTGGGTGGTGGTGCTGGAGTGCATGCTGGATCGCAGTGTCTGAACTCTCCTGCCCATCAGTTGTGGAGCACTTCAGTGGATGATCTCTTAGTCTAGCAGGTTTCCAAGAGGTAAAGGCGTTCCCATCTCTTTGGTCAATGCCTTTTCGGTCAGATGACAATCCGCCCGTGCCTCACTGTGGGCAGCGGACAGGGATGTGAGTGGGACCTCTGTGTATGTGTGTTGCCATCCTGAAGTACATCCCCGTCCCACTTGCTGTTGTAAAGCCACAGGCAGCACAGCCCTGTTTGTGCTGGAATAAGCTAGAATCTAGTGGCTCTRCAGTCATCCATACCTGGTAGCTCAACAGGAGACTTCTCCTGTGGACTGAATGGTTTTCCATCTCCACCTTTTGTTTCATCTTTCCCACAACTGTTTCRTGTCCGTTCATTTGTACCAGTATAGCTATTAATTTAACCTCTATCAACGAAATGCTTGTGATTTTAAAAAGAAAACTTTTTAAAGGTTTTCTTGAAACTGAATCATTTCACTGAGTTGCTAATAAGCAAGCCGACAAAAATTTAGAGCAGAAAAGCTAACAGGGATAGTAAATTGCAGTRGAGGAGAAATGGGATCGAATGAACTGGGGAAAATGAAAATGTATTAGTCTGCCTTTGCTGCCGGATGCAGGCATTAGGGACTGTGCGCTTAGGTGTTGGCTTCTCTCTTTAGTCTGCAGCAATGCCATTAGTTGCTCCCTGCGGAAAATGGCCTCCTTGGAGGCCATTAAGGATGAGAGAAAAAAATTGTTCCTATGTCATTGTGTGACAGTCATTTTTAAGGTTAGGCCTTATGTAATTGACTACTGACTTTGAGCAGACATCCAAAAATATTAGGTATTTAGATTCTTGTTTTTATATTTTTCACCATAGCTTACTTTCTCACTGTAGCATCCTTACTCTAACATTTAATTGTGAGAACTTTATTTTTACATCTCAAATTTGCAGACCTTTATTGTAGTAGCATAAAATAAAAATGTTATCAAGTAGCAAGACTGAAAATCCTTAGCTCAGTTTTACAATCCTAGCCTCTGACTTCCCTARGCAGTGTTGTTAGTTTTCTGTGGCACCCTAGTTGTTGATTCTCTTCAGTTCTTTCTGGAAAAAGTCTTAAGTTCTYTTCTTCAGAGAGAGTACTGCACAAGGGTTACTTTCAGGTGTCCCCATACCCTGGGAAGGTTTTCTGGAGAAAGGAACACGCCTTTGTAATAAAAATGAACAACTAACAACAACAAAAAGCAGCAGCCGCTTCTGGTGTAAATGGGGGGAATCCCATGCTTCTTTCTCTCAATGTCTTCAGAGAAGTAGACTTATTTGGTAATGTGCATTTATCTCAGACCTCCCACCATCAGTCTCTGAGATCTGACTTCCATTTTAAAACTAGTACCTGGCATGGAATAGAGTTATACTAAAGTCTTATTGCTTAGAAATCCAAACATGGAGAAATCTGAAATTCATGTCGTTCGGTTTAATTTCTTGAAAGTAGATTAAAACTTCAGTGTTTATCTTGGATCCCCTATGCGAGGAGCTGGAGGGAGCAATAAGGGTATTTTATGATTAATGAGCCTTTCTGCATATGTTTTTCTTGCCTCTTGGTATTTAATAGTCTCAGTGACCTAGCATTTTATTTTCCTCTCATTGGCATTCATATTAGTCGTCTCCTGAGATGCAAGAAGCCATCCCCAACCTGAAGATTTCTTCTCAGCACTGAGAATGTGGGCTAGTTTATTGTTCTTTTGACTCCAACAGTCAAACGAGTTGAGGTTCCTGTTCCATTCCTAGCATCAGATCTTTTTGTTCTCTACTTCTGCACAAAACAATTCCTGCAACACACACAGCTGTCATCCGCACCTCAAAAATAGGCTCCAGTTAAGATGAGAAGCAGTGTTACACTGAATTGCCGACTGAGCCTGAAGTTCAGTGTGAATTAAATTTGCCACCCAGGTTGACGTCCCTTCTGTGTGCCCCCACTGCCCAGGCCACTGACACTGCAGCGACAGCAGTGTAGACCTAGCYTAACTCAAGCCCAAGCCAAAATATAAACAACGGAGAAAACTCTTCAGCCTCTTTCACCTTTCTCAGAAGAATCCCAAGATCACAACAAAAGCTTCTTGGCACTTACTGACACATGGAAGGCATAAAGGGGGAAATACTGTATAGACCAAGTGTCACAGTCTGCTGCAATCGGAATTTTTTTTCCAAAGTCCTTCTGAATTAGGTTTATAGGTCTGAGTGATTTTTATGGGCAGAGAGGGGTTTGTTTTAAGATGCAGGACTGATCCTTCATCTAAAACAGTTAGAAGAACATATGATACTAAAAATCAGTGTTTTATCCTTGYGAATGGAAGCTTTCTCAACTGGTGGCAGGCCATATATGGCACATGAACAGATCTGCCTCCCTTGAGGTTTCTCCCTGCAGCTGCAGACCATGTGCTTGTGTATGTGTGCACGCTCACCAAGCAGGCAGAGGGGAGTATTTAACCAGCTGCAAATCAGTGAATCAGTGTAGGGGAAATTATTTCCCTTGGGCAGAGAAACTCTGTGCTAGAATGGAGGCTTAATTTGGCAGGCCCTCCTGCAGTTGGAGTACTGAGCTGTGCCACGAATCTGTGACCACTCACCTGAACTGGAGACGAGAATCCAATTGCCAGGTCCCAAATAAGAAACCCTAGGTGCTSTAGGATTTTACTGAAGTCGCTGCACAACCATCTGCGTTGTTTCCTCTGCCACTTTAACCAGTATGGTTGAAGACAGCAACAGAGAATTGCAGACTGAGAACAGGGAAATTGAGGTCTACCAAAAAATAGTARTGTACTCCTGATCAGGCTGCAGCTATCCAGGAGCTGGAGCGTGAGTAGAGCATGCTTTTGCTCTGTTGGCAGTAGGGCTTATTCTTCCTTTCCTGCCTTTCTCCTTACTTGGAGAGTAGTCAAAACAGCCGAGAAAAATAGAAGTCATCTGATCAACATGCAGGAGGCCCTGCTTCTCTCTCTTKCCTTGCAGAAGAGGCAACCATAAAAGTTTCTCCACTCATTCCTTCTCTTTTTTGGCTTTTGATGCCTGAGCAAAATTAATCTATACTGATCCATTTTCTTCATACATGGCAAGTCTCTCTATACAGTAAACATTTTTTTCTCTTTCTAACCCCAGGTATAACGCAAATGTTTTCTGTGATGATGTGTATCATTTAAATAATTTTGCTTAAATGAAGGAAGTCAATGAGGAGATGGAGGGTTTTAATTTAACTGAAGCCATTCTGGAAGCAGCTGTATTTCTATGCTGTACAGGTTCTTATTCCACCCTATGTTTCACTAGTATGTTAAGTGCTGTGATGAGGACCCATCACAGTGAGTTTTGTAATATGTGTAAATGGCTAGATGTTCACTGTAGAATCTGCAGAATCTGTAGAATGAAGTACATTGGGCAGAAAAAGTGGCTCTGCTTATGGTGTCCCTTAATTTTTAGGGAAAAGGGGTTTAGAGGTTTGCCTCAGCCTTTTCCATATCCTGTGAGTAACCCAAAGGAGTGAGGCTTGAAATCAAGAACAAGCTATTGGAGAGATTGGCTAACTGGCAGCCGTGTGCTTTTGGGAGCAAGCACCCTCCTAAAAAGATTGGTTTCAAGCAGAGTTAGAGTAACAGAAAGGATGAGGTAGGTTTACCTGTGATTGATTAGTGTTAGATTTCTTGTACCTTGCCCTGAAACATCTTTAACTCTGCTGCCTGAAGCTGATGATGGGGTAAACCATGCATGTGATCTGAGGAGGCATTTCTTTGGTACAGTATAAACTGCCATCATACAGTTATTACTAAAAATAGTCCGCATTTCCTCTGAATGGTACAGTTGGAAATGTTATGACAAAAAGAGCATAAAGCAAATACTGTGTGGGGAACACTTAGCTTCTGCAGAAATTAGAATTAGCAAAGCCAAAAGCTTCTCGCTGCATTACAGCCTGTGGACCACCAGGCTATGTCATAGCATAGATAATGGGTTACCGTCGAACAGGGACCCTGCATCAGCCTGGACAGATCTGTGAACCCCTCTCTCTCCAAATGGAATAGAAGAGCTGCAATGATCATAAGCCCAAACGCTAAYATTTGCTATATGGGTGCAGCTACACTCCCAAGAGCATGCTTTCAAACCCTGAAATAACCTATGAAACAGGTTTTGATGGCGTATTGGTTTTCTTTTAAACAGCCATTTTCTTTGCCTAGACAGTGTTGTTTGAAAGCTAGTTGTTCATAAATGTGTAGTGAGAATCTTGGTGCTCTAAACAGTAGTATACTGGTCTGAAAAACTTATGGCAAAACTGTTCTGTTCTTTCTTGCTGATACTGCAGTTTCTCAGGGGCAGAAGACAGAAGTAGGATGATATCTCAGATGYAGACTTTGTAGTGAGAAGAAGAGGGTAATTGTCCCAACAACATTGATCAGCCATACAGCCATTCAGTGTAATACTTCTGTTAGGTCAGTGGAAAGGCAGAGAGGTTGGGGGCATAGCATAACCTGGAAATAAAGCATGAGCATGACCACTAGCTGTTGAGTCTAGCAATATATTGTACTTCTCATTTCTTAGCTTTTTTTTAAAAAAAAGGGAGAGAGAGAGGGAGACCAATTTAAAGATACAGGATTTTTGCTTGTTTAATAACATCTTATCTTCTTGGAAAAACATGCATAATGGCATTGTTTTAGTGGGGACAAGTCTTTATTTGTGTTACAGGCACGTGTTTTGGAGAGAGCATATTTTGGGCACTRTGCATGGAATTGTATGTAGCAGCTGTCCTCTTTACTTCGGTGGGTAAATTTTCTCATGCTAAAATACGAAGCTGTGACACCATGTTTCATTGTTAGACTGTCTGACCTTTGCCTTTAGCTGGAAAGGGGGGAGCAGGAAATCTGTATTTCCTAAAAGCTGCTTTAAGTCACAGGAGAAAGCAATATCCCTTACACAAGCAGTATATGAAATGACCTCTCAGTGCAATCAGAAATAACTGTGGCCACATGAAAGCTATATGGGGAGTTGGCTGTTGGAAGTCAGTGATGATGGGAAGCAACTAAACAACGGGGAGCTGGACAATAATGTTGAATGTGTCAGATATGTAAGAGTTGTATTGTAAACTGGAATAGTTTCATTGCTCAAAAGCTGATCAGGATCCAYAGTTCATCTCTGTCAAAGTACGTGTGAGCCCATGGAGCAGATGTATGTGCACTGCTTCAGACACAAGGTCTGACTGTGGACAAAAGAAAGGTGATCTAGGACAGAATGCATCAAAAGGAATTTGAAGCCATTGCCTCTGCAGTGGCTCTTGGACTGTGTAAGAAAACAGAAAGCAATGCAGAGTGGTGAACATGAAACATCTCAGCCTCTCTTGCCAGTTGGAAAACTACTAATAATGTTTATAGTCTTGGAACAAAAGACAACAAAACAAGTTACTTAAGAAAAGAATCCATCATCCTGACAAAAATAGAGCTTTCAGCTATTTTTTTTGTATGAGCCTCTGTTTTTCCAGCCAATCAATCCTGTTACTGAATAAAACTCTCAAATCAACTTAACAAGATTAATGTCTGTAAATATTTGTAAAACCTATGTGTTACACAGTCTCTTTAAATGAGATTATGTCATGTTTATAATACTAACTCATATTTTGTAACCAGTCTGGTCTAAAATTGAATAGTTTTCATTAATTTTTCTTGCTTGTTTAATTTCATGCTTAAACTAATAAGTTACAAATCCACATGACTGCCCACTTATTGTTACAWGCAGGATAATTGCACTGAGTCACTGTTCATGGACTTAGATAGCCATAGGGGGTTAATACTTAATATTTAAGCAAGCATGTTTATCTGAAATCTGAATCGTCAGTCTATAGAATACAATGTTTACTCTGTGAAGTTCAGCCTAATGATTATAGGTAGTCATTACCTATATGACTAGTAATATGTAGTCGTTACTAAAGACACAAACAAGAATTCTAGKCATTAAGGATGTTATGGAAATTATCTGTTAAAATGTGGGAAAATAAATGCAGGCAAATTGATTTCCAGTATATTAGCAACTGCTGAACTATGTAAAAATAAGTTGAATGTCATTTCCTAGAGATGCTGTATTCGTGCTAATTAAGCTTGGGAGAAAAGGGATATAGAAGCATTTAATAGAGGCTTTTTAAAAGATATTTTTTTTGAGGGGGTCACAGTGTGTATCTGTTTCTCATCTATCTGTCTTGAATCTTATTTAACCAGAGCAGAAGTTAGCTGCTAATAATCAATTCCCTTCATAGACTGAAAGATTCTGTTTTTCTTGTCCAAGTTTATTTCCAAAGTTTAGTCCAAGTGTTTAGTTTCAAGCACTGAAGTGGAATTTTTTTTATGTGCTGAAGTTTTCCTTTGTGGCAGGAAGAACGCCAGGGAAAACAACATTTTGAAGTGGCATTTCACCTTCCTTTCTTTTGCTGATGTGTTTCCAGGTAGTTAAAATGCTAAGAAATTTAGTAGCAGTATCACCTGTATGTTTCACAGAAGGAAAACAAGTAATGAAAGGAAATACTGCTATTTAGCTTGCAACTTCTGCTGAAGTGCCATTAATCAGTCCTAAAAGAMGCAAGTGATGCACTATAAATCCGTTGCACGCAGGTGAGAGAAAAGAACCTTCTGCGTAATACATTCTGCACATTGCAGTAAAAGAGTGTTCAGTAACTCTAAACAGTATATACTAGGTGAAATCTATAAAGCTTTCCTTCCTAAATTAAGGCATATGTTTTCWTTTAGAACATTGTGAGAACTGATATTCACATTTTAGTGGGAAAATGCTAATTTTCCAAACTTCAGATGGTCTAAAACTTTTTGCTTTGGGGATCTCAAGCTAAGTGTCAACAGCAAGCTGGATTTCATTTTGGAAGGGAGAAATAGCTATACAGTTCTGCAAAATGTGATAAAGCAAACTTTAGATTAGAAATCAGATTAGTTTGTCAGTCAGAATAACTGTGCTGTGGAGTTGCATCTAAGGAGTCAGAAAGCACTTCATCCTTTGCAAACGACACAGGGAAGATTTTATAACGTACCACTTCTTTGCTTCAGCAGTTGTTGCCTTTGAGAGTAGGTACTACGGACATAGGCGATTCTGTTAGCTTGTTTCCTTTTCCGGCAGTTATTTAGAGTATGTGAAGGAATCACTGTTACTTAAAGTCCATGTCTGGCAGCTTAATGTTCTGTGTTTCACATGGTACTCACATGTCAATGTGAATTTGAAAACATTTGAAAATGATGTGTTTTTCTTTTTTCAGCATATTTACCACAAATAAGAATATGGGAAAACTAGAGGACATTATAGATAAAGATACTCTTTCATTTATGCTCTCAAATGATGATCTCCTGTTCATCTTTTGCTATCAATCTAAAGAATGTTTTGTAAACAATACTGATCATTTTATAAAGAATGTGGAGGAATATATATGTGTGCAAGAGAGGCTTATATCTCTTTTTAAACTGTATTAGATTTTTTTTTTTTTTCAGATTTTAAGTACTTTGCATTATTCTTAACAGGGATAATACATCGAGCATACTGAGATACATTATACACGTATCATTTGTTCTTGGGCACCAATATAACATACGTGGGTGTCAACTGCATATCACTGTGGTTTTTAAACAATTTATGGTAGTTTTGTTCTGATGTAAAGCCTAAGTATGCTAGAATCAGGACTGCCACCCACTTTAAATGTTGTTGTTAGCAGATAGCATTTATTTCAGTCACTTTAAAATATTAACATTACACAGTGGCTTTAAAAGGCTTATGACTTTTCGAAGCAACTTTTATATTCCATGTGGATAATCTCTACCAGAGTTGGTACTGGAGACCCTTCTCCCAGAGCATGTAATGCAGGGGCAGCATCCTGCTGTGTTAAAAAGCGAGATAGCTGTTGGACCCTCTAAAAGATTCAGGCCATCCCTGTTAAGCGTTCAAACACAGTACACCCCACTGAACTGCAATGTTGTGTCAAAGCTCCCATTGATCCTTTGGATTAAGTCCAGAGCGCCCATCGTTTCTAGGAATGCACGTGTTGGTCCATATGAGCTTACGTAATGACCTTACATGTTAAAAGCCCAGAGGGCAAGTAATCCATGAGATGTCCAGTGGTAATGCTGGCAATAAACTGAGAGATCTGGGTGAGTCAGTAAGACTCAGCAGCTGGATCCCTCATGTTTTCTACAGATCACAATTACCAAGGTGGTGTTTTCCTACCTTTTTTTTTGTATAGCAATTAAACTAAAAGAATGTGAAGTGTGGCTCATATAGTCCACGTGAATATTTCTAAAGATAACAAGGCTGCATATATTGTTTCTGTTGCCTGCAGTCAATTATTTGACTGAAATTAACTTGAAGATTAGAGAAAAGGATACAACCACAAGCATGCACACAAGCTTGTRGAGCAATGAAAATACCAAGAAAAATTGCCCAGAGTGTCTATTTTCTGTTTTTTCCCCATCACATAGACAAACATATCATAAAAATCTAGTGCCTACATTTTAGATTTAGTTGGTAGGTTACCCTGTAATGCCTAAGAGTTAAAGCAAAATGCCTACTAATGCTGTGGTTGATCTTTTGGGATCTGCTGCAAGAAATGAGAACAGACTGAACTTAGATGAAAGAATGGATAGAAAGGGAGAAAAGTCTGAGCATGATCCCTGCTCCCAGACTGGGATGTGCTCTCCTGGTAGCCTCAAAGTCCTTTAGTCAGCCCTTCCTCCATTCGTGGACATGCAAAGTGGAGGCTGTCTGCCCTCCTGGGGGTTATTCATTACTCCTTATGAGTAACTGCGGAGATGAGAAGCGCTGAACAGGAATGTATGAAGTAGGTCTAATGTGGTCAAGGTATGAAGGGAGGAGGCATGGTAGTACTCCTAACTACTCCTTTCTCTCTGGAAAACCCTCAGGGAAGAGTTAGTGTGGATATATAGACATGGAGAGAAGGCCAGCAGAGGCCACCGAGAAGCAAAACCTGTGTGAAGCTTGGCTCTTTCAAAACGCTTGCTGCTTGCTCCTCCAGGCAACCTGAACGAAGCAGGTGGAGCTAAAATACCCAGAGCATTTCAATAAATACTAGCACAAACCTGCTGGCCGTAATCAGCTTATGAGAAATGAGCCAGATCTGCAATCTGCACATGTCACACTCGCAGGACGAGCTCTGTGTGTGTGCATGTATCTGGGTCCTCCCTGGGTGCACGCACCCTGAGGTAGGTCATGCTGCCTTTGGTCTCTGTTGAACATGGTCTTGTGCCCAAGCGCTGTCTGGCCTCCAGTGGCCTTGGCCTTCTCCTACAAGCGTAGCTAAAAGGGATGACCTGGCTATTCAGCACGATTGGCCCAAATTTGGTTAGTGTTGAAAAACTGCATTCAATGGCTGCTTCRAAATGAGTCCAAAACTTCTTCAGAGCAAATTACCATCACTTGGAGAAGAGAATTAGTAGAGGAAATGCTTCTCTGCCTCTTTCCACTTACCTGAGCTTTTTCTTCCCTCATAGGCCTTGCCAGGTTCCCCTTAGTGCAAGTATCCCTGCAGCTGGGGGCCACAGCCTGACCTGGTGGTGGCCGCCTCTTGCCTCCCCAGCCGCCACTCGTACCCACTGGTGGCCTCCTCTGCACATCGGGCAGGAGCCGAGCTGGGCAGACGGGCACTTCCCAATTTATAGCTTCACTGTAGTTTCCTGAAGGCTCCTGGCATTGTTTCTGGCAGTAGCTTATCTTCTTCCCTCTTCTCCTTCCTGTTTGCTTCTCTCTGCAGCCTGCTTGATTTAACTCCGTGCCACTAGGCTGGGTAATACCTGTTGGGAAAGCCGAGGCACCAGCCTGCCCTCTGCGGGAGTGTGGACAAGCTCCTAGCCGGTGCAGAGCAAGGGGTGTACCAGAGCAAATCTCTRCCTTCTGGGGGGCTCTGCTGTTGCTGTTGGAAAACAAGCTGATTTGTCACAWTGCTTCAGATTTTTGTTTATCTTTTTTTTGTGCTGTTCCTCATCTTTTTAAAGAAGACAAAAAGCTGTGATATTAAAAGGTAATTTTATAAGTCCAGGGAGAGCACGCTGTTTCCCCATGCAAATTAAAATAATGTTCTCTAATAGCTACTGTATGGGAATTGGTTTTCTGCAGGTAACAATTTTGTGGGCTAGGTACAATAAAAATAATAGAGCCAAGCATGTTTTGTACAACTTGAGCGGTATTTCAGGCTTGTGATAGAAACAACCTTTATAATGCAAAAATAGCATTCACTTTCCAATGCTTTCACTTTCAAAGTGTGAACTAACATCAAACATAAGAAGAGCAAAAAATCTAAAATTCATCAGCCATTTTTGTCTGAGTTTGCCAGGCCCCGCACTGTAAGTGTTGTAGTACTTCAAAGCCCTTGACAATTCAAAAAAAAAAAAAAAAAAAAAAAAAAATCATGCTCTTGAAATATTAACAGAAAAACAAAGGAGAAGACTCTTTTGGCATCCACATGTCATCTTGATGCTGTACCTAAAATCGAGAGACAGAAAATCATGACATTTTATTATTAGCAGGCTGTTTCATTTGAATGTGGCTGGCAAGCTCCTTACCTTTCCCTTTTTAGCATAAACGAGGAGTCTCCTCTCACTATGAGGACTGGCAGCATTGTAACTTTCTAGTTCAAACTATGGGACAACTCTGCTCAAAATTACATCTGATACCTTGCAGTTAGTTATCCAACTGGGAGTCACCATTAGCATACTGGGTCTTGAAAAAGTAACAGCTCTGCGCAAGGATGTCAGCGGGGTCCTTCCTGATGGAGAGCATCCTGTGAAGTGGAAGTGTCTCCCGGGCATGAGTGACAGAAACCAGGCTGGCCGTGGCAGGGAGTAGTGGCATTTCCTTAGAACGGATCGGGGCYGATGCTACGCCTTTTAAAGCTACCAAGTCTGAGAGATTCTGGGAGAACTTTTGAGCAATTGAGTAAATCCAAAGAGGATGTAGAGGGTGTATTTCTGTAGTAAACAGGCAGGTTTGAGTCCGAGGGCTTGGTGCAGAGAGGCATGTGGTATGAAGAACGGTCAGTAATCCGTAATGTAGAGGAGGAGCACCTTGGGTCTGGCCTGGCAGACGACTCCCGAAAAGTACTTACTTTATCCCCCTTTCTGTCAGCTGAAAGAGAGAGAAGAGTGTGGAGGGCTCTGTTCTTGTGTATGGCTGTGCACGTACCTGAAGGAGAGTTTGATTTCAAGAGCCCTCACAAATGCTCCCAATGTGTCCAATTTCATGCTGCATGCCCTGGGAGAAATTAGCTTGTAAACCTGGCGTTAGATCCAAATCCTGGCTAAGCACGTGCTTAAGCCTCATAGTTCTAGCGAGGTCTTTCTGTTGGGGAACGGCCGCAGTTGAGACAAGCCTGTGAGTGTCGCCAAGCCAGCGGACACCGAAGGCTTTGAACAAGCAGAAGCTGTCGCTGTCTGGGCAGCGTTCGTGGGCCGTAGCTGTGACCAGCTCTTCCGGCGGTGCAGGTGATGCACAGGCGCTCGAGCCGTGTTCCCCTTTGCCTACACAGCCAAAGCTGCTGTTTTGCGAACAGCTCTTCTCAAAATGACGTTACCGATCGCCCTTGTTTTGATGGCGAAGTTTGAAATGTTTTGTTGCTGATTATGCAAAGTATCTGGTTTTCATCACCACATCTTTTTGTGCGACTCCTGTGGAGTCTTCAATATGAATTTAATATTTCTGGAAAATTATATGTTAATTGTTTCCAATTTTCTAGGGCTTCATCTCTTGGCCACTTCAACTTAATTATTGTTATAGCTGCCATTTTCTGAAATGTATCATGCCTGTTCTGATGTTTTTCTCAGTTTCATTTAAGTACTTGGCCGCCTAAGTAAACCTCACTGCCTTACATTTTTGCTTAGAACAACAGATTCCTATTAAATCAAGTACGGGAGTTTAAACTATTTAGTTAATAGGGAGAGTGTCTAGCACTGCTGTGTGGAAAATACACKGTGTTGTAGCCTACAGCATTAAATTGAGAGTAGTGTGTTTCTTGAGACTTAAAATTTGTGTTGATTCTTATATTTATCAGGTTTGCCAACTCTTTTTATTACGACTCTTTGTGCAGAATTTAAGCACAGTAGAAGATCCGTTCCCTTTGGTCTTGACATTTGTAAAAAGGGAAAAAAATGTGCAGACATACTGAACGCAAAGCTGCTTCTTCGAAAGGCTGATGAGTAAAACTGGACCTCGCGAGAAACATTAACATCAAGGTAATGGATGGCTGAAACCCTGTGAAGCTGATGGAGACTTTCAGCGGAGCGGGAGACGCTGCTGGAGTCCTTCAGACGCGCAGTGCCAAGGGTACTCGTGGTCGAAGGAAAAACTCCTTCCAGAGGATGGAGAGGGAGAGAGGCCCTGGCAAAATTTTGCAGCTGCAAGGTCCTCGGAGATTGGAACGACTGGCACGAGAAAGCTGTGCCGATGGTGGTGCACTTTGTCTAAGGTGCCTTGAAGAACTTGAACTCCTCGGCMGGGTGTGTTGGTGATACAGTGGCAGCCACTGCTGAGCCCAGCTGATGCCTCTTCGCAGTCCCAGACTGCTTTTTTCCTGACTTACTATCTGTGTGAATCCAGGTCCTGTTGTTTACCCTTTGCAGAAAATACTTGGCTGTTACGGGGATGAGCCTATAAAAAGACCTGTGTGAGGAAATTTAAGATACGTCCAAGATAGCGCAGAATTGTTTCTTAATGAGTCTTGGTTACAGTATTTCATAATGGACCTTTAGAAAAGTATGAAAAATATTTGCCTCAGTGTCTTAATAACCTCTTTGGGGGAGGGAGCGGTCGCTTTCCCTTGGGTTTGCACAGTGCCAGTTGTGAGCAGGAGCGTATCTAGCTCTACCACAGAAGTTAACTCCTTTAGCCTTTTAAAGCTACCTTTTACAAACACTGCAGCTGAGGAGTATATGCGTGTGTGTGTGTGTCTATCATCTTGCACGTGATAATCTTGACCTTTGAGATTTTATATTTAATATTAATTTGATCACGTCTTTTGTAAATTAATGTTTTGAAAGGAAATTAACAGGCTTCACTGGCTACCCATGAATTGATCCAGGTGCTCGTTTCTAATGCAGACAATGGCTCATTCATGAGCGTAACCCAAAGAGGATGTAGTCGGTTATATCTTTTTTTAACTGCAAAAGTATTTTTAAGTGATTTTAAAATGGCATTAAGCTTAAAAGCAGGTGTTACGGTAAAATAGTTTTAGGGTATCACTATTCAGCTGTTTTTTTTTTCCCCTCTGTATTCCACACAGAAGCAAATGAATTGAAGACATTGCACAAAAGCCTGGTGGTAATAGACTTTTAAGATACTGATTTATGGCTCAGGTCTGTGCTGCTTTGAGGTGCCTGTAGGTCATGTGTTGACTGCAAAAAAATTTGATTGTGTTAATAATTGCAGAGCACAAAAAGCAAAAGCATGCATCTGTGTTGATACCTTGTACTCTAAAAATTAAAAAATTAAATATGCTAAGAATGCTTTCCATTTCTATGTATTCTTTCTTAAAACAAATGTAAATGACATTATAAAAGTAGCCATTTATTTTTAGAAATTTCTAGAAAACTGAAATAGAAGGMTGTGAATGTGACCATGCACCAGACCTAAAAGACCACATAGAAGGTCTTATAGAATGAAGAGTCTGGATTTCTTTTGTTTTAGATTAAAGAATACGGTTTTAAAATGAATAATAGCAGCTTCTCGTTTTAAAGGCAGTTAATTTCAGCTAGTAACTTCTAAAAGCAGCCTATTTAGGCTGCATATTCTCTGTATACACAAAGACTTTGAGCGAAAGAGAAATGACGACCCAAACTTCAGGGCATGTGCGCTGTACTACTGTGCCTTACACACACCAGATGGTCCCGCCCTGCAGATCAAGCACTGGTTATTCTCTTCAGTTTCCCAAATCTTACTAATTCTCTCTTCCATAAATCATCAGTTCCATTTCCTAGCAATTAATCATTTCGCTTATTTTTTCTTCTATATTTAATCCTTCCCATTCACCAACTCGTTCGCATATTAATCTTCCAATAATAGAAAAGTTGTGTTTCTTGCTTTGCCAGTCCAGATCCCTGTTCATACACCCCAGTTTCCAGTCTTTTAATTTGGTGATGAGCTGCAGATGCTGCAGAGGAAAGAGCAATACTCCTGCCCCACCTTGAACGGCAAATATAACATCCTGACAGCCTACGATGTCTTGGCTTTATCCTGTAATTGTTGGGTCAAGACTGAAGTGTGAGATGCTTATGTTCCTCTCCAAAATTTTGTTGAGATGTGAAACTCTTGTCCAGTGCCTTTCCAATTTCAACTGAACTCTTGGCCTCCATGATATAAAGTGGAATGGGTTGCTATCAGATAACTGCATGTTGTGTAGAAAGTATTTTATTTTGTGTGTGTTGAGTTTTCATTTGGTTCAATTTTATCTTTCTCTCATGTTGCTGGACAGAGAAATAGAATCTCCAGTGTTTCTCCTGTCTTACCTTCTATCAGTTTATATTTACTAAAACATGTCTTTTAAGCAGGCCAAACGGCGCTTTCGGTATTTCCGAAGCACGCACAGGCGCTATCCAAACGCGGAGCGCGCGCGTCTCAGGCGCAGCAAGGCTAGCGCGGAGCTTTGCTCTCTGCCCCTCGGTTTTGCCCCACGGAGCTGGGGGGCTGGCAGCSGTGGGGGCGACCAGGCGCTGGCCTGGTGTTAACCTGCCGCCACATGAGGGCAACCAAAGCCACCCTGAGCGATGGTGCCRGTTGTCCTTTAAATTGGAGAGACTTGTGTCAAACGACGTAAATGTCGGCACCGCGCCTGCGCATTCCCCTCCCTTTTTTTTTTTTGACAAAGCACTAAGAAATGGCTATTGCAAGACAAGCAGCCTGGTCAAATGATTGCTCTTTTCTTCCAAGATACACGTACAATGCGTGCGTATAACCGGTTCTGCTTTGTTGTACTTTTTTATACAAATTTTATGGAAAACTTTATAAAAGCCACATCAGCTTTCTTAAAATGATATTTCAAATCAATTCCTAATTTATAAATGCTTGGTGGGAAGGATGAGGATATTGTGTGTTGCTAATAACTGCAGTAGCAGGTGAAGATATAAAACCCAGAGTCCAATGGTACCGCTACCACTTGCTGACAGACAAACGTTGGCTCAYGGGGGCCAGAAAAAGGTGCACTGAGGGGGTTTATGGCTCAGTGTTTGAATACATGTATTAAATGCCATATCTTTGACAACATTTGTTGCATGCATCTCTTATCATTCCAGGACTTATTGAGACATCTGAATAACTTCCCACCTCTTCACTGCACGTCCATAATGGTGCCCTTTGTAGGCTTGTGTTGGTAAATTTTCTGTAGGACACAATGTTGTTCCACATTTAACACATACACATTACTACCCAGATAAAATAGATTTATTGTACCTTGCTGCAGCTGTCAGTGAAAGGAAATTGTGCATTTTTCCCTTGAGTGTTGGGATACTTTTTTCCAGTCCGTCTGTCTTTGAAAGCTCTGGTAGCAGGCTACTTTTTAGCTTGCTCTTTCTTTGCAGAAGAAAGATCACTTTCTGCTTTTCTTGTATTCAAAATTATGTAAAACAGTTGCAGAACGTAAACAGGCAACAGTAAATGCCGCAGAGGTGTATTCTAAAATGACTGCACTGTTACCCACACCAAAGCAAACAAAAATACAAGGTTTTCCAAATCAATATAATATACAGGAAGTGACATTTAAATACTTACTCTTTTAAAATTAAGATGTCTTACCATTTTTGTTTTTTAAAGTGTTGAAGATGTTTCCATTAGTTTAAGGGTTGTCTTGGAACTCCTTTAATAGTAGATTTTTCCGTTTTTAAGAGACTTAAGGTTTTTTGGTTTTGTTTTTTTTTTCAAAATAATGGTGTGCATTTCAGTATAAAAGCTTAATGAGCACTGCAGACCTTTAATTGGCTATTTGAGAACCTGTGTTAGAGAACTGACCTCAGAAATATTAGGAAATGGTAGTCCCACTGCTTATCTTTGCACTTCATAAAAACCATTGTTTAATTCTTGGAAGAAGAGGGTGTTTCAGTCTCACTCAGTTTTTTTTTTCTTCGTTCTGGTTTGCTTTGCTTCTGTTGGTGTTTTTCCTGGTCCCCTTCAGTGCAGGAACACAGCACAGAAACAAATGTGAGGTTTACGGCTTTTACTCTCAGGTYTGTCATTTTTTGCCTGGTGGGGAAGCCACATGTTGAGCCGCCCGTGAACAGATTTTCTTGAACGCAAGTGGGAGGTGAGGGCTGCGCCCGGGAAGCAGTTCTGGCTGCAAAACCAGCGTCGGAGGCGCTTCGTGCAGCCCCCACGCCGGCACGATGACCCGGCGGCGGTYGCGCTAGCGGCGATTTTCCCCACTGGCCCAGCTGAGTCTCCCGACGCTTAATGAACTTCAGGACTATGGTGGAGGGCGAGCAGAGCTGTCGGTCCACTGTACTACATATTTTTTTTAAAAACTAGCTCTTTTTTCTTCCATCTTTTCAGGAGTGTGCTGGAGTAAGCATCTGCCCCTTCTTTTCGCTGGGATTGTTGATCTTTTGCATGTTGGGTATCATGATGAATTGAATAAAACGTGTTAGTGCTCTTTGGAAGCATGAAAGGACAATACATTTGTCTTGTTTCTCAAGCGCCTGCCAGGAATACCTTGATATCGTTGAAGTGTCAAGACGTTATCTCAGTCGCTTACATTCTGCACTTTTACGTTTTTTCCATTGCTGGAGTTAAAAAGAAAAATCAAAGAAACTTGAAGCATGAAGTGTTTTCCAAATGAAATATAAAATGTAATGTATTTTTAGCTAGTAAAATTATCAGAGCTGTTAATTGGTATAATTTTTTTCATTACTGTTGAATATCCTTTATCCGAACATGTTTTTTGTTCCTTTTATCTGAAACTTCTCCACAGCATAGTGAAAAAATAAGTCTTTATCTCCTCCTCATCTCCTGTATATTATTCTTTCAGCCAGAAGTGTCTCTTTGGTATTCTGGAAATATTGGAAGATTTTAAAGTACAGTCTATTAAGGAAAAATGTTTTAAAAGATTAAAAAAAATAAAATCCTGTTAAATAATTAAGATGCTTTGGGCTTTATCAGGATTGACTGTGTTCTTGCCATAATATACATATGCAAAAACTGTAAGAAGTTTAATATTTTATAGCAAGGATAACTCCAAAACCTAAATCTACTGGCTTGTTTCTATGGTAACAAATATTGAAATATGTCTAGCCAACACTGAGTTCCCCCACCCCATTTAATTTCTGTCTTTGGGTTCTAGGAATTCATTAAAACTGTAGAATCCTTTTAAAATTGGTATGTTCTGTTGTAAAATTCCTTAGGATTAATGTTGAACATAACTTTAAATTTTARCATAAATATTTCTTTGAGAGAGATTTCTTAGCAAGTGAAGGATTAGAGATATCACGTTTTTAAGACTATATGCTCATTGATCTGGTATTTTTGTTCTTCATTGGCAAGTCTTTTTTCTCTCTTTTGCCTGACTATACATAGAAAATAGAGTTTCAGCCTATGGATTGTGCTGAAACTCTGTCTTTTTAAAGGTATCTTAACCAGAATGGTCTTTCCAGCAGATAACAATGGCGTGAAGTCAGTGCCTGCAAGATTAAAGTTAGTGGTCAGGACCTGCTCTTTACTCCCCTGTCCTCATTCAGAACTACCTCTTAAGGATCCAGTCCTAGTTCTAAGACTGAAGTATTGACTTATGAGGACTTTGGTGCTTGATTTCATATAATTGCACGTATTTTTTTGCTTAGTCCATAGTATTTTCTAAGTGTGCAGTTTAAGCCATTTTACATCTGTCATCTTTGGGTTGTTTTTCKTTTGAGGGCAGCCCAGCAGTGTTGGGAAGAAATCTGAAGTATTGGCTGTGAGTTTCCATTTCCCCAGTGGTAACTCAAACCACAGGCACCTAGTCCTAGAAGTAAGAGAAAATTTTTGTGACTTTGAAGTGAAACATCAGATTGATGCAACATTTTGCACCATCCGGTTGACTAGCTAGTGTTAGATACAGCTGGAAGCATAAAGACTTCCTCTCTCTGCCTGTGGGGACCCTGGTTTCTCCTGGAACATAATAAAGRTAATGAGGCAACAAAAAGAAAATCTGAAAAACTGAGACTTGTGTCTAACAGCTGCATTACAGGAGTCCATATTTGTGGACTAAATGCATGTTTTCTCATATCCTCCAGGCAAAACAAGGAAGAAAGTGGGATGTTTAGTGAGCAGGGAGTTATCTCCATGGTCCTGTACAGGAATGACTGATTTTAGTGTTGACCCAGAGGCCAGTGGAGGCAGCGCTTTGCTTGAAAGGATCATGGGCAAAATATCAAGTAAACTTTCAGGCACTAACTGCATCTCCAAAATGTCTTTTTACAATCGCAAACTTTATACAGAAAAAGAATTGAGAGAAAAGTTCAGTGAAGAAGTTGCTTCAGGTTAGATGCRTGAGACTTGGAAAGCTCAAATCGCATTTTCTTGCCTCACCTGAGTATGTATCTACTTGTCCTGCRCCTGGGACTTTCTCTCTTTTCTTTCATATACATCCTATGATGTTCTTTGAACCACACAGGTTATGGAAAAGAGGATCTATGRAGTTTGTTTATGGCAGAAGAAACAATCTTCAGAATTGTAGCTAAAAATGAAACTTGGCCTTTTAGGACACAGAAGTTGAACTCTTAATGCATTTGTAGAGTGTCTGGTATAGGGAGGGAGGTGATTCTGACTGAGGCCTCTGGGAGCTGAGGTGAAAGCTTCCTCCCTCCCTTTTTAATCTTTTTTTTTTCGATCCAAACACACTAAAAAGTTAAATCCTGAAAATGAAACTGACTCAAGACTTGCTGCAAACAAGTGAAAATATTTTGCTCTTTCATTTCTTAGGTTTAGTGTGAAACTTGGTGAACTGCAGGTGTGCTCCAGACCAAACTGTTTTCTTTAAAACAATCTGTTTTTCTTAAATAGATACAAAAATATTTTTAATTAACTAATTTTTTTTGGGGGGGGGGGTGTTTCCAGCTTCATAATGATCGACCTGTCAAATTTATTTTCCCCGAAAGCTGAGTAGGATTGAGAGCAGGATTATATGTATGAGTAAAAGCTGTGAATATTCCCATTCCATTAGGCTTTTATTCTTTTGTAGGCAAAGCAAGCACACACRCTAAAGCACATCCAGTTGGTAGCTGTCGGAAAGCTTTCACAGAGGACAAATGTGTCCACACCAGTTTTTCTACCTTACTTTAAAACATCTGGTATATATCAGGGTCCTACACACCCTTTTTGACTCTTGGAGCTGTAAAATGAAAAGCAACTTGTATTCTTGTATGATCAGTTCTCACGTTCTCATATGATGTGTGTATAATCGGGCACATCAAATTATACTTTGATTTACTCCTACATTTTGAAGAATACTTGCAGTTGGTTTTACATGAATTGCATAGTAAAATCTTGCAGGGAATGACAACGTGTTTTGGGGAAACGTGAGCGAGAGTTAAAAATGTCAGGGGTTATTTTGTTTCATCAATGCAAGACAAAAAACAGACTTAGAGCCACAATTGCTAGCGTTAGCCCTAGTTGTATTTTTGCAGAATAGGGGTCAGTATTTTCTGCAGAACGAGCATCAGTATTTTTCCTTAGCATAAGCAATCCTGTATAAAGATGCATACCAGATGATTAAAACCAATGAGCAGTGTGAGTGCATGGATAGAAAATCTGCTTTGATACGGGAGGGTTTCTTTCCTGCAGGACTTACATAGGCCCTTTTGAGAGGAGAAACAAGGATTACTTTTAAGTCTTTTTGATTGCTTAGTGCTGTCTTCGATAACAGAGGGAATTTTTTCCCTCACAGCTTTTTTGAAGACTTACAGTTTGGAATATATGGTGGATGCTGTGATTCCRTAATAACTTTTATGTGATATTCCCAACCATAACATTACCAAAGCCGCTCTCCTTGCCCCATCTCCCTCCTGATTAAATATTCAGTTTCTTGTACTTCAATTCTCTAGAGACAAAATTTAGAGAAGGTAGGTAGGGCACTGTGGCAATTTCTTTTCTGTCCTCAATTCCCTAACCTTATGGCAGAGTGTTCGTTTGTACCCACTATAGGTTCTTCTGCCACGCTGTTTCAAAGCAGAAGACATATCGTTGTCTAGCACAGCCCTGAGGCAGCTCAAAACTTGTGCTAGGTTAATTAAAAAATAGTGTAATGCCCTCCACAGCAGCAGAGTCTTGTTTGGGATGGGAGTGGAGGGAGGAGTACTTTATACTTGGGGCAGGCAGACTCATCCGATTCCTGCTTGTAAAGAGAGCTGAAAATCATTGACGTCAGTGGGAGATCCATGCATGTAAGGAGAGCGGGATATCAGCTTTGAGATCTGCTGCACAGCTCTGAGAGCTGAATTTTGCCTGAAGCCTTCTATTTATGAGGGAACCGTTCCATCTCTGGGGTGTTTTGTTTTCTAGAGTTGTGTCAACCCCCTTTTCCATCCTGAACATTTAGCAAAAACTAAATAAATACATAAAGCCTTTTGGAAGAATGGATAGGTAACAAAGCCATTAATTTCTCCTTCATGTTATGTACTTTATACAATTTAAAAGACTCATTTTGCCTTTCATCTTGTGAACTGTTTTCTGCAGATATTTCCGAAGGTTTCCCATGACGTTTTAGCCTGTTTCTTCAGAAGATTGTATGGGCTGAAAGAGACTATTGTTTCTGCAAGAGTGCAGGCATGTGCACATTTGCTAATCTGGTTGGTACAGGATTTCAAGAGTGGGTGTTTGACGGAGGAACAGGATTTGGATGTGTGTGTATACGAATTCTTGTTAATAGCATGCTCTCTTATTTCATAAATAATATCACATTTCACTTTCTAGGTTCTTCATGCATGTTTCTCCAAAAGTTGAACTCCAGTATCATGAGACATAAACAAGGAAATGACATGGAGTAGAATTACAAAAACTTCAGTTAGCAGAGGTTTGAAGGCTGTTTCATTTTTCAGTCCTGTCCTTAGATAGGAATCAGCTACTTAATTACATAAGGAGAGACCCAGCGCAATCATTTTTCATGAATAATCAAGGGTTTAAATTGATACTTCCTTGTTTTGCATGCATGCTTCCACTCTGCCTGGGTTTTCGTTTTTGAAGTACAGGGTAGGCAAACAAGTCCTTTTTAGCCTGGCATAGTGGAGGAAGGTTTTGGCAATCTAGATGTGCTTGCCAGCTCTTGAGAAACTGGAAGCTGAACTTTCTACAAGTTTTAGAAAGTTTTTTTTTTTTTTCTGGAAAGTGGTCTTTGCAAAACATACATTTTTCAGTCGGATGGTATTACCTGGAAGCAGAGAGAGCGCCAATGGTTATTTTTGTGTTATGTCCAGGACCTTGGGAGATGTAACCTTACCCGCAGATTTGTTCCCCCTTTTGGGAACRTTACCTAGAAGATCACACTGGGGTAGCTCCAGCTTCCTTTTTTATTCTGTGACCTAGATCTCTGCYGGTGATGAGATCTCATCTCCTCCGGGTATGGCGTGAGAACGGCAGTCGCGTTCCTGATTGCTGATCCATGGGCATGTGCCCATACGGTGTTTCCAGGCTCGTCAGCAGCCTTTCAGTGAGTTGGCTATTGCTGCCCTAACTGTGTCTAGCAGCAAAAGGCGGGGTTTTGTTCCACATTTTAGTTTCACGTAGGTCTCGTAAGATGGTGTTAGGCAACCTAGGGATGTTTTTACGCACTACTTCATGTATGTGTGAGGCAGCATAAAACTCCCCAGAGTGTTTCAGCAGCAGCAGCATTGTATAGCTGGTGACTGTCCACTGTATCCCCATTTTAGTAATTTCCTTGCCTAGTCAGGGATAGATGCTGTCTGTGCATGGCTCCTTGTAGCAGAGCATGTGGGCAAGGAAGACTGAGACTTGGAGGTAATTTAAGCATTGATGAGGATTGATCCTGTGGTTTGTTGATGGATTTTGTCTGGCTGAAACACTTTTTGATGGATGCACGGGAATTCTCAGGTGGTGATAAAAGCATTTGATAAAAGCTGATTTTGTAAGAGGGCGGGGAAAAGATTGCGGAGTGGGGGGGGGTCAGGGGTTGTATGCTCTCTTTAATCTTTTGGCTGTCTTATTTAGCAAAGAGCTTATAGCTTTACCCACAGTCACTTGTGTTTTTAGAGCCTCTGGACCAAACTGCTATGCTGACTACCCCTGAGGAGCTTTTTGATGCTTCAGTGGGACACAAAATGGGTCACAAACTAACTTACTGCTTGCCCAAATCACGTTTCTTAAATTGCACCACCTTTTCAGAGGCTTCTGGGTACAGTAGAGAGCACTGTAGCCAAGCTGTGAAGCTGCYTTTTACTCTCCAGGACTCCTTTTATTTTGCACAAGAGAGATTGTGAGAGGCCTGGTTCCTGTAGCCGGGAATATTTGAGGCATGTTTTTGCTGCCAGTTTTCTGTTCTGCACTCCTGAGGTTTGCATGTAGGGCAGTTTGGAGGGCTCGTAGCAGTGGAACTCCCTATTTACAGTCAGCAAGTTCATTAGAGCCCTGAATTATTTACCTTAAAGAATTCAAGCCCTGAATTATTTACCTTTAAGATCTGTCTTCTGCCTCGTGCCTTTGGTTGACTGTAGACTTGTGCTTTATCACAGGCTGTGAACGTCTAGAGCAGCCTAATATCTAGGGCCATTTCACCTATTTGCTATTAATTTTTTTCATGCACAAAGACATTAAAATATTGTAACTAAGGGCACAGTGTGACTCACTGATGTATAAAGCTGATTTGTACAATCCTAATTTAAGTCCAGTCAATGCAYGGACAGTTTTTGATTATGTGATCACTCCCTGCTCCTTCAGCAAGATCCTGCCTCTAACGCAAAGCATATAGCTAGCTGCAAGCACTCGGTGAATGAGCTATTCAGCAYCTTGGGTTTTTTCCTGCTGTTCCGTGTTTGGCCCCAGGCTTTATTTATTGCACACTGTTCATATCTTACTGAAGAAGTTTGCAATTTCCTCCTGAACTTTTCTATTTATCACTGTCACACCTGAGGGTTTGACAAATGATTTGGGAAGCGTAGCCACTCTTCTACAGGAAGAGAGTTAAAACAGAGGACAAAGGATCTTGAGGATCTTACAGCCTTGCAATTTAGATGTCTCAGTATCACACACTATTTCATATACTGGAAACAGAGTTCCCTTTTGCTGCGAGTGTTCATTAGTTGTGCTTGAGAGAAGCCAGGGTTTCAGGSTGGTTAGGAACGCACCGTTAATGGCCACTTGGGAAACGCTTGGTTTAAATGGCTTGAGTGCCACTGCACAGCAGCTCCGTGGCAGTCCTCCAAGGCAGAGTTCGTCTGCCCGAGCCGCGAGAGGAGCGTCGGGGAAGACATGGTGGCTGCCTTGTTCGCTATCAACAAATGTCAGAGTTGCCCCGTGCTCTCCTGATGGCTCTCCTGCCATCACCCTGTTGCGTGGCCCGAGCAGGACCTGCCCCAGCAGCGGAGGAGCGCAGAGAGCCGCTGTGGGCCGCGTTCGCCCGTAACATCTCCTGGCTTTTTCAGCGCTTGACTCGTCAACGTTCTTCTTTATAACGTGCCTTYGATGCACAAAAGGATAAAGATGGGAAGCGAACTGAAAACAAGGCAAGTGGCATCAGCTGGCATCGCATGGACGCGAGCGTGATTCGTTGGCAGCGTCGTAGCTGCCCGGCCGCGGCGCAGCCCCGCTGCATCTGCCTGCCTCGGCCCTCCTTGCCTCGCCTCACCGGGCGCTGGCTCTCTCCCCGGCCTCCCTCCACCTGCCCGCCCCAGTGAGGTCGTGCTCCGGTCCTAGTGCGCTTTTCCCCTCGCTGGGCCGGTTCCCGGCTTGGCCGAATCTGAGTAGATTKGTGGTGCGGACGGCAAAGTTCACCCTCCGCTGGAAAGACCAGCCCAGGTCGGCGCTAGTCTCACGTCTGCAGTCATTACGCCAAAGGTCGCCAGGTTCGTTGAGCTTTTCCAGCCGCGTTTTCAGCCACGTTTCAGACGTCCGCCCTGACGAGGGGCCGAGCATGGCCAGGCGCCGGGCATCGCAGCCCCGTCCTCCTGAGCGCCCCGTTGCTGCCTGTATGCCATACCCTTGCGGGAGCAGGGAGCGGGAGCGGACGGCTGAGCCGCGTCTCCTTCAGTAAATGTTTTTATTTTGTTTTGTTTGCAGAGATAGCGATGAAATATTGACGTTAATGGCATTTCCAGTACTGAAAATCCAGTTGTGTTTTTTTTTCTTCCTTTGTGATGTGTCTTCAGGCGCTTCTGAGTGACTTTTTTTTTCTTTTTGAAGTTGTATCTTCAGGTGGGTTCTACCATATGGGGTTCTTCCTTGATTAAGTATGGAAACTTCTTTATATAAAAGTGACCGTTATGGTTCATCTGGGTGTACTGGTGGGAGAGATTGACACTGAAACAACAAGCTAGTAATTTGTGAAGTAGGGAGTGAGCACAGGCACTAGAATTTTAATTCTGGAATTAAATTAGTCTAGAATTTTAAGCAGAATTGCTACTTAAACAATTATGTTGTGGGTGCGAAGGCCAGGGAAACTGTACAGTTAAGTAATTTACTGTCGATGTAATTTTGTAAGTATTATTTTTACAACACTGCTGTACTTACCAGTGACATGTATTTGCTAGTGAAACTGAAAGAAATTAAGACAAAAAAAAACCCTCTGTTTTCCTCCGTATTTCTGTTTTTGGTGGCATTGAGTGTCTGCTTGGCTTTGTTCCCAGCACTGCCAGGAAGCGTACCCCGGAGGGGAGCGCACGAGGTGTGGATTCGGGAGACCTGCGTTCCCTTGCGCAGCTCTGCAAGTGATGGGCTGGGTCATTTTGGCCTCCCCTCCAAACTGTTCTTTGTCTCCTCTCTTTGGTCAGTAGGCAATTTCGGGAAAAGGACTTTCTTCTTGTTTAATATTTTTTCTGGCACGTAGCAGAAAAAAGACCTAAATATCTGCTGGAAAAGCCCGCTACTACTCTAACACAAATAGCAGGTAATCTGGTGCCCTTAACAATTTTCTCTTTTGTGTTGGTTTTCACACAGAGCCATATGAGGCAAGAGAGAAGTTTTTAAAAACACAAAAATGTGATTGCAAAAATACCATTGTTGGCAGGAGGACTCGGTGGATTCAGGTAATAATGTGACACTGCTTTTTATTATGTTTTAAAAACTGGCTAGGTTTCAAGTTGACAGTGGCCCTTTGTCAGGGACGGAGCAATAGAGGAAGGTGACAAGGTATAACAAGACCCAGTGGCTGGCTGTTAAATTAATTCAAAGCAGGCACTGAGGGTGTAAGCGTTCTTGCGGCAAGGGTAATTACTGAATAGGACAATGTTGTTAGGGCTGTGGTGGCTTCCTTCATCATTTCAGACTGTTGAAACTAAAATTTTTGTTTTGTTTTGTTTTCTCACTGAGGAAGATCTCTAATGGAGCCTCTCACTACTGTGCTGAAGTAGAAACTCCAGGCCTGTTTAATGGAGGAAGGTCCAATGAGATCATTAGCCAACCCTTAGGCTGTAAACCTCTCTGAATCGATGAGTATTTCCCTTGAATTACCTATTTTAAAAAATTATTGTGGATGAGAGCGGGTTATTATCTACTAAAAGGCTTGGGCCTGGATCTTCGCTGTTGTAGAGTACTACCACTGGCTGGTGCCTGTGGTTGTGAACGAAGACAATGTCTTGTTGGATGACTGGAGGAAACCTAACGTGTGATGTTTAAATACGCTGTTAGTATATTGCAACAACCTTATCTAAAAATAATGTTCTTTAGCACATTTAGATCCTCCTTCTGAATAAATGCAAGTTGTGAGCTAAAGTACATCTCTCATGTTTTTAATAATTTTAAATCTCATTACACGATATTGTTTCCCTAGTTGAGGGAGAGTGGAAGGTGGAGGGAGGGTATATAGCGTTAATCACAGTGGACTTCGTAATTAAGGCCAGGTTCAACCCTCAAACTTCTTAGGCAATCCCAGTGAAGACATCAGGCTTTTCACAAGCGTAAGGGTTTTCCCCCCGTGTATTTGATTCCAGCATAAGGGCCCACAGTGCCTTTTTCATGCTCTGGTTTCTCACACATATGAGCAGATTTGAAAAACATGCATGTTTCCAATGCAAGCTTTTGGTTTTTGGTGGAAACTGGGGAAGTTTTTTACTATTTATCAAGAAGCAGATTTGCAGAGCAAGTCAGCTTAGATGGAGCTGTTTATAACTGATGATTCCTATGCATTTCCTTTGTTAGATGCATTGGGGAAAAATGCTACTGTGGCTTTGCATTTCTATATTCATGATAAAGAGGGACTTCAAATAATATGTGAATGGGTGTGGATTTGAGATTTCCTAGAACCAGTTTCTTTTTAATATCAAACTGCATACTCCAAGAAGATAGTTGCTGTATCAACATTAGTATAATAACAGATTATTAAAAAATCAATATCTAGTCATAGAAATGAGTCCTAGTGTAAGCAGTTGTGCTTACAGCTGTGATGTGTATATATTTGCAAATGTAAAGGATTTTTTTTCTTGTAGCACTGGTAACTTGGATAAACACTGTGTGTGTGACTCATTGCAGAATATAAACTTATTTTAAAGGAGCAAGTGTGAGATTTGCTGAATATCCTATTGCTTGCATCCCTGAGTATTTGCATTAGGTCATGATTAGTCTTAAATTGGCCAACCAAAGAGGAAAATTACTGCTGATCTCCCATAGGTGACTTCAAAAATAAAGAGCAGCATGAAAGTGCTTTAAAAATATAAATAGTAGTTTGAATTCATAAAATCATAAAGCAAACATATGGCACAAGGTCTTCTTAAACATAACACTTAAAAGCTTTTTTACAATTTCAGAAAAAGCTTGTTTAGTCATCACAAGAAAAGTAAATATTTTCATCCCTTTTTCTTCAGCTCTTTCTCATTCCGTTCCTTCTTTTCTCTTTTTTTTTTCCACCCCAAAATTGTCTTGATTTGGGGAGAGATGGGGGACCAAAACCAGATGCTCCTAGAGAGCYGTGCGAGGGGGCAGCAGGCACGTCGCCGATCGCGTTCCTGTTGTTCGGTTCGCGATGGAGGTCCTTCCGCAGTGGCGGGATGGCGTTGACGCAGCCCAGSCTGAAGGCTCTGCGCGTGCCTGTGGCTGCGCCCGGGAGCCCCTTTCCGCGCGGGCCACCCGACTCCCGCGCCTCCCGAGAAAGCATCTCCCAGTTTTTGATGCCACCTACCCCGGGCCGGCACGGGCAGCTCCCGTGCCCACRCGCCGGCGAGCWCCGCGGCCGGGAAAGGGGGTGAATRGGAAAGAAGGGAGCCGGCGGAGCGGGGGCGGGCCGGCAGGGAGAGGGGGAGACGGAGAGAAACACGCGGCTCCGGAGGGAAATACGCCGCGCTTTACAGTTGCTTGTGTGGATAGAAACCAGATGGTGAGCTGGAACACCCGCTCGGAGAGCCGAGGAGCCAAACATATGGTTAATGGTTGGGAGAAATAGCTTTCGGAGCCAGGGCTTTGCTGACTGCTTCACATTACAGATTGTTACAGTGTGTCATTACATTGCCAAACTAAGTGCTTAATACCCACCGCGGGTGCTGGGCACGCACTGACACAGGCGAGGCCGCGCGCGGCGCTGGCACGGCCGCCCTGCCCCACGTCGCGCGGGGCCGGGCAGCGCGGCCGCCCCCCGCGCGCGCTGGCAAGCCGAAAACCTACAGCAGGCAGCTTTCCTGCTCGGCCCGTGTGTGTCTGTGCCTTTAATCCATGTATTTCCAACGGTGTGTGTGCGTGCGCGCGCGCGGGTGTGTGTGTATATATATATATACACACATATATATATATATGGGTTTTTTTTTTTCTTTTTCCTTAGCAGCCAATTCACCTCCACGGCAGCGTTGCACTTACATGCCCAGCATTTGCAGTTCCTGCTTTGGGAGCTTTGGGCAACACCGGGCCCATGTTATCTAAGGAACTGCTGAGCTCATTCATCTCCTTTTCACGGCCCGCTTCCTTTTATTTTTAGCCAAATCCGTCAGGCCTGACAGGCGGGTAATTTGAGCCAGAGAAAGGGCAAAGCTCCAGGTCCTTTCCACAAAGCAATTCTTCTCCTCCCTCCTGGGAAGGCTCCAAACTTGGCCTGCTCCAGGCAGATGGATTTGTTGAGTCATGTGAGATCATTTACACAAAAACACAGTGAGGCAGTGAAAAAAAAAAAAAAGGGAAAAAAAAAAAAGAGCGAGAGAAAGAAAAAGCGAGCGGGAGGGGGAAGGGGAGGAGGGAGGGGGTGGGAGAGTGCGCGCCGCTGTTGATTCTGCTGCGAGTGTCGGAAATCTGCTGCGAGGCAGCTAGACAGAGGAATGCAGCAGATTCATTCTTGTATAAGGTAATGTCTAGTTTACAGTACAGGGTGGAGCCAGCGTGGAGAAATCACTTGAAAACAGATTACTCATTGAAAAACCCAAATTTCTCTTGAAAATAAAAAGAAAAAGGAAAGGAAAGGAAAAGGAAAAAAAAAATAAAGAAAAGGAAAAAAAACCATGCACACCCGCACGCAGCGGCACGCAGGCAACAAAGGACACGTTGTTGACAGCCCGCGATTACGGTAGCGGTAAACTGCTAACCGGGAGGTTTCTAGCAAATTGAGTTTGCCGTGCGCTGCAGGAGGGAGTTTGCTCCGYGGCGACGCCAGGGCGCCCCGGGGTGCCGGGGAGCTCCGGGTTCGGCCCCGGCGGAGGGTCGGGTCGCGGCGCGGCGAGGGCGGGCGAGACGGGGGGCTCGGCGCCGGCAGCCCGTGGTGAAGCTCCGCTCGGGGCGACGGCACGGGGCGGCTCTCGTTGGGGTTTCTAGCTGGTTGCGGCACGGTCGTCGGCACATCAGAAAGTAGACTGCGTTTGTGCGGTTGGACTGGGTGCTGGTTTTGTTACCATTTGCAACCTAAACTCACCCCAGCACGTGTGTTTTCTTTTTTTATTTATTTAAAGTGGGTGGCAAGAGGGAACATCACACGTAAGGTTTTTTAGATCTTGATGCATGCTGGAGAATTATTTTGGGTTAATTTATGCTGTTTTCTAGYGATACGCATTTGAAGCTTTAAATAGGCATGGGCTATATTTATATATTTTTAATATAACTTCCTGCTACTCTAGATTTCTTTAACAATGCATTATGTAAATATTAGTGTTTCGTCCTGACGATGACTGGAATTGGAGTGGGAGCAGCAACTGGAATGGGAAGTTGTTGGAACACAAGCACTAAAACAAGTTTCATGCAAAACATTTTCTTAAATCCTTAGCTGCAGTTATGAAAGACGTGGGAGTGCGTATGTGCGGGTTTGTGTTTTATCTTGACCTTTTCTCCCGCAGAACGGCGTCTTCTGCAGACCACACAGCAGTATCTGTTAAGGCACGTTTGGGAGGGCAGCGTTTGCCTGGAGCCCTGGATGGGTCAGTCTGGTTGACCATGTTCACCCCGTTTCTCCCCCTGCCTGCTTCTTTTTTTATGCTTTTGTCTACAAGGCSGCTGGATTTCATGGCCCACTTTTTAGGGGTGCGCTGCCCTCATGAGAACGTTTGGCGTGGTGAATGCCTTCTCAGCCGAGTTCGGTTTTCGCTGCTTGTACTTAAGAGTTTTTCGCGCTTGGTGGAAGCCTTTTGTCTTCTGTGTCTCTCTGTCGGTCTCCCTCATTAATTATATTGAAGTAGCACTTGACAGCATCCTAGGTCCTGGCTGGGGTCCCGCAGGAGCCACCGCACAACCGCGTGAYGGGGTCGTTGCCCCTTGGAGTTTACAGCTGATGTCTGGGATGAGGCGCMGCAGGGGACAGGCGCGTAAGGAAGAGAAGTGCAGTCAGAGCTGAGACTTAGGCTCTGCGATAAGCCCTGGCTGTAGCATGGTGGCTTTTAATGAGAAGTGCCTGTGAGTTGTCCTGAGATCCTCTGGAAGGCCCCAGAGAAGGACAGCACTGTTATTTATTATATTTGCATGATTGCTGTAACTTTCATTTCCTCTTCCCCAAAATACCTAGTTATCCTACACTTGCTACATCTGTGAACAACATTTCCCATGGTTACCTAGAGCTGCAGTTCCAGTGAAATTCTCACTTTATAAAGCTAATCTATCAGCGGCTATGGGTTTTCTAAAAGAACTGAGATTGTGAGGAACAAAAGTTTTCTTCCTAAGATTTTTGCATGTGTGGCCAAGCTGTGCATAATTCCTGCATTAACTATTTAAAATCATTATTAATCGAAAGATTAATAACTGTGTCTCTATTTATTACACTTAGAAGACTTGAATTTCTTTTAATCGCCCTGCAGAGAGTCACTGTTGTTCCCGCCTCCTCCCCGCAATGTGCCACGATGCCACATGCGTCGTCGTGTGCCTCTTCACATTGGATGTCCAGCCAGACTAGGTGTGTTTCGGAACCATTCGTGACCTGGCTATCAGGAAAATCAGCCTTACTCTTCCTTCCTTSTCTTTTGCTGCAGCTCAACTTCCTCTCCTTCTTCTAAAATTGTGTTGTCTGTAAGATGCTATCAGCCCTTAATTCTTTTATCTAGCTTCTCATATTGCTTCCATTCTTTTGGTCATACTACCTTTTCCTCTATTTCATGATTAGACCAGAAATTTCTCTGTTATTGGCATCTTCCTGGGTTGTACGTACTGTGGCGCTGCCTCCTTTGGGATCTGAGGAAGGATTAGTTTTGAGTGCTTGCATGTTATATCATGTCTYGCACTTGGCTTCAGTTTTCACAGCGTACACAAAGTAGAGGACATCTTCTCAAGTAATTTTTCTTTCATTGCTGCCTCAAGCAAGTAGCTCTTTTCTCAGTTTTGAACTGATAGCACAGGCCCCTGAAAAGGTAAATTCCTTGACAGGTATATATATATATTGCGCCWTAAAGAACTGCATGTGTTGCAGGCTCTCCACACATAGCTTTCTATCAGCACAGGTAGCACCATTTGCTTTCTGCCTGCAGTATCCAGGTAACAGCCAAGTGCATTAGAGCATCTCTTCTGTTTGTCATGTTACTTCCACACTGGGAATCGATGTTATTTTCCTTCTTGCTGTCTTTCCCAAGAACAGTTGAATGTAAAAAAAGCCTGCAGAGTTGAGAGCTGAAAGAGGCACACATTCCCCTGCTTAAATGCAACAACATGTCCTAGTTGGAATGAGCAGTGGCCACCATCCTGTTCATCTAGGTCAGATGAGCAAGAGATCCTCAGCGTGTTGCTAACCAGATCAGCAGAATTGTGGATTCTGCTCTGAGGTTTAACCTAGTTGCTCTTCGTGGAGTGGGGCAACTCATAGCTGGTTCCTGGAATTCATGCTGCCAMGGTGCACCAAAGCGCTTGCTCTTACTTCATAAGAGAAGCGTGTTTCCTTTCTTCAGCCTGAGAGATGGGTTTTTTTTTTCTTTCAAAGATCATACTGTATGCCATAATTGTATAACCTGCCTGAATCTGAAGTTGTGCCAAAGACTATGCTCTATGAGCAAGATAACCCTGTGCTTTGAGCTCAAATTATTCCACTTGAAAAATAGTAAATCTCTCCAACAGAAAACTTGAGCAAGCTTTGTGATTTTCAACAGGGGGATCAGTGAGTTGGCAGGTGATTTCTAAGATGAGCGTGGCAGTGACTTCCTCATATTGCAAGTGCTCATTTATGGAATTTACAAGCACATGTTTACCTTAAAATAACCAACAGGTTCTCACTTATAAAGAATCATGACCGTAGCTGGAAGTGATGTGGCTATGGCAATTTCCTCTACTTAATATGTGTATCTACTGGATGTGTCAGAGGGGAGACAAAATTTGTTCCAAAGAGATACTAAGCAAAATTGTCATGGATTTTTTGGTTTGAAGCATTAATTATATGTATATTTTTCACATCCGGTGATGGAGAACTGGTGCCACAGGAAAGAAGATGACTCTTTATGATATACTTGGAAACCTAGCTATTTYTGATTGCTGCCAAATCCCATTAACTGTGATTTCCCTCTTTTTCTTTCTTTTTGTCCCTTCTGGATAATGGCTTCTCTCAACAGCTTGAAGTTGTTTGGAGAATCTTTTCTGAAAATCTCCCAACCAGTTCCCTCTTCTCAAAGCACGCAAGCAAGGCTCTGGGAGCAGTTTTATCACCTAGTGATCAACCAACTTCAATTTCTGTTACAAAATCTCAGTCAGTCATAGACCAAACAAGTTTAAATTTCTCTCCCAACCATTCCGTCACAAACAGCAGAGGTAGAAGTCCTTTTAGTGATGAAACTTTGCCTATTGGTTTAGTTAGGCATCAATCCAAATGGGCAACACAGCAAGTGTGAAAGTGGTTTTTTAAAATTTCCTTGTAATATCCCTAAAGATCACTGAGAATTGCTTGATAATTTCTAGTGATGATGTGCAAGCACCCTTTGATACTACCTCATAGTAGCAGGTTTTTCAGGTTTCTGTGTTCAAAAAGTGAGTTGTTTTCAGGTTCTGTTCAGGTTCTGTTCAGTCCATTAACTTTTAACTTACAGTCCTGTAGTGTTAGTAGCTGCTAAAACGATCATTTCCTTTTTTGCCTGATTCTGTTATAAGTTAAATTGGCATCAGCAAAAGCCRTCTCAGATCGTGTGCTGTGAAAAGGTCTCTTTTTTACCTGTGTTACCCTCTCACTTGTTTGCAACCTTTTTRTAATTAATTAGAATGTGCTGTTACTCCCTGATAAATTTGCTCTTGTATAACAGATGCTTGTGGGCCACATTTAGCCTTAAGTGGATGTACCAYGGCTTTTCAGGCATTTTAGTACTTAAATAGCCAGTATTATTCACTCTAGTTATTCATTCTGGTTGTTTTCTTGTGTCCATACTGGAGTGAGTGTGTTAACACAAATATTATTAGTGATAGCCTTGTCAGATTTGATTAGGGAAAGACATGTCCTCCTTTTTCAGAAACATTTATATGTAAGTAAGTGGAATTAAAGCTTTTTCTTCAGTTGATCAAATTCTAAGTGCTAAAATGAAAGRCCTGTTATTACTTTAGTACTCCTCTTGCAAAAACAAGACTGTCTACTCTTGCTTTTGCAAGAGTAGAGCAATATGTCTTCTGTAACTACTTCTCTAATTGCAGCTTGAAAAGACCCTTTAGAGTTCTGCTAGTAAAAGATTTCCTTGTTGAAACCATTGAAAAATCAGCCTTAGAATGCACTTTAACTGGTGCTTAGTTCCACGTTTAATACCTCTTGATTACTATGGTCACAGCACAAATAAATGAATTTGATGGCTTACTTGATCAGGCAAATCTTGAAAGTCTTTCTCCTTCATTTAAATATTCATTTTATCAAAGATATCTACTCTCATATAGCTTCAGGCTGTTGCCTGTTGATCAGGTAAAAGGAAATGTCGTGTGTGGGAAAATAAACSAGCACATGCAAGCTAGCTCCTCAGTGGAAAACAGTGAGAATATTTTAGTAATTTAGTTTGGTTTTGATTTGCATACTTCCTTAAAATTAATAAGAAAAGCACTAAATAATCAAGTTGTCAAGCAATCACCTTTTGGAAGGATAGCATAAATGATTAATATGAGGTATCTGTCTGTTCACTTTTGGGTTGATTGCTTTTTGGTTTTCATACACTTACCATTAATGGATTTGAAACTGCTGTAAACTCTTTGGACTTTGCTAGACCGGCTTGACAGTTTCAATATCTGGAATGATGTCAGAACCCAGATGGTTATGGCAAAATAGTTTTTTTTTTTTTTTTTTTTTTTTTTGGCTGCATCGTTTGGACACAACCATTTGTGTAATTTTGAAGCACTTCCTGCGCGGCATGATTTTAGGGCTTGAGTGAGGAAGTGCCAGTCTTGCAAAGGAAGTCTCACATGCGTGGTGCTGCACTGTGGAGGGCATGCATGGCACAGCCGAAACTTGTTCAAACGTGCTTTTGAGAGCGAGAGGTTAAAAGGACAGGATAAACCACGGTCTAAAGCAGACTCCTGTATCTGGCAGGTCTATTCTTGGGTTACATTGGTTTGATTACTTAGTTCAAATGCAGTGACAGTTTCACCCCTACCCACAGGCTGACAATCTTATACCTAATGGGAAGTTCTTTTTCTTTTGGGTTTTGCTCATTGTCAGTTTAGTCCTCGGAAATAACGGCAAATAAAAGGATGTAGGTTTATGGGCATTATGATGCGTTCACTGTTTAAAATAAATCTTCTGTGATTAAATTCTATGTGGGATTGGGGGAGAGGCGTTCTAGTGCCCTAAACTTTGGAGAATTTTTAGTATTTAAAGCTAATTTTAACTATTAAGCATCAATGAGTTAAGTATACTTGCAAAATGCTACATTTAGCCTTAATCAGTGTTTCCACTTAATTAGTGTTGGATAGCATCGCTGGAGCAGTTGCTGCATCAGGGGGTGCCCACATGCAAATGCCAGTGCTTCTAGAAGAACTACAGGTTGGTATTTCAAACAGAAGTGGAGATACACTCAAGTTGGTGCCACATATTTTGATTTTCAGTAGGTGGCAGGAGAGACAAAGTGACAGTTTGACTGAGGTAGCTGCTTGTCCACATGCCACCACAAGGAATTAAGGCTGCACCACGTCTATACCTGATAGCCTGCAAAAACAAGCGCTGACGTATTGCCGAGTGCTTTTGTAACGTCTGTCATCTGGTGTGTTTAACATTGAGACACAAGAAGATGGGAATGTTCGATGTATATTGAACCGCCTGTGATAAATACTACATCGCGTGCTGGATCTTGCGTTTCTGCAGTACCTCCTGGTAGACATCAGTAACTAAAGGATTTTGTGGCAGCCTGAAACAGTCCCAGTTATGGCTGTGGCAGGCCATCRTCTTTCCCTCCCCACCTGGGCCCTGGCCAGGAGTTCCCATCTTCTGTCATGCAGCACTGTTGGTGCTTATGAGGCTATGCCATGAGCTGCTTGATGGGGCAAGTTATCCCAAAGCTAACTATGCTGAAGAAGTGGCTGTTTTTTCAGGCAGCTCATCAGAACGCACCTTGCCTAATCATGTCACTAAGTTGAGGCAAAGGAGAGAATGGGAACAAGGGTCTGGAGACAGAAGGGTTGCGTTGTCCTATTCTTAGATCGTTTCAGACTACAACAGAGCTGCCTCATTGACCTATCAAATGGGGTGCGATGTACTACTTTTACAGAAAATGAAGTAGATGCTAGGTGCTTTCCTAATCCAACATGTGATGTTCTTGCGTTTCTGATCTACAGTGGGATAAGGTAACCTTAAAAGTCTGAAAAACATGTTCTTGCTAAGCATAAGAGTCTGTCCCAATGTAGAGGCAAACCAAAGAAGTAAAATTAACAGAGTTGTCCCTTCCATCCCTTACGTAGACATAGATCTTCTTTTTGAAAGTGAGAGGGATGTTCCATATCCCACTTCAGTTAAGATGAACATCTTTTTTTCCTTTCCTTTCCTTTCTATGGGCTATTTGCCCTACTGTTGCACACGAGGACAAAATCTGCTCTGATGCGTATGTAACTCTAGCAAAGTCAGTGAGGTTTGCATTTGTAAAACAGACAAGGTGATTTGGCTCAGAATTTGTAACTGGAGAAAGGAAGCACTTTTTGTCTGTCAATTTATAGGGAATTAGCGTATAGTTAAAATATATCCACCCGTTTGCTGTCCTATTTTTCCAAGGATTGTTCTCTGGAGGACTTTTGGTCATAATGGAAACAGCTTTATTGTGTTGGCCTGCCAGAGGGCAATGAGTTTGTCTTAGAGCCAAAATGAGTGGACAATATTTGATTCATGCTTGTCAAAGGAACTCGTACTGTATGTACCAGACAGCTTCCAATAATGACTTTAGACCTCCTTTTGTGTGTATTTGCACATAAACTTTAATATCCTGGCATATCAAAACAGTTGGTTGTATGATAGCCTAAATTATGCATATTTGTTCAATGAGTAGTGCTTCTGAGCAACCACCACTTCGTCACTTGATTTTGTGTTTATTTCTGTGCCCATTGGTTTCTGAAACTTTTTAGYTATCTTTATTTGTTAGATATACTGATATTCCCTCTTGCAGTTGAAGCTGACTGAAGTGATGTTCAAATTATAAAACTGCYGGTGTGATGTAATGGCAAGGGCAAGACATCTGTACAGGTACTTGGTTGGTTGTCTTTGCTGGAAAGCCTGACCRCCTCATGGACAGAACCAGAGCACTTCTGTGCATCGAAAAGGGAATGAAATATCACACTCGTACTGATGCGGGATAGAGGCAGGGATGTGGTGATTTATTGAAGGTCATGGAGGAAATCTGACAGGTTGGAATCCGGACTYCTCTGCCTCACCTCAGTACCTCAACCTGTGCTCTCTATTCACTTATTGTGAAGTTTGCTCCCTCTGCCCCGAGAAACCTGAGAGTCTTCCCATTGAAGAAATACCTGCTCTTTTCACAGTGCGGGCAGGCGCACATTTACAAGTTTGGAATCAAGTTTAAGAGTGAGTGCCRTGAAATCCAGCACATTCAGAGAGCAGCTGTAATTGTAGCTTGCAGCATTTCAAAAGGAAGTGGTCTGAGGGACACAAACAAAACTTCATAGCTGTTCTGTCATTGCCTTACATACAGTTCAGGTTTAATATGCAGAGTTTTTAGTACCTGGAACAGATTGAGGACCTAGATATATATGAAGCTTGGACAACTTTGGGGCATCCCTGGAGTCATACAGTCCCATGCAAGGGCACGGCTTTTCTCATGGAGAAGTCATTGGTAAAGAACGGGACCTTGTGGGCCAAAATTGCCTTAAATAGGCTGATGTCTTCTATTAAGATGTTGAAACAAAATGTATGCATGCAAATGGTTAATCATTACTGTGACCAGATTTAACTATGAAGTGCTATGCTTGGTAAAGAAGATCAGGAAGGGGTTCCTGCTGTTTTAAAGCAGTAGTTGTCTGACACTAATTATGAAAAACATGCTAGATTGGAAGAGTAATTTTTAAATGTATTTCTGTAAGCAGTTCACAGAAAGGTTTATGCCATTCTCGAAGACATCTGACTACACTTTAAAGTAGATACCTGGCTTAGTGATTAGGAAAAGAACGTTAAACAACTGGAATTTAAATACCGGTACAGTTTCACTGGAATAATTTCCCAAAAGGCACATTGGTAATTCTGCTAAATAGAGAATTTAATAGACTTTAATAATATGTACTTTAGAGACCCTATACACAAAGGAATTATGCATAAGAAGTTCATTATGGTAAACGGCTACCTTTTTATTCTACTAGGAGTCTGTTGGAAAAAAAAAACAGTGCATTCTATGTGGTAAATTATTTTGAGGGGTTAACAAATGGAATCAATTATTGCCATCTAACCTGTCACTTCACCTATTTCCATCAAAGTTGCAACTGTATTATTTTATCTAACAATAATCAAATTTCCCAACAGAAATATTAGCTTATTTTAAAAAAATTCTTTACCCACAGAAGTGCTGTAGTTAACACGGGGTGCAACTGCTGCTCTATAAAGCTTTCCTTACTAGACCCACTGCTTGGCTATGTTTTCCTTTGATGTGCCCATTTAGTATCTTAGGAAGTATCTGGCAAGAAATGTAGAATAACTCCTTTTATTTTTTTTAAGTGGTGAGAAGAGTAACAAAAAGCAATCTTAGTAAGCAACTCTAAGCAAATTTTGCATTGGATTTCGATTTGATTTCAACATGCTGCTGCTGAGGGCCCTGCTGGAGAACAGGCGAGAAAGAGGAAGAAGCAGATGCTTTTGGTAGAACAGTAGGACATTTATCTCTTTTAATGAGGTAACATCATTAGTGCTGACAAAGTGCTGCAAATCAATACATGTAATGGACTGCTGCTGTCTTTCAGTAGTGCTCAGACTGGCGTACTTCTGAGCATTTGAATCTGCTGAATCACAGGTCAGGCCCTTTATCTCTTGCGGGATACTTTTTTTTAAAAAAAAAAAAAAAAAATTTGTCCGTTTATCACTCCCTCCCCAGAAAAATTGGGGCCTTTGATCTCAAAAATTGGAGTGCTCCAGGATGCGCTGGGGCAGGCTCTGGTTTCCTGAATGCGGGAAGATCGCTTAAACGCCACAGACATCCGTTGCGGTGCCGGGACCTTCTTCTAGTTGGCGAAGAGCGAGGTTGCTAGGATCTGGTTTAGCTTGATTCCTTCTGCCTGAAATGGCTGCAGATTTCCCCCCCCTGCCTGCTTGCTTGCTTTTGAGCAGTGGTGTAATGTCAGCAACACCAATCATGTCAGCGGTGACACTGGTGACCCTGACATTCAGCAACAAAAGGGCTGGAGGAGAAAGGAGACAGTGAGCTGGCCGCTGCGCTGGACAGGGAGCAGCAGCAGGGTGGGGGGACRGCCAAAGCTTTTTTCTTTTTTTTCCCCCCCCGTACAAAATCCATAGCTGTAACAAGCATAGATACCACTGCATGCAAGGTGACTAAGGGAGTAAGATGGATTTCAAGGTGGGGCTTTCCTTGCTTCCTCGCTTTTCAGATTGTAAACAGCAGCACATGGCCGTAATACTATGAAAACGACCATAAATAAATAAATAAAGGCAAGGTGAATCATGAATCTAATTTTTAAAAAGCCTGTTTTAATAGTTTTAATAATGTGTCTGTTAAAAGTGACTGATTCTCCTGTAACTCCCTTCAGAATCACGTTACTCTTCACCAGAAGCGTATGACATGACCTCAACATTTGAGGTATGCTCTCTGTTTGTCACAGAGCCCTAGAGTCACGCTTAAGCATCAGTGCCGATTCCAGGAAAAGAGGCTGTCAGTAAGAAGATTCATCTGAATAGATCACGCACGTAAAAAATGTGGTTCCTCTTTCTTTTTTTATCTGCACACCCCTCCCATCCTGGGCTTCCCAACACCTGTTTTTGGTGAAAGAATATAAACAGAATTGTAAGATTCCTCAATGTTAACTGTTGCCTGACAGATCAAACTAAGCAATACAAGGTCATCCGTTTTTTCCTTTTCCTTTTTCTCCCCTCCCCCCTTTTTTTTCCTCCCCAGCCCTTTCCTGCCCACCCCTTCAGCAGGCCTCTGCAGTCTGCCTAGGTGGAACCATCCCCTGTGAATATCTCCTTCTGTGGAGATATTCAAAACCTGCCTGGACACAATCCTGTGCAACGTGCTCTAGGTGACCCTGCGTGAGAAGRGGGGGTAGACTAGATGATCTCCAGAGGTCCCTTCCAACSGCAACCATTCTGCRTCATTCTGTGAAAGACCTCCCRTGTTTCTACCATGTCATGATCTGGAAGTCAAAAATCTTCGTCATTCTTCAAGTGAATTCAAGTCCCTCTCCTCCTGCTTTGAGCCCTGAGCTCAGCCTGAACCGTCTGAGCACTTGGGCAGACGCGCAGGCCTGGTTGCCAGCCCAGGGGTTTTATGAAGCTACTTTACGTGGCACACAGCTCTGGAAATGCAGTTCCCAACCCTTTGTTGTGTTAACCAAGGACGGAGGTGGGGAACTGAGAACCAAAAAAGCCTTTCAGGTACATTTGGTGTGGCCATCTCCTAACACATACTATAGTATGCTCCAGCGCTAACACTGCCAAATGTCAGCTTAGATGGAGACTAGGTAAAACTTTTAATACTGTCTGCTTTTGTTAAATTTAATTGGCCTGCGTACTGGAAGGGTCAGGTGTCTGCTTTAGCGAAACCCAAGCTACACTTACCATTCTTCATTACTAATGTCAAAGATTCATTCTTACAAAATAAAATCTCACTAGCAGTTTGTTACCTTTTCATGCTCTCAGCCTTCCGGAACTAGCAGAAGGTAATGGCCAATAGATGTAGGAAGGGTGTCATCTTGGGAAAGCACTAAAGACATGTTTTTTGTTCCCCAGAACATCCCTTTTGTAAATCAACCCTTCTATATCATGTACCACAAGCCTTATGAGTTGTCTTATTCCAACAATTAAACCAAAGTTCATATGCTTCCCTTCCAAGGTTGGGATTACAGTAATCTCACACACATCTCACCCTCCAGTCTCRCTACAGACACTCCAATCCAATAAGTAAATACTTGGCCAAGTTTTGTTGTCCTTTGCCCAGTTAACTGAAAACAAATGCCTTCTGCTTTGTTAATGGCAAATCATGCCATTCTGTGGCTCCACCCAGCAAAGTTTCTCAACCAGATTGGCCCCTAATGGATAGATTCCTTTTTATTAACCCTGCTGTGGTTACCAAATCTTCTTCTGATCAACACAGGACGAAAAAAAAACACATGGTCACAGGCTCTAAGGAGAGGAGGTCATACCTTCTCCCAACTACACATTGCCCACCTTTGCTCTCCTTTCCTCAGTAATACTGGGGAGAAAGTATTGTGATGGAGGGGCAGGCAGTGTGAAGGGGTTTGAGAAGTAAAGAATACTCCTGTATTAAGACTGTCTGCTTACTTTTTTTTYCCCCGTGGATGATATATTCATCCTGCTTTAGCAATACATCTGAGCTTGAGATGGCTTCTCAAGAGAGGAAAATGCAGTGCTGCTCATTAGTGTTGTTTCATGGCACATGCAGCTTGCGTGAGAGGTTTGGAGATGATCTCGCCAGCAGTCTTAACCAGTCTCAAGGTTTTGTTACATCTCATAGAAAAGTGCAAAGCATTGATAGAGGAGGGCTGCTAGTCTGCGTTAGCAGCACTGGTGGGCCAAATCTTTTTTGCCTTGCTTTCCTGGGTGGTCGCCTGGCTTTTATGCAGCACATGGAAATAGATCTTTTGGAATGTGAAACCGTGCCATGTGCGTTTCTCCCACAAGTATTTTATAGTTTTGACTGGCATGCGTTAAGGAGCTGGAGAATAATAGAAGAAAAAATTATATAACTCTTCAACTGTGCTTCCTTTGCATTAGCAAGGTTTTGCTTTTATAGTAAAAAGCCCAGTCTGTGTTATCATGTTAGTCATTTTTTTAAAATTTAGCAGTGATTTTTTTGGTAAATGAGTGAAGGAATAGTTTCTTCTTAAAGTCATCTCCAATTTAGATAGTGGAAATATAAGTTCTTACAAGCCTGCGCTCAGAGAAACTGAATGTTTTGGTTGTATTGATTTGGGCAATCTGATTCTTTAAAATTAAAAAGATCTCTTTGTCTGATAYAGATATATTTGATTCCTGGTTTTATAGAGTTAGGTTGTGAAGGAGTTTGGAGTGTTTTGTTCAGTGGTCTTTTTATATATATATATATAATGATGTTATAAGCCATTAAATATCCAGGACTTCATAAGTCTCATATACAAGTGCTATACCTGAGATGAGGAAAGAAGGAGTTATGACAAGCATATCTCTTGCCCTGTGCTCTAGATCTGGCTACTCACTAGCTTTGTAATTGTGGTTCTTAATGTTTGGGTGTAAGAAGCAAAAAAATATGACTTTTCAGTCCCTTCATGGAGAGAAAAGCTAGATCTTTGTCCGTAGGGTTCCTTTCTTGCTCAGGCTCAGCTGCACAGGATGGAAAAGGCAGCCCTCGCACATGAAGTGYTGCCATTTCGAGAGTGCTGGGGATCCAGCTCTGTCCAACTATGAATTAGTGCTCAGGATCCTTTGCACCAGCAGAGGAGTTGCCACCCCGTATAGTAGGATCTTCGCGTGAGAAGTGAGAGCTTGAAAGACAGAAGCTTATACAAGAGTAATAGCACTTTCCTCTTGACACTTAGAGAAGGCGAATATTCTGACAGTTTCCCACTGTGTTGCACTGTTCGGTTTTCAGAATTGCAGGTTGCATTTATCCTTTCAGCAGAATAAGGCACACCTCTCCGGCTCCTCGAGGAGACCAAGAAGTGTGCACTTAATTGCTTTGTGAATGATGCGAAGTCCTACAATGCAATCTAGCCATTGCTCATTAGCTGGCTGAACCTATTAAACCTGGACAGCGAGCAGAACTGAGTCAGCCGCCCTTGATTGCAGGCAGCTAATGGCGCTCTGGGAGCAAGCTGTGACTGCGGAGTGGAATTGGCAGTAGACTCCCATCAACCTTCTCTGTTTTGAACTCCCTGTACATGCCATTTAGACTTCTGGCTTGAAGACAGATGATTTCAGTGCGGAGAGAAGGGGGGAAGGCGGAGGGAAGCAAGCATTGTCTTCCCAGCTACATTAGCTTTGATCTAAAGTTAAAAGCAAACTCGAATTCTAATGGCACTGGTAATTTGACATTTAAACCTACAGAAGCAAGAGATTTGTCGTCTGGATATAGCTCATTTTGATTATTGATCAAGTCTTGCACAGATGGTTCCACTACACAATGCTAAAACAAAAGAAAATGGCCAAATAATGTGACTTGGCATCTCCGTAGTGTTTTTTAGCTCTGAGAGAACCAACTGTTTACAGAGCATATAKAGGGGAATTGCTGCCACTGTAATACATTCTATCTTGCAAAAGAGTGTGGTAACACTTTCTTATATTTTCATGCACACTAGTAGTAGGAATGGAAACAAAATCTACTAAAAGTTAACTAATTGAAGTTAATTTTTTGTTTAGTTGCTCAAGGAGAAATTAAGAATGTTTGGATTTACCCAGGAACTTGGAGTTGTTTAACCATTTAAACTCCGGAAGGGCTCAACTGGAGATGGATACAGCCCTGRTAGTTTAGGTTTTGCCTCTAGAAGTGTAGAGGACTCTTGGCATTGTGCTGGAGCATTGTTTCAGARCAATTTGTGCTTCTTGCTAAGTTGCCAACATCTCATCCTTCAGTATTCAGATGCCACCTATCCAGTTGCGCTTCATGCCCAACCTTATTTACCTTATGGGGTTTGCCAAGATCACAGCTTGGCTGTGAGGCTTTGGGCCTGACCAAACAATCTGTCAAGGAGAAAAGGAGAAAGAGGTTTTTTGACATTTGTCTGAAGAAGGAAATGTCCAAATATACTTTTAAATCTTTGTTCTACTTGGTTGTTCAGTAGTTTTAAGCTGTTGTGCATTGTATTTTCCTGTTGTTCTGCCTTAGTTTCACTAATGTGGACAGATTATTTCATTCCTAGTCTGGATTTGTACATTTTGTTTGTGCTGCTGGCAGATCATATCAACACCCACTTTTCTGTGATATTTAAACTTAAAAAGATAAAATAAAAATCTTTGGTGTCACAGAACACTGACTTGCTTGTAAAATAGTTGCATATACCAGAGATGCTATTTAAAAATATTGTAGGAGTCTAGTAATACATTAGCATTTTATACGTTTCACTCCGAGCAGTCCCAAAGTACTTAAACTGTAGTGTGTGCCTGCAGCACCGTGAAATGCAGTCTCTAGGGTTGCAGGTGCAAACAGTTCCTGAGGGTGCAAGGAGCCGTGGGTGCAAGCAGCTTGCAGCCAAGGGACCAGAATAAACTGCATCCTGGAGGAAACTGCTGGGATATCATCAGTCTTAATGGAAGACAGCCAGGGCTCTGCTGACATTCTCACCTGGAAATGAGTAGTAGTAATCCTCCAGAAATCCCTACCAAAGCCCTACTTACAGGTAATTTCCTGTGTGATGGCAAACAGTGACACTTCATGTTATTTGGCGAGCTGTCAGCTGCCGAGAGACCCGGGAGCCAAAACTCTGACTGATGTTCAGCCCGCGATGCTTTTAGGAGCTGCCCTCCGGGATCRTTGAGCCGTATACCGCATGCACACGCTCCGTGAATGCCGCTGCCYGAGCTGCGCAGGCTTTTGCCACGGCTGCGGATATGGCTCCCTGCAGGCACTCGAGGCCAAATATTTGTTTCTTTGCTCGCTTGCAGAGAGGCAGCCGTGAAACGGGCATCTGTGTGGATTCTGCGTTAGTAACTTGTTGCCCTTAGTAATCTTCACTGCATTAAAAGCAACTAACCCCTTCATTTGTCAGTGGCTAAAAATGAGTGGAGTAACCCACTTAAGCTTTAGGCTAAGCTGAGCTGAGTTAACTTGCAGYGGCTGTAAACCCAGAGCTGCACACAGATGGGCAGCAGCACTGGGGCGCTTGATAGCTGGTAATTTCTTAYGTGATAGCAATGTGGTTGGATGTCTGACGTGCATAAGGAGTGTTTCTCTGCACGACCCGAGGTATCCTTGAGCCCATCTTTTGTTTGACTCCCTTTAAAACCAAATTCACATTTCAGATGCTCTCAGATTAGTTATTTTATAAGTATCTCAGGGTGGGGGGAAAGTTTAGCTTTAGTGTGAGGGTAGCAAAACCATTCTTAAATGATTTTGAGACACTAATTACTTGACTCTGGGAAATTCAGCATTGCAGGCTAATGTAGGCTAATCTAAAGASTAATATAAAACTAAAATTCAAGCTTCTATAACACTTAACCAAACAAATAGCACAGTGTGCTTTCTGGTTATCATTTCAAAACCCCAGTGGCATTTTATCTGAATGTTCCCGTATGCTGTTAGAAATACAGGCACTGTTATTCACACGCAGGAATCTCAGAAGTAGTTGGGGGGGGGGGGGAAAGGCTTACAACGGAGCTTCATCTTCTGCAAGGAATTATGTCATGGTCATTTGTGATGRTATAGCTCAGGATCAGGAGTAATATAGCCCAAGCAGAAGAGTAGCCTATGTGTCTATTTTTACTCTTTAAAGAAAACAAAGTGGTTAATTCTTTCATTTTTAAAATATGACCGAAAGAAAAAAGGGTTACTTCGTTTTCATCTGACGTGCCTCTTTCAGGCAGAAAGAGTCTTCCAATAAGTTGAGTAAGGAAGTAATTAGTCTTGGGAGTGTGAGATGGGTTATAATCTTAATGTCATTTTACTATTACTAAAATAGGCTAATTTTGTCCTTAGCTAATCCATCCAAATCCCATTGATTTAACAGTGTTACGTGGATGAAAATAAGAAATGCTACTGGCATATATTTGGTATCTTCTTGTCTATTACAAAAGCTTGTGGAGCATGTTGTTCAATGAAGTAATCATTCCTGCTGTATGCTAGAGCATCACTAAAAAAACCCTAGCACAAGTTAGTGAATTATGTGCAACTGTTGCTGTTTCAGAGCTAACAGGCAAAACACAAAACCTTTCGTTTTCCTAGATTCTGTAGAGTATACATATGTGCAAATTGATCAATATTTTAATGATGAAATAGGCTAAAAGCAGAAAGCATTTGTAGAGATTGTGAAAGCAAACCTTCTGTTTTAAATCAAATGAGAGGCTTTAAAAGATTATGCAGATCTTGAAAAACACAAAGCATTGGAGTGAATGTTGCAGTTTCAGTCAAATTTAGAATTTTCCCCTACTTAAATAGGATCACAGGTCAGTGCTTTGTGTTTTGCAAAATTGTCTCTCCTTAATCTTCTCCTCAGCATTTATGACTATGATTTCAGGAGAAGAGGGAAGTATTTCCAGTCTGAGACTTGTAGCTAAGTTGTCATATGGAGTTAATCTGTTGAAAGACTTAGATAGATAGATAACTGTGTTGAATTCTGAAAGCTGCTATTTATTGGCAAACACACTTGCATACAAGTACTAATTATGTGGAAGCATTTAGTCAAGGTATCCAAAAACTTTTATTTTTAAACGATTTGTGTAAAACATGGAAGTGAGTTCTACCTACTTAGGTTGATCTTGCTTTGTTGCTGTGTTTCAGTAGGATTCAGAGAGATTGTGTCAGATGATCTTTTATACAGTTTCTTGCATTTATCAGATAAATGGAGCAGAAATAGGGCTTTCTCCAGCCCCTCTTCTGTTAAATGAAAAGGGAAGTGTCAGAAGCTACTGGAAACCTTGATGTGTATTTCTTGACGCAAATATGCTGTTTCTTAGGCCTGGGTTCTSGAGCAAGCTGCAAACACCAAAAGCCCCTGTAGCTCAAGTTGTCCTGGAGTTGTTATCTTACTAAGTTGGTAAGGAATAAATYAGACTAATGTATCAGATTAATAGGTATTTTAAAATATGTAAAGAAAAGTACTTTTTTGGTGGATAATACTAGTGGTAAAGCCTGTAGATAAAGCTGTCCTTTAGAATCATAGAATTAGTAAGGTTGGAAGGGACCTCTGGAGATCATCTAGTCCACCCCAAATGAGTGGCCCATGACCTTACCGTAAAGGATCCTGAATTTGAAGTCCCCTAGTGTCAGAGGAGTTGGGTTCATGGACGATTGGGTTGGGATTTAGAATGTGCTTTAAAAGCATCCCGCAAGCAGAGGCTGCAGCAAGGTGCAATTGCGATTCCAGTGTGAACGTGGGCATCACACGAGTGAGACTGCGCCTTGGGGGAATGAACCTTGGCCTTCCGTCTTTCATGAAACCCCCTTGTGCTTACCCACAACAGTGTGTACTGCTGTTGCCCATCCAGCAATGACRAATGAAACAAAAATGTCCTGCAAGCAAATCTTTGTTTGCGCTCGTATTTTGTATTCTCTCTGCAGTAGGTCACTGCCTGTYTTCTGGATAAAGTACTGGGTGCTCTTTGCAAATACTTGCTAGCTGTGCGCATCTTGAGGGAAGTTTTTGTTACTTTTTGCTGGCCATGCAAATGCTAAAATGTAAGATAAGAATTACAAAACTGGAAAAATTAAAACTAACGAGGAAACGACTCTGTGTACTGTCTAGACTTTCCAAGTATCTGGGTTGCTTTTGGGAGCAGGGATTGGGGCTGATCATGATGCTTCAGTTCTTTTCCTTCAGCATCCTTGCGCTTTTCGCAAGCAATAAAATCAAAAGCTGTCAACAAACCTGCTCTTTGTGGAGCATTTCAGCAGTAGCCCAGCTTATCTGAAAGTACAGAGAATATTAAAATGTGCCCTGTCAAAGAGAGCTAATTGTCAAGACATAAAAATGAAATTGCAACACAGTCATGCACAGATTTGTTGTCTAGCCATTATGAGGCCAAGCAAGAAAAGGTAGATATTACAGAACTAGAATTCATAATCGAAGCAAATGAAGCAGTATTGTAATTACTTGGGGTAACAGAAGCTAGCCATTTTCTAGCTGAAGCTAGCATAAAATTGTGAATCTGAAGCAGTCATTTGAGTCTTCCTTAAACTTCCTCTTTTCTTAATTTGAGACCTAATAGCTGCAGATTGTTTTGACACCTGTAAATTTATACTGACACCTGCTCTTCATTAGAGAAAAGTACATTGACAGTTGTCTTCTTGGGACTTTATAAAGAGCTGGCATGGACAGGTATCAGCTGCATTGTGTATCTTCTTGCTAACCACTTTCTCCATGGAGAAAACTCTGTAAAGTGATGATCCATGTTTCAGAAAATCATGGGCTTTTACCTATTGCAGAATCTTAGTCTGAGCAAGTGGATTCACAAGTCTAGTTCAGTTTCAAAACTAGAAGGCATTTACTTAGACGCTGTTTGTACTTTGGAACAAAGCTGTATGTTCTCTGGAGAAGCAGTATTTCAGATAACCACAACTGCAAAAGTTGTTAACTTTTCAGAGTTTTGCACTGAATAGTACTTTTTAATTAAACCTGTCTTACAGGCACCTATTTCAGTGTACAAGTTTTACACGTCTGTAAGCTATGGCACAAAAGGTGCTCAGGTTTATACACAAAGTCAATGTTAAGGCTGCTTAGCACAACCCTCGTTGTTCAGTTTAGCCTTTATTGTGAATGTTGGCTTGTTAGTGTGTGTTAGCAAGAAGAGAAGAAATGCAGATGGTTTGTTTCTTAAGGCAAGCTATATGCACATTGGTTATTCTTGCTTAGTCCATACAAATGCTAAGAGATAGTTATTTGTGAATGTTGTAAGTTGAGTCTGTGATGTTTTTTTAAGTTCTTCTGAATGTCTCCTCTTTATGTTCTGTATGTCATCTTATCTTCATCTGGCCAGATTAAAAGGCTAACACTGGTTTTGGGATATCTCAGATAGTAGCATTTCTTGTCTTGTTTTTAACTGGAAGACCCTCTTCTAGCCCTGAACTCTGATTTTTCCTCCTCCAGTATTCCAACTAGCATGCATACCTGCGTTCACCAATCTGGCTGGTGCCAAGAACTGTAAAACCAATGTAGACAGAGAGCGTCTCAGTTTCACCTCTAAAATCCTTGTCCTAGTTGTCTTATTTTGGCTGTTGAGGTGGAGCTGAGACCAGTTTAGTCCCTGTGATTTTAAGTGACTAATTCCATATGAGGAGGCCTCAGAAGTTTTGATTTTTTGTTTTTTTTGGGGGGTTTTTGTTTGTTTGTTTGTTTGTTTGCTCTACAAAGATGTTTAGAATAGCAACCAATTGATTGTGATAAGCTAGTGAAAAAGATTGGCGTCTTTATACCTCCCAAATTTCACTGGATTTTTCAAGTACTTACCTAATCCATTGGTTATCCTGCAGATTTATAGAGCAATTTATACCATCCTTATTTGGTCTAGCTTCTAAATTTCTTGTTTGGTTGATAGGTGTGCTGCACAGTTCTGTTCAGAAAAAGCAAGTTAACAAGTCCCTGGTTAAATCTCAGTTAAATAGCACCCCCTGAACGGAGGCAGTCTCCCTAAAGGATTGGACTTACTGCAATCTTGAGCTGCTGTTCTCTTCTTTTCAGCACTGCTGGTCCATTTAGCTCACTGCTSTTCCATTTTAGCTTTCTTTTGAGCCTTGACTTTTTGAATATTGGTATTTCAATTCTGTGCCTCGGCCACCTACATGCAAAGTCTGCTGGTCTCCAACAGTTTACCCACTGTAAAGTCTGGAACAACCTTTTGTCACGCAGAGCCTCATTGTGGATATCATCTCTCATGGGACATAGTATAGACTGTTGGCTAAAGGAGTCTTTCTCTGCTGAACCAAATAGCCACAAACATATAGCCACAATAGCCACAAATAGCCACAAATAGCCACAAATAGCATGTGAATTAGCCAGAAGGTTTTTGAATTTTTTTCTCCTAGATTTCTGTGTTTCACTGTATTTAGGGAGTACTCACAGGAATCTGTGTAAGATTTGGGTGACAGTAACTACTAGCATGTTAGTGTGATGGGGATGAGGGAGGGAGACACGCAAGATGTCGTGTTGAAGAACATATGAGCTATTCATAGCAGCTCTGGAAATGGAACCCAGCTGTTACTAAGATGCAGCTTCTTTCTTAAGCTGGGTTAGTAACAGCTGGCTGCTGTTACTGTAGAAAGTAAGTACCCTACAATCTTTTAGTCTTACATCATCCTTATCGACTAGGATGCAGGTGACAGGAAAACTGCTATGTTCTCTTTGCACTTGGTAATGTTGTTCTAAGACAAGATTACCTCCTAATCCAATGAAGGCAACTTTCTTTAGTCCTGTGACCCAAACCAAATTGGCCAAAAGACATGGTTGAGATGAAAAGCAATAATAAGACATTCTGTGTTTGGGGTTCAGCTAAAGGCAAAAATCTGTCTTTGGAAAAGAGGCAAATTATGGGAAGATGGCAAGGTAGCTGTTCCAGCAATGAATGTGCCAGAGAAGTAACAGATTCTGTCTCGGGTGAAATGATACGACCTGCTTTGGTGAAAACTGTGAGCCAACCAAGCTTTTGAGAAGTTCTTCAGGGAAAGTTTTGAAAAAAAATATTGAAAGTAGGTTTCTAGAACACTAGAACAAAGGCTGCAGCAGTAAAAGAGGTGCAGGTGAAAGTAATGGATGAATATATTAAATTCAAAATCCTTTGAATAAGCAAAATATCTGTGACCAGGAATTGATAAATAGCAATCTGAGAATGAAAACAAAGCTATAATATATTCATGAAGCAAGATGATTATAACTCAGAGGGAGTAGCATTAATTATGACTTCCAAGGCAGAAAAATAGCTTATAGACTGGGAACCAATTAGGAGTCAATTGCTCCGAACTAGATTTCAAACACAGTATGTGGAATGACAATTATACAGTGTTACCAACAGACAGCTACTCTGATGAGATAAGAGATACTCTGGTGATAACTGTCAGCGGATTTGGACCAAATTCCTCAGCCTGACATCTGCTTAGTAATGGGGAGACTTCCTTGTTGAGGTTAGGGATGATGACAGAATGGAGCAATTGATGGCCAAGCCTCATCTTTTGTCTCTAAAAGAAATAAAACAGGATCTGGCAGAACTCTGCCTGCTATCAAGGCTTATCTTGATGTGTGGGAATGGCATACAGATGTCCCTAAAGCAATCAATGGAATTGTTGCAGAGTTGTATTGGAGAAAAACTTGAGTGAAAATCTCCATAACATCTGATCTTACAGCAGACAAGATTGYTACTTTTGTGATGGGACTAAAAAGAAAAAAACTCCCCAGAAATATTAAAAAGATTGCTAGCAAAAGCAAAAGAAACACATGATGAATAAGATACTGCTCAGTAAAAATATAACTAGTCTTCAGCTAAGAAAACTCAATAGTGGATAAGCAAGTGTATGGATATGAATATGAAAACACCATAGCCAACAACAGACCATTGAATGCAGCCAGCAAAAGCAGCAAGCAAGGTGATTTCAAACTAGCAACAGAAGACCAGAAAACAGAAGAGAAATAAAACAGATAACTTTTTCAGTGACTAGATCAGCTTCTTSAGCAAGGTTATTTCATTCACTGTTGTTTGCATCAGCTCAACAGGTAAGTTGCCACTACCTGGTGTGCCTGGCTGAGATTAATAAGGAGAAGCTCTTTAGTGATAGGAAGGGAAGAAGGACGATGCATTGAGTGCTGTGACTTGGCCAAGGCAACTGAAAAAGGCAAGTTAGACGTGCTGTCTCACAGCACAAAGGCAGCTGTGAAAACTCAGTAAAAAGGAAATTTGGAGAAGCTGCAGGTAGAGACTTGCTTGCTGGAAAACAGTGGAATGAGTAGTTGCTGAATTCTTCAAGAATACAGGAATATGGAAAAAATTTGACTGATGGGGAAGTTGCAGTCCAAATACTGTAGCAAGGTGAATGTAAGCTATTGCAAGAGTTTGGGAGAAGCTGTATTCCTTTCAGTAGTATGGTCTTCATGTAAAACTAAAAAGCAAAACCAAAAAGAATTTGTTTTTTTCTCTTTTAATGACCCAGCCATTTCAGCTGTGAGGAAGCAAAGAAAAGGCCAGGTTTTTGGCTAGCCTTGCCTTTTCAGGAGATTGATCTACTTTTTTGAAGTATGTATTTACAAAAATAGTGGCATCTTGACAAACTTGGACAGCTGAAATAAGAGGAGAGCTTAGTGAACGGTTGGTTCATCATGGGCATCACTGGTGTAAAACAGAGATACATTCTGTGACAGTTTTACAACTCCTGTTGACCTGATGTTGACATAATCAAGTCATCACAAGAATAAGGTACAGCTAGTGTGTTATTGTCAGCATTACTTAGATCCACTGTGCTGAGCACGTGATGCCTAAGTGACAATTCAGAAAACATGTAAGTAAAGACCAAAAGACTGTCTAAAAGTGCAGAAATAATCAGTTATGAAAACAAATCTCAAGAGAACTTCAGCAACTCCCAGCTGAAGCCTTACATAAAAACACAAAGGAATACAAGGATTGAGTCAATTTACATGTCTTGGCAGAAACGCACAAACCAGTGGGGAAGTCCAAAAGGAAATGTCACCAACTGGCAAGGCAACAGCTGCGTTTACCAACTTAAACAGAATTAGTCATTGAAAATATAAATGTAAAGACCAAACTATGAGTCTTCCACTCAGATGTTATTTCCATTTTAACATGTGGATGTGAGAGCTGGAAACTCACCAGAGGTACAGACACCCAGTGCCTCCAGAAGTCAATACGTGGGGAAAATACTAGATAACAAACAGAGTTAATGTATTACAAAAGCAAAGATCTGTCTGTTTRACAACACTGTATACCCCAAGTTCTCCAAGGTAAATAATGGAAATAGTTGGGTCATGTGCTAAGAATGAAGCCAGAATGCCTGTTGGAGCAGATGGGCTGTTGAGCAGCTGGAGGATCACACAAATGGTCATACCAAATACTACTTTGAGTGTGAAAACTTACTGGCACTCAGTGATACAGGAAAAACTGCAGAGAGCAGCTAAAGATAGGCACAGATGGAGGAGCCGTGTTTGGTTCCAGAGCAACATCTGTGGGTGCAAGAAAGCTTTCAGAAAAACGTTACTCCTGGTTAATTTGAGAATGGTGGGACTTATATGGTGTTTTCTCATTTGTGAATTCAGAGTATTTAATCTTGGGTGACTGAAAGGAATCCGAGCTTCCCCGTGGCTGCTCTTCTGGACATGGCTGTGGAACATTGCTTGCACACACATGCCAGAAGAGCTGTCATTTTCGGTCTAGCATGCATTTTCTGTCTGACCTCAAGCAAATCACGTGACCCCGCTGATTCTCAAGAGCTCTCTGACCGCAGGACTGTGGGATTTTAATTAGGAACAGTGGACAATATACCACTTGCTTTCTTTTTCTGGTTTCACAGCTGTCCACAGGATCTAGTAGGTGAAGCAAGTTTCTTTGGAGTTAGGGAAAAAAACATGCATCTTCCAAACACTTCTGTGGGAGTAAAGTTGCTTACAGCTTAGCTTTATTTTAAAGTGACCTAAGATGATGTAACTACAGATTGCCTTCAGAGAAGAATGCTAAATTTTATCTTCCTCATTTATGGATGCTTACATATTTGACTTAACACAGTTCTGTGGGTTTTTTTCACTTGGTATTTTAGATGACAGCAGTCCTTACAGTAGAACCTAGCAAAAATATAGTTTGGGTTATTGAGTTTTAGATCACTTTTTAGAATGTGGCAAACAAAATCAAATCCTACGTTCCTTTTTAGGATTTTTATTGCCTCTTTTTTTTTTTTTTTTTTTTTTTTCAAATAGCACCTCAGTTATTTGCTCTTTATAACTCCTGTTTTTGTTTCTGTAAACTGTGCTTTATAGAAAAAGTTATCAATCAGCAGCCTATTTATTCTCCTTCCTTTTACCTCTGCATCTTAGGACTTTTTGGCTGTGAGTGTATCGCAATTGGAGTAGTTTGCATTCCTCTGTATAAGCCAGTTGTTCTAGCTTACCCATGCTCCTCCTTTCTGGATATGCACTAGTGTACAAACAAGCCGTAATTTTTATTCCTAGTGGCAGTGTCATTGGCCTGTTGGAYAACAAGTTGCTTTTTCAAAGGCATAGAAATCTAAGACAGAAAGGGCTTATTTAATCGTCTGCTCGCTCTCTTCCTGCCAACCTCACATTATTGCTCATCCGGCCCGGCCTCATTTTGAAAGATTCAGGCAAGCAGATTGCAGCCACGTGCCTTGGGAGGCAATTCCAGTGCCCAAACCCAACACTTCTGTTTTGAAGTTGTTCCCAGTACGAATCCTGACTTCTTCCCCTTCGGAATTTAATTCTACCATTTTARTTGTTCCCTCCACTTACTTATGCCTCCGGAGTGTTTATTACCCTCTGTCTCGCGTATGACCATGACCTTCCCCGCTAGCCAGATTTAGTCCTTTTTATTCTTTCTCCAGACGTCTTTCTCTGTTGTCTTGTACTGTGACTCCTCTAGTAATGAGAAACCTGACTGAATACCACTTTCTGGGGTTTACGTTGTGCTTGGCTTTTTCCATGCCGTGTAACCTCGCTGAAGCAGTGAGGAAAATACGGCAGTAGGTGCAGACAGACCCATGTGCTTCATATGCAGCCATGCTTCGTGTCTAGAGTTACCTGATGATGAAGTGTGCTCTTTTATTTGCCTGCCAAGATCTAAGTTCAAGGTCATGTGTTTTCCCTGCAACGACTGATAAGCATCACAAGCAACTACAAACAGCATTTCCCTGCATTCTTGTTGGCCTGAGTTATGCTGCCTTCTCTCATCAGGGGAGCTCAGAAACCAAAACCTGAGCTTGGGAGTGTGATAAAGGAGTCCCTTTCCAACCACTGTAAAAAACAGTCTATCTAAAATGATTCTGCTCCCTTTAAAACATTCAGCTAAATGGGGCTTCAGATAGTCCGGGCAGCCACTGCGTGTAATTCATGCCAAGGAATTCATCTGGATTGCATTTAAGAGGGAGTTTTGGATGAGAAGAGCTGAAATGAACACAGGACCTGCTGTATTTGAAATGTGGAAATCAGCAGACATCAGAGTAAGGGTTGGCACCAAGTCCTGCATGTCTCTTTAGGAAGGTAGGGATGTTGTGGGAGGCATGGGGGCTTGCTCAGGGGCAGCTCTGCGTGCCGAGGGTGTCCCAGGCTCCCCACAGAGTGACGGTAGCCGTGTCCTAGCATCTAGCCTGGCTGCTCGGTTGTTTCCTCGCGCAACTTTGCTTGCTGGCCCTCAGCAAGCAAACTTGGTAGCCAGCCTTCTCAAGACAGCTTTTTTTCCCCCATGACCCAATGCAGACATGAGCAACTCTGCATGCATAGCTAGGCTAAGTCTAGTCATCGGGGCCCTTTGCGTAAGTAGCTGCAGATACGTTCCTAGAACAAAGTCRTAATATAAATTGATGGTGGCAGCAGGGACGGAGTTCAGCAGGAGTTAGGCCTTTGGGGTATTTTGTCAAATTTTTGAAGCAYGAACTGTTGGTAAACTAGAGCTAACAGAGCAGATTCATAATCTGCACTGAGAAGCAGTATAAAGGAGCTGTAACCCCACGGCCAGTGCCCAGCGTCAGATTTCTTTTGGCCTTTCTCTGCAGATTTGCCACTACTGTCACCATTCTTCCCCAGGGCTTGGGGTGCATTGAGGACCCCAGTCCAGCTGGAGCTTGCAAAGCTGCTGAAACGAACTGGTGGGTGACCTTGACTCAGGAGACCAACGCCAGCTTTCCTCTTTCATCACCCAGTAGCTCTGCTGCTGCTTAGCCCCAAACTGCCAGAGTTGCTTGAGAGGGAGGTTTTTGTAGGTCTTTGAGTAGACAGCTGCAGCCGAGCCGTTGGGACCTTCTGCAGGCAGGGAAGGTTATCGTTCACCTGMTCAAAGATGGGTACCTAAGGTGGGTGTGAAGCGTGTCCCAGAAGGGACTGTCACTTCACATCAACGGCAAAGGAAATCTGRAGGGATGACTGTCTGGGATGTAAGTCCCTACATTGCAGGCATCTGAATCAGAATAGATTAATACTGTCATAAGCTGTGAGAATGGTGGGGCTCATAGAGGTAGCTACCTGAGTGGTAAATGGCTAATTTAGATTACATKGTAAGGTGCACTCTGTACATGAATATGCTGATGACCTGAAGTAGAGAGATGGGGGACAAATGTGCAGTAATATTAAGATTGTTGCCTATTTATCTTAAGTTATGGTTGATAACATTGCTTATTAACTGGCAGTGGATTAAGTTCTGTGGTAACCTTGCATGTTTGATCAGAGAAGAGAGTTTTACAAATAAATGTGAATCTTTTCWAAAAATATACTAATTCCTCCAGGATCATCATCAGTATCTTTGTGCCTTGCAGTCCTTCAGGATTGTATCAAGAATATATGGCATCTCAAAACTTGGCCCAAAGTCCAGACTTTTTTAATTTGAAGAAAGCTTTTATAAACCTAAAGCTGGAATTTTTTTCTTCTTCTCTTAAATCTTTCTCTTATTAAAAAAAGAAATGATATGTATAGTGGTTTTTGTACTTGAAAGCCCCAACATGATTTTCATTTGTTGGTTTACTTTATTGCATTCCTTATTAGCCAGGACAATAAAAAAAATCTTGCAGATATTTTCAGTAGTATGGTGCAATATCACTATTATGGCTAAGACTGTAAACACTTTTAGCTAACTTCCACATTCTTTAAAATCTTCCAATTCTTTGCATCTCTTTGGATTGTCTCAAACCGATTAGATGCAAAATTAAAAGTTTAGTTTGCAATTATACGAAGTATTGAAAACTGCCATATTCTTCAACTACACTGCTTTCCAGAAGTTGGGAAGAATAAAAACGTACCGYCATTGTATAGTTTAGCTATTTATTTTCATCGCAGTGGCACTGCTGAAATGTGCAGCAGATGTCATAATTCCAGTGAACGTGGTCCCGGGATGTCACACCTGCCAGTCCTGCAGTCTTAGAGCCAGCTGGGGATATGTGTGTGTCTGAACAATGCAGGAAGACTACAAGAGGTTTATCCCATTAGAAATAAATTACAGTGTGGTGTAGCATGAAAGTGATGTGTCAGTGAATACAGAACACAGGATTACCTTCTGTCTCTCTCCTTTATCGTAGATAACAGAAGCAGTGTGGGAAGGAGATTCATATTGCGCTCATTTGAAGCTGACCAAGCAATTTAGATGAGATGAAATAGGGATTTATTTCTGGAGAGAAAGAATGTGTTCCTGCTAAAATGCCAGTAATTGCTTTATTATTTAAGGCACAAATTATATTCAGCAATTTGTTGGTCTTCTATTTTTCCAGTGGAAATAATTCACCATGGAAGATTTTTCTGTCAGAAAATGATGATAAACCTACTAACAAATTCAGTTGAAAGAAGCTGAACTTTCAATTCAGTCTCTATTCTCTCTCCCCGCCCCCCAGACACACATATACACACAGTGCTTAATTTAAATAAAAATAGTAGTGGCTTTCTTATATACACATTATAACAAAAATCACTACAATTTTGGCATGCTTGTCAAGAATTGTGGCCATCTCCACACGTACCAGGAGCTGCTGCAGTCGCCTCGGTAGCAGCAGCACCGAGCATGGTTGCAAGCACAGCATCCTTCTGCTGGATGCAAGGGGAGGAGYAGGGCTTAGAAAGGTCACAGGCTCTCCTGGAGGAACCAGACACACGGGCTGGGGAGGGCTGGTCCCTTCAGGGTCCAGTCCTGAACTCTGCTCCGGCTCCCCTGCCTCCGTCGTACGAACACCGTACAGTGTGAGCGAGCTTCCTCCACAGGCACTGCCGCTGTCTGCCGAGCCTCCTTCCTTTCGCTTTTTTTTATAGCAGTCTCTCAGCTATCTCTTTGCTCCCATCAGTGTGTTTTCTGCAGTTCATGTTGTCCTTTATGTTTTCCCCTGTCGCCCTTCCTCCATTGTGCTGGCATCCTCTCTYCATCACTCTAAACTCAGCTCTTTTTCCCTCGTCTTCCTGCCTAGAGTTTGCTGAGCCTGTTAGCCCAGAGTTTGCCAGCATTCAATTTATTTGCCACAAAGAGCCAAGTAAAACTGAGCTCGAAGAAGAGGTACCTCCATGCARGTCACCGACGGTGCTTGCACGGGCAGTCACTTGTGCAACGCGCCTGAAGCGTAAGCCATGGAGCTTCTGCTTTGCTGTTGGCTTGGGATTATGGAAGATTTGGAGGTTGAGAGATGAACGGGGTCTTTCACACCTCTAGTACTCTCGGGTTGCCTCAAAATCCTGCCAAGCGCTGCTTGCTTTGGTCACGTTACCAAGGATTTCCTTACATCCAAGAAGAACTAAGGAAAAACGTGTATGTGTCTAGACGTGCCTGCAGTGTACACCGGGACTCTTGCCTTGCTGCGTCTGGAGCTGAGGCCTGCTGGCTCTGGCACGTGCTCTTCCCTGCAGATCTGCAAAGCCTCTGAGATGTAGCCATGGCTGCAGATAGGGTAGTGGGCAGGGGCACGGACAGACAGAACAGGGGCAAACGGTGAGCAAACACAGGTGCCGTGGTGAGCCAGAGTCACCGTGCGTCGGTAGCTACACCACGGTTAAGGTGTGTTCTGTCTGCAATTTAATGCAGTTCTTCACCCCACCACTTTGGTTTCTTTGCTAACAGCAGCGTCCAACCATAAGCTAACATAGGAAACATCATAAGCTTGTGTGTCCTATTTATACAAATTTTCTTTCCAAAGGAGGCTGAAATTATACTTCATGTGGATGCTATCCTCTCCTTTCAACTACTGCAAGCTGAACAGTGATCACAGTAAATTAGATCTGTCCCCTCATTAATGGACTCTGAGTTATTTCTGGAGAGAGGTGATAATCATATTCTACTTTAAAAAATAATAGTTGGCCCATGCAACAAGAGCTCTGAGGTTATTATTTCTTCTGTTTTCAGTTCTTCACAAATAGAAGTGATCCCAAGCATACCAGCTCTATATGAAAAAACAAATGTTCCACATTGTTCTTTYCAGTGTGAGATAGAGCATTGCTCTCTGTCTTGGCTGGTGTTTAAAGTAGCRGCAAGACCCCTGAATTGCCAATGACTCTATATCATTTGTGTCACCCTTGATAGAGAAGAAGAATAGCTTTTAGAAAAACTATTTTTGTTACAGATGTGTAGAAGTGAATTTATGGTTTCAGTCATGCTTCCAAGAGAGGATCTGTGAAAGTGAGATAGAAAGCCATATGAAAAAGCTGGAGGAAGGAGCGTAGAGTKTTTGCAGGGGGAGAACCAGACCAAAAGGAATAATACTGAAAATCCACTGGAAGAAGAGAAGCTGAGGGTAGTAAGTCCATGCAGCYGTTACACTGAAATGTCCATGCCCAACTACTGGCTTCTTGCCTATTTTCTGATTTTTGGTTCAGTGTTGCCTGGAATATTTATTCCTACCCTTATTTAAAATGAGCCTTTCTTATAAGCCTGAGATGTTAGAGAGCATTTTCTCCARTTCTCTGCTCTTCTTGCATGTTGGGACATCAGTATGCATACACATTTCATTTTGCTGTCTAAAGATAGTTTGAGCCATCTCCCCTAAAAATACAGCCTCAGTGTTCAGTTTGTTGTTTTCTTAGTAAGTGGAAAAATATATATTTTCAAATATTATGTTGCTCTGTTTATATATTTCAGGTGCTGCAGTTTATGTGCCTCCAAGTTGTCAGGAAGGTCCTTGTACATTGGGGTTTGCTTCTTCCGTAAGCTGAGTCCTGGGTTATTTAAGTTGACCAATGSCTCTGCATTGCACTTTTTCTGTAAGGACGATCGTTCTTGCCCATCGTGTTAATTCGGGTAGAGGTTTCTGTAGGAGTGACATGACCTCATTTGACTGACCTCGTGCACCGCCAGCAATGCTGTTTAAACAATATCCCTTCCCACCCCCATCGCTTCCCCGGCGTGTTGCTGTCCCTGGAGGCCTCACTGTGTCTGCAGAAAATCCCTCGCCTCCTTCTGCAGTTCTGTAGTGCCATCTCCACCAAAAATTCTTTTCATTTTTTTTTAAGTTCCCTTACTTGTCCTCTCCTTCCCCCCCATGCCCAGGGTAGCCTGGGATCCGCACTAATCTCTTCTGATGATGTATACGTTCCTGTGGTGCACGCTGGAAAACTGAAATTTAGCTACGGTGCGTCTTTCCATACATATTTCGTTTAATTCCAGTCTGTGCTGTGTTGCCATAAACCTTAACCTTGCCTTCCTGAATTGTGCATTGGAGTGGGGAGTGGGGAGCTTTGTGCTCTCAGGGGACACAAAGGAAAGAAGCTCTTCTGAATGACAAGTTGTGCTAAATTCAGGATAGACAGGCATTTGTGAAGGGCTCTGCCTGGAAAACTGAAAACTGGTTGGGTGTTTCARGGAGCCTGATGACAAAGGTAAAAAGAAGCTCAGAAGTAGCTAGGAACAGAAAATGGTAGGTTTTCAGGCATTAGTAAATGGTTATCACCATCCATATACTCGTGCTGAGATGTTTATTTTTGTTAAAAATGAAAAAATACACTGGGTGCTTTTATACATAAAGCAAAAAAATACACTAGATGTTTTTATACGTCAAGCAAAAAAAGCTACATGATTATGTACAATTGTAAAAGCTTTTTTTATTACCAGAAGTTTGGAAATGTGACAAAGTGGATGAGTCATGTGGGTGATCTGAAGTGAGTGCCCGTAAAAAAAAATCTTTTTGCAGCTCATTGTCATGCATTTTCTGTCTAACACTTACTTTATGGAAAGAAAACTTTTGAAACTTTTAAGATTCTAAATTTTATTGGTGCTGCTCATCATCCATCCTTGGAGCTGTAAAGATGGGCTCTGCGAGCTGTAAGAACCCCGTGTCCAGGTTTAAAGGACGACAGAGGCACGAGAGTTTCCACAGCAGAGCAGCTCTGTGTCCTATMTGAATGCTTGGTCAGTAGTAGTTTCGAGATGGATGCAAAAAACCCTACAACTGGCATTTGTGTATTGAACCTAGTTATGACTCCTGGTAGCTGCCAAAATTAGTTTAAAATAGCTTTTACTCTGAGAGCAGCGTTTACAGATGTGTATTTGAGCTATTTGGACTTCGTAGGGGTTGGAAACAGATTCTAGACAGTGCAACTTTCTGGTTTTTTTGCTACAGACTTCCATGTCGTGAAATTTTTGTCCTGTAAATTTCTATTTTGAGCTCTGGATCACGCGACATTCAGTCTAAAGCATGTCATTGTTCCCGGACTGATTATTTGCCCCTCTGGAGTTTCGACCAATATGTAGTTTAGAGAACRGGAAAAGGAGCACTCTGTTGACATTTGGGTTATCATCATTTATGTTGCCGCGATGCCCAGAGGCCGAGGAGGTCAGGGCCCCGTTGTGCTATATGCTGCATAAACACACAGTGACAGAACCTGCCCAGAGAGCTTGCAGCTTAATTTACTTTTTTCAAATGGCAACTGTCACAAGCTGCTCGGGAGTGTTGAAAGCCAGGCTAAAGCTTAGGAGAGCTGGATAAAGCAGGAATAATTCAGGTGAGGCGGCCAAATGTGCATTGCAAATGCAATTTACGGTAAGGACATTAGCACTGCATTCTTCATGTGGGTGAGCAGATACAGATAAACAGTTCGTTGAGTTGATGACTTTCTGATACATTGCAAAGCCTTATAAAAAGTGTTCCTCAAGTGTAATGAACTATATCTCGTTTATCCTTGCCTACTATTCTGTCTCTGCCAACACCAATTCCAGTAGGATCAGTGTGAGAACAAGCTGTTAAAAACTAATATACAAATTAGAGTGGCATCCTTTCTTCTTCCAAACGTGAAATCTCTCTGCCCTGCCTGTCCCTGTGCTTGTATATGCAGCACCCCATAGCAAAGGACACAGGATAGTGTCCCTAGAATAAGAGGAGGTTTAAATTATGATTAAAAAGTGCTGGAAAATAGTCATGCACAGGTAAAAGAGAGAATATCCCCATTTTTCTGTGAGGTACAAAACATCACAGTGCATGCTTCTAGCTCTACGTAATACCAGGGTAGTAAGCCTTTATGCTGATGGTAAAATTATTTTTGTTGATAATTGCATGCATTTTAGTGTATGAATGTTTTTTTCCATCTTTATARTGTGTATCTCTGAAGCACATGCAGATGGACTTCTGCTTTGTGACTAGAAAGTTGGAAATAAAATGAAATGATTGAAAATTCTCTAATATGTACCAAAAGCCCATTAGGTGCTATGTCTACATAATATACAACARCATGATATGGTTTCTGTGACACGTGCTTTAAATCATCTGCATGATTCAGTAGTGGCTTTGTTGCTATGCCTGGTCTGCAGTCCTTGTAAACCAGGGCATTTAAAGGCCTGTGTCCCACATTGCATCACCAGGTAGTCTCTCTGAAGTAGCGTGTATGCTGCRTGCAGCACCAGTGTGGGTACAAGCGGAAGCAAAACTTCATTATGTTTGACAGTGTCTTTCTAGCTGAAGTACTGCCATGATTTGCATGACAGTACTGAATCCCAAAATTGGTTGATTGCCGAGAGAGACTTCARTCTGTGAAGACAGACGTGAGAGAGAAAAAGAATTAAATGCTTAATTAATGGATTTGTACTTCCTATTTCTTGGAGCATGGCTTTTTTTCTTCTTTGCTGTATTGTTTGTTTTGAGGTGCCATATGTTCTACTAGAAGCTGCAGAGAAATTTGATAAAGAAACCTGCACATGAGTATTTAGAGGGCTCTGAATGTGATGATCCAGTAGTTGAGTRTTGCACCTTTCTAACTGGAAAATATTTTGGGCTACTAATRTATAGGTGTTATTTGGCCAATGTTGTATATTCTAATGATGGCATCTGTGCAATCGTGTGATTACTCTTGCTCCCGTGGCACTAAAATGAACCTGTTAGCTGGGCTTTAACTTTTTTGTGGGAGAAGTTCTCTCCCCTTTCCGTGGATTCTTTATGACATGTTTTCATCAGAATTCTAGTTACCAGCTTTGACATTTCTTTGGTGTCTCCTTATGTTAGTTCCTTGCTTCCTACGTGCTATTTTTTGTGAAAGTCTTTATAAGTTGCTTCAAAGGACTAAAATCTTTTAATGGTGATAGAGATGCCAACATGCATGACAGTTCTTATCCACCCAAAATGGCAGCAATTGACTTGWATTTTTCCATATAAACTGATTTTTCTCTCAGAAAAGTTTTTACTTAGAGAAGGTAGCTATTAATTACTTACCCATCCATGTTTCAGTATGCCACCATCTCGTTAAATAGCTTCCTTGTCTATGTCTCTGTGAAACTCTAAAGTACTCTTCTCAGCAGAACAAGCTAGATGACACCTTGACACTTCCCTAGTGTTTTCAAATCCTAGTGGCTTTGAGTGAATTATTGGATTTATTTGAACTTCAGATTTGGGTCTTGTAAATAGGCACAGATGAAAGTTAAAAAGGTTGACAAAAACACACTTGCAATTGGAAGTGCTGGGTTTGGCATCGTTATCTTTGGCAGCCTGAGCCTTGTGAAGTCCAAGAACGAGTGAACATAAATCTGTTTTGATACTAGTAATTGCTTTGCATTATGGTAATTATTACTGCCTTCACCATTGTTTTACTGGGAAACACAAAATAAGGCACAAGTCTCACCCTTGACATTTTGATACTGCGTAAGCCATGCTCGTGGAGAAGGTGGCTATCCTTGCTTTGCAGATGAAGGATTGTGGCCCGTGTATAAGAACAGGTTGCCTAAGAAATTGGAGGCTGGCATTAGCTGATGGGCTCTGATCTTCCTTATGTTAGTCCAGGGCCTCAATGTAGCATGGCCCTGCTTTCAATGACCAGTGTGGAGCTTTTTCTCTTTATGAAAAATAGTGCTGTTGCCTGAGAAAGATGGAAAGCTGTGTCTATCCAAACAGCGAAGCTTTCAATTATATCATTGCTAAGTATAATTGCAGGAGTTTATTTCTGATCTTCTAATAATCCAGAGATTTGGAAGTTCTACAAGAGAACACCATGAATCATGGTTGTAGTTGGATGGAAGGATTTGTTTAATAACATTAGATCTGTGTGCATGTAGCCATTAAGGAATGAGTATAAGTAGGTGGCACCTCTTTTGCTGTTATTTCTGCGACTTCACTTCTCAGTATTATCCTCTAGTTTAAGTGCTCCTACAGTCCTCTTCTGGTGGGCACAGATGCTTTTTATGAGCATCTGTGCTGGGGATTATCAGATCAATAGGTGTTTAGAATAATTCATAAAGTTTCCCATACCCATTTTGTTTTCTATTAATAACTCTGTGTTTTATTCCTGCAAATATGTCATATCATGCATCTGTCTTATCTGGCGAGCTAATCCTGTTGTAATGGGCATCTATTTCAGGAGTAGCCTAGGCGAAGTATAGGTTATTGTCGTACTATCATCCTTTACGGTCTGTAATGGGTTATATAGCTAGTATTTTAGTATCAGTGTAATGTAAAAGTTCAGGAGGGAAAGATGTATTTGCAGCATGAAGTCATTAAAAATGCTCTGTGTGGATTTTTCCAAAAGAATAAGCAGACCAAGTGTAGTGGGCCTTCTGCCAGGATATGTAATATCCTTGCAGAGCATCAGCTGAAGCTCCAAGTTGGTTTAAAAGGCAGCTTTATATGGGTTTGTTGAGTATCCCTTTAAAAAAAAAAAAAAAAAAAAGGTTTGTGTACAGAAGTAGCAAATGAATTCAGTTCTATCAGAAAGTAGGTCAGTGACTGACCTCCCGATAGCATGAGGCAGCAGTTCCTCGTAGAACTGACAGCTCAGCGGCATGAACCCTCAGTGTCTCCAGGAAACTTGTTTTGACAAATGTAAACACATTATATCCTGTATTCCTCTTATTTATTTATTTATTTTGCTGCTGCATTAGAAACCACAAACTGTCACTCTCCATCCCCTTTCTTCACCCCTTCTGGTCCCCAAAGGGAAATGCCTTGTAACGTAGCTAATAATTTTTGCAAGGCTGCGTTATGAGTAAGGCATTCCAGCAGGGTTGGGTTTTTTGACAGCTGAAGTTGAGCGCTTTAAGCCAGACTTGACTAAAATCCAAACCAAAGAGTTTTGGATGGTGTGGAAAGTCATCAGAAAGACAGGAACTGGATGAATTCACGATCATGCAGTGATCTGATTCGTGTGTCCTGGTCTTTCATTGCTTTGTGTTGAATGCAACTTTTGGATATACCCGCTTCGCTGTTTGTACTGCTAGCATCAGTAACCATGTTGCTGAACAAATAGCACTCTGAAAACATCCTCACTGCAGCCCAGCAATTTCTCAGATGGGGAGGTTTTTGTAATCTAGGGGGAAATGCCAAACACATAATGTTTTTCCCCACCACGCCTCCCACTTTGCTCTTTGACCCACCCCATGAAACAAAACTACCCCAGAGGACATGGAGGTGGTTCGTATTTTCCTTTTCATTGAATTGTCTCTATAGCAGGGTAAGAGATGAATCTTACACTAGTAGCTTTCTTGGCTACTGCCTTTCCAGCGATGACTTCTGCCGTGGAGATCGCTATGGAGTGAAGGGTCAAGGACTGCTGGCTGCAGTGCTGTATTTTAGTGGGTGAGGCAGATCGCTGAAAAGATCGCTGCAGGATTGGCTCTTTCCTTGGGCCTGTAACCAGGTTGCACAGGCAAGTCAATGCCTCATGAAGTAGAAGGGAGGGTTTCTCTACATACTCATGAAAATGGTCTGATTTAATTTTTTTTCCCTAAGTCTCATACCTGTTTGACAGGTCTGGATTGTCTTAGTTATCTGGTTATCTTTTTGGCATCAGGTGGCCCAAAAACATTTAGAGAATTCTATGCTCATTTGTGGAAGTGCTCTATAAAGAGTGATTTTTGCTGTGCGATAGATATCACTAGCACCTTCAGTTGTGCTCTGCCATTTAACTGAATCTTTAAGTTCATTTGTTGGTGAGCATTGCATTAAAATCAAAAATGGATGACATTGTCCAAGCAAGAAGTAGAGATTTGATTTGAGAGCAGCTATGGGAATATATTCATTTGAATTTTTCTTAGCCAAAATGCTTTTGGCATTGGTAAAAGTTTCACCACAGCGCGCACAAGTTGAGGAAGAAGTTGAATGATTTATTTGACCAAAAATAGCAATAAGTAACTCAGGAAGAAGAGGGTCCTATTTCAATGAAGTAAATGTTTTGCTTCATAGTTATTGCTATAGATAATGCTGGCATTGACTGTTAGACACCATGCAACAGATGTAATACTAGCAAAGTTGTGAATAGTATATTAATGTACGCAGTTAGAAAAAGGCCTCAGTTGTAAAGCAAAGGGAAAGGATGCCTATATGCATGCGTGAGAGTCCGCTTGTGTGTCGGGGAGGGGAGGCAGTTCCCAGTTTGCCTACGGAGGGATTCTTGCACTTCCTTTTCTGACAGAGCTTGCAAAGAGGGAAACGGAGATATTGGCTTTCAAGTGATTAACCTCTTCACAGAACCGCTAAGTTGTTCTGCTTTAAAGGAGTGGAAGCACAAGGTGTGCTCCACAGAGGCATGAACAAAGATCTCGTCCCTTTTCCCGCTGTTTCATGCTTGCAGAGCTCTCACTTCCCGTAACTCCCTCCGCTGTTCGGGGAGGGGATGGGACAGTCAGAAGGGGAAGGATTTCTTTGGGCTTGGGCTTTGCTAAGCAAGTCGGTGCAGATTCAGATCTTTTCCGTTCCAGGTAATTTGAACATCTGAGTCCCTTTGTAAGGTTTCAGAAACTGAACTAGTTTTGAATCCCCCCCTCAGCTGGAAGCTACAGGGCTTTTTCCCTGCTCCCCTGAATGCTAGCAGGAGGTCCTGTGAGGCTGTCCAGATGAGCTGCCTCCCTGCTTGCTGGTGGGCGGCAGACCTCAGTGTAAGAGATATGACGCTGTGACCTTTACAGTGGTACGAAGACGAACGTAGAATACAGACAGGAAAATTACCCACATTCGAGTTAGTCACTGATGTCACTTGCCTTGGGAGAGGAGACACTTTCATAAACCCCAGAAAATCTGAAGTATCTGGGTTACTGCAGAGCAGTAATTCTGCCTTCTCTGGTTGGAAAAGTGGTGCCCAGGGAACAAAAAAGCTGCAACACCGCTTTTTTTTTTCTATTTAGGGAACATCTGTTTCACACAATCTGCACCACATGCAGGCAGTTGCTACTAAAACATTTCTCAGTATATTGTACTTTATCTCGTCACAGGGGATACACAGCTGCATCACCAAGGCAGCAGCATAAATTCGTATGTTCCCTTCTTGCGTGGGAAATCTTGGAGAGGATTTGCTGGAGCGAGCTTCTCCTTTATGGCGATGCACACAGCAGTGAGAGGGGGACTCACTGTGGGATCAGCTAAGCCTCTGCCATCCTCTTCCTGCCAGAACCTGAGAGTCAGAGCAGCGTGGTCTGACATAGGAAGGCCACAGAACTGACTTGATCTCCGTTTTTCAGTTTTTGAAGCCTTCTTGGCTGTCCTGCACTTCAGAAGGTCGGGGGGAGCTTTCCCCTTGCCCCGCAGAAACAAGGATAACATAGACCGTTGGTTAGAGCAGGCAAGAGCTCAGGCAAGGGACGTGGGCAGGAAAGGCCCTTCTGCTTGCAGGTGGCTTCTCCATATTCACAAGGTGGATCTGTCAAGAAGGAAGTTGCCCCAAGTGAATGTTTTTTAATAGAAATGAACATTTTTTTCCCCAAAAAAGTATATGTGAACAGTTCCACCTTTTTTTCCAAATTAGTGTTGTTCACCGGTTTAATGGGGATGTCTCGGGCTTTTTCTGTCCCAAAATAAGAACTCGGGGAGCTTAAGCTATTTCTATTTCCTTTCATACAGCAAAGGAACAAAAATGCTTGTGAGACGTTGTATTTGGGCACTGGAGATAACTTACAACAGAATTTAGATTTTATCAATTTTCCTCTAGTCTAGAGAAAAATTAGTGTTACCCTCTGGGTGAAAGAAGAGGTATTTACACAGCTGCTGTTTTCAAGCTGAAAGTTGTATCATCTTTATTTCAACCTCATTTACTCTTGGACTGAATCCAGTGACAGTGCATTTCGTGTAATGCACTGAAAATATTTCTAACTTTTTGCTACTTAGGAAGGGGGAGATAGGAGTTTCTACTTGATTGCTTTTCTAAATGCACAGCTATCTAAACTAATTAAGCATGGACGATGTCATTTCAGTCAGCAGCACAAGATAATGTCCATCTTGACTGTATGATGTGCATGTGTAATCCTCAGTGTCTCTGCTTCCATTAGATCTGAAAGAGTAATCAATGTCATTTGTCAGAGTAACATCTAAGATGATGGAGAAATTTGGTACTGGGACATACAGTGCTTGTCTGCAAGCAGGAGTGGCTCTGCATGTGCTGATCAATTCTCCATGTCCATCTATTGCAAAAATACCAGCATTTAGCTCAGTACTGCCATAAAATCAAGCTGTTGCAAGCAAATTTGCACACCATTCTGCTTTGGGGCAAAGCAAGCCAGATGAGCAGTGCGGTGTTAGAGTTCTGCATTTTAACAGAAAGAAGTTCAGAAAAGGTGAGTGGGGTATGAACAAGGGAAGTGTCCATATGAAATTTCATCCCTCTTACTGTGTTGCAGGAACTCTTTTTAGAGTCCTGGGTTTCATATGTCCTGGGTTTTGTAGAGAAATATGTGAATCATTGACTGCCCCAGTATAGGCACAGGCTAGGGTGAGCAGATTGCGAAGGTACCAAGTTACCTCTCTTTATGACTTAGGAACCACTCACAACATCTCTCTTCTTTGTACAAATGTTGGAGGAAAAAGGAAGATGAATTCCCTGTATTGCAAAGTCAGTCTGCTGAACGAAGTTCCTCTGCACCCGTACACAGTGTATGCTCGAAGGGGTGGTTGACTTTAGTAAAGGGTAACTGGGCACTTCCAGTCCAGGCTGCTGGTGCTAAACATAAAACAGTGGCTTGCAAGTGTTCCTCAAGAAGCGCGTTGGCGAAGAATACTCATTTCACAGTAATGTGCTGCCTCCCTAAACTAGTCCTAGCATTTGAGATTTTGCCTCGTGAAGGGCCCAGCTTGACTTCTTTCTTCTATTTGCCATCCTCATGTCCTGATACTACAGACACTGCAGTGTAACGGCATGGTTTGATTGCCAGCTGAAGGCCATAGTGAGCTTCTCTACAGAATTGCAAAGTGGTTCAATAAAATTTAAAGATACAGGTGTTTTATACCTTGGCCAGATAGATGCATTATTTATTTCCTGTTGATTGAGTCTCTCCAGCCTTAGCCTTATGGCTTAGCCTTGATTTATTCTTGTGTGCAGCTTACAATTTTAATTAGCATGTTACCTACTGAAACACTGCTCATTTCAGGCAAAACCACCACTTTGCCCATTACTGAGTCTAAGGCGTAAACAAGACAGATTATTTATCCTGCCTTGAACAAGAAGAGGAAGAGTTATTTAAGAGCTGCCGTGGGCACAAGTGCTGACTAATGGTTGCTATCTTGAGTACACATAAATCAATTTGGACCTCGTCTGATGAACACTACTGCTTTTTTTCATATAGAGCTATGCAGAAGAATTGGGAAATAAATGCGTTCACTTAAGACAACAAGTGACAGCTGAGAACAATTAAAACTCTTACTTGGAGCTGTGCTTTTTTTCTTTCTACAGTAGGTGGGTGGTGTCTGCAGCTCTGAATAGTTGATACAGGGTATTTGTCACTGGTCTGATGTTATCGGTCACAGAGAAGAAAAAGTGTCATGCAAGATTATTTATTTTACAGCCTTTTCTTCCTGCTTCACACAACACACAGATCTGGGTAGATGGAAAAGGATTTTTTTCTTGTTAGAATCTTTTTGGCAGTAAACACATGCCTAACTGTAAGAGGAAAAAAGTTTCACAACCTAGCTTGTTTTGTGAAGCCCAAACATTTGTGAAGCTTACAAACCCTCAAACTTTGCATAATGTGCCCATCCCTGATCTCAAACATGAGGTGGCAGAAGAGGGAAGTGTTACTTTTTTTAACCAACAACTTATGACTGTGTCAACACATGACAATTTGTCGAAGCTTTCTGTAGTGGTGCTGTAAATTAATTTTTAGCATCAGTTGTGAGTGGTAAACACTTTGTGCAGTGTGAATAGTTCTTAGTACGGTGTGAGTTGTCAGCAGCTTGCTATCTACCCTAAAAAAAAAATAAAGAAAGAAGGGAAGGATGAAAGCTCATTTACTAGTGCAAAGTGGATCTGAGTCTGCAAAAATTAGATATGCGGTGGTATTTTTTTTCCCTCCAACCTAGTCAGCCCAACCTTGAAATTTCTGGCTTGGCTTCGCCATTAATGTTACAAACTTGTTGAGAAATTGCAGGTTCAATCTCGCACTCCAGAAAGTGCTTGACAATGAACAGGTTTCTTAGGCTGATGGCTCAATGAATGAGAGCCCTTCTGTACTTCTTTTACTTTGGATTTTACCTCTGTTTGCTTGCTTCTGCTAAAAGCAGAATTTTTTTCTGCAAATTTGAGCATGCTCCTTTGTTGCAAAATCTTTCATAAAGGGCATAAAATACTTTAAAAAAAATAGATGGCAAACCAAATAGAAATGATGGGGGTTGCGCTGTCTCCCTTCTTGCCTTCCCCTGTGCTGTTTCTTCTCCCTACCTATCCCAGCTGTTGTGGTAGGGTTCACAGTAATGGTTCGTAAAATAGGAGTTGACATGATGGAAGAAAATGATTCAGTACGAAAAGCTGGGGAGCATATACTGTAGAAAACAACTTTTCAGATACAACCCTATTTTAATCTGTCACTTTAGCAGAACAAGCAGTAATAACGTCCCAACCTAACAATGACTGTTAAGTTGAACATTAATTCGTTCAGTCATTGAATTGCTAACATGTCTAAAAGTTGCAAGTGAACACCCACTCAAGAGAGAAAAAGAACTTAGTGCCTGGAATTCTTGGCCTTACTGAAATCACCTAGATTTTTGACACTAAAGCCAGTTTTTCATCTTGCGTTTCCTGAGAATGCTTTAAGTAGAACTAGATTAAAAAAAAAAAAAAAAAAAAAAACAGCTGTGCTAGTTTGTTCACTGCTTTGATATAGTCAGCATGTTTTTTTCCCAAGCACAGGCGCTCTCATCTTCAGCTGCTTAGGTAGGCGTTGACTGTGATTTGAAGCTCATTCCTGTAAATGGACAGCACACATTAAGCTTGGCATGAGGCATGAGAACTTTATACAGTCCTACTACTAAAGCTAGTTTTAACTTGATTATGATTTAAAAAAGAAAGACGACTTTATTTGCGTATTTGCTCACAAAAGATTCTGGTTTTATTTCCTTTTCTAGATATAACTGTCGGTGCTTCTTATGTGAAAGAGCTGAGCCACGCCGTACAGTAAACCGTCTAAAGCAGCAGTTGGCTTTCTTGGGAATCATTTCCCGGACTGGGTTGTAAGTAAGTATTTTTCAAAAAGCAACATGAAGTAATTTCTTTGGTTTGGGGGGATTTGGGGATGTTTTGATTGCTCCCTACAATTTTATAGTTTTACTGTCGCATTTGATCCACAGTAGCAATGCACATGAGGATGTGAATGCTCGTGTGTCTAAAACATTTAGCTAAAGCCTTTTAGATCCCTGTCTTCTTGCTGGCTTGTTCTAAAGCTCTACCATGCAATAGCGAAACATGTCTAAGATTAGGCAGCTACATATAAGTCTGGCAAGAAATTTGGCAAAATAAATATTGATGTGTTTTGTCTTTCACCTGTGCAGCTTTTCACTCCATGGCCTATATGGTTTTTCAGAAACACAGAATCATAGAATCATAGAATCGGTAAGGTTGGAAGGGACCTCTGGAGATCATCTAGTCCAAACTAGATGATGCTCAAGCAGGGTCACCTAGAGCACATTAGACAAGGTTGCACCCAGGCGGGCCTTGATCTCCAGAGAAGGAGACTCCACAACCTCTCTGGGCAACCTGTGCCAGTGCTCCGTCACTCTCACAGGGAAGAAATTCCCCCTCACGGTCAGGTGGAACTTCCTGTGCTTCAATTTCTGCCCTTTGCCTCTTGTCCTGTCACAYGGGACAACTGAAAAGAGTTTGTCCCCGTCCCCTTGACACCCTCCCTTCAGGTACTTGTACACGTTGATAAGATCCCCCCTCAGTCTTCTCTTCTGCAGGCTAAAACATGGCTTTAGTGTTCATCCCTGTCTGCATTTTAGCTATGCTGGAAAAGCCTTGCTAGTGCAAGCACTTCATGCAGCTGTTGTGGGCCATGAACAGTGATCTGCTTACTGTGATTTGAAATACTCCATGGATAACTGCCATGGGTAACCTAACTGGTCAGAAAAGAGAACTGGTTTGTCTGTTCTGACATGCTATGTGTATGGCAAGGGAACCTCAGCAGGCTCTGAACAACAGTGATTTGGTCTCCTGGATCTGTCTGTGATGAATATATGTGAATGAAAAAGACTCTGTTTCAGGTTAAGAGCCATTTGCATTAAGAATGGCATTGAAAACATGTTTGTACTTAAAAATGAACATCATCAGCCTAGAAAACTTTGAGAACTGCACCAAGAAAACCTCATAATGCGATTTATACAGTCAGTTTTAAAAGTATAATCCATTTGTGGGTATTTGTGACCTAAAATTTTACAAATATTTTATTTCTTTTTATATTGCCCTCATTTTTCTGCTGGTGATGATGTGGGTTATTCTGACATGAGAAATATTTATGACTTAAGTGCATTTCCCTCCAAATGGCCTCTGACAATATGGTCCCTTTAGAGAAAGAGGGCAAGAGGTTTAGTAACTCAGGACTCAACTCACTTAAAGTTAAGCACATGTTTGTGTATTTTACTTGTTGCTCACACTGCTCAGCACCTTGCAAAGTAGTCCCTATAGGTTATGTTTGAAGTGTATAAGCTAGTTGGAAGGAAAAAAAGTGCTAATCCCAACACTCAGTCCTTCATCCCCAGGTGGTAAAATAATTGAATCGTTTCTTTGGAATAGGCTTCTTGTTTGTGGATTTTTGTTCTGCCTGGTCAACTGACACACTTGGATCACTCTCCAGGTGAGGTTGTGCTTGACAAAAATCCTTGTTTTGCCGTTGTCTGCCAGATATTGTGTGCTGACTACCATTTTATCATTGCTCTATGCCTGCGAGGGCAGTGTAGCACTCAGCTAGAATCTCCACAGTTGGATGGGAATAAGGTGAAAAAAGGACCCATTTGCTATCAGTGGTGGAACCTTAGCTCTGACATCTGGAGAGAGAAAGAGTGAAGCAACTGCTTCAGGAAAAACGCATTTAAAACAAAACAAAATTTATATTTTTGACATTCTGCCTAAAAATGGTCCCTCTCATCGTGGAATATGAGTCCATGCACAAGCTCACATTGTTTTCAGTGGAGGAGGCAGGTGCCTGGCTGCCTCTGGAGTCACAAGCACTTCTGGTCTTTTCATGCAACTGGTCTTTTAACCTACCAGCAGGAAGGCTCACTACGACCTTGTGCCCTGGATGGCACTGCTGTCGTGGTCAATAACTATTAGAGCTATTTCAAGGAGAACTTTGGGGTTTATTGCCCTTAGCAATATGGTGTTTTGTTATATTATAATGTATTAGTCACTGTGGCACCAGGAGCTGAAGCTGTGAATTTAATTTATGCTAAAGTAATCACAACTTGTTTCCTAGACCAGGTTCTGACATTGTATCGTATCCCAGTGTGCATACTGCTGCAGCAGTTGTGCCCTCTCCGTTACACCAATCCCTCAAAGGATTCACTATTCCAGTGTGGCTTTCTGCCTCATGTCATATGAATTTAACTATGTTAGTCTTCGTCATCATGCCAGAAGGCAACATATTGGATCTCTAGGAAGTCTCAAACAGTAGATACATGTTTTTAAATCGTTAAATAAATGTTAATTATGATTCACAAATAGCTTTTCCCCAACTATTAAGTAATATCAAACACTGAAGTTTTCAATCGGTAATTGTTTCTTCAGCTGCTGAATGGGACTAAGTTTTAAATATTTTCAGAGGGTTATTTTTGCAGCTGCTTAGATGCTTTTAGCATAAAAGTTTCAAGTTATTTTGTAAGGCGTGATAGCCATGGATGCACAGTGGGCAAAAGCTGATGAAAGCCTGTGGTTGAAGTGGAATGGTTGTGTTCTTCTGGTGCACCTTAGTTGTGGATAGTTTGGGCTTCATCCAAATAAGCTGAAAATAGCATATTGGCCACTTTCAAAAAGTTAGTGGTTTTGCAGTATTTTCTCAGAAATAGCCAACGTTTTTTTCTTTTTACTGTTGAATTTATTTGTAGCTATTACACTCAGGTGAAAATGAACTACTTTTTTTTTCCCTCTCAAACCTCTTTTTGTAAAGAATTCAGCCAGTGTGAATTATTTCATGAAATAACAGTTTAACTTGCTGCAGCTTGTTGCAGCTAATGTAATACTACAGAATTTTGTGTTAGAAATGTGTTATGTGCTGTTCACTAAAAAATCTGAAAATGTTTTCAAGTATCAGTTAAACCACTATCATGATGACAGTGAGACGCTATGTTTTTACCCATAAAAACATGTTTTTACCTTAGTGCTGCAGTACACTGACTGAGAGTACGTTGGTCATATCTGGACGGTGGTTCATTAGCCAAGCCAGCAAATCATTCTAGGCACTTTAATGCAATGACTTTCCAGTAGCTTTTCTTTAGCTGATTGCTCATTTTGATATACTGCCTGGCAATACAGGAACAGTTACTTAGAATCTTTTTTGTGCGTCTCCATTCTCTTGTTTTCCCACTAGATCTGTTCTGTTGCCTCAGAATGTTGCTTACTATAAGCATTTGCTGTAATTCTTTGAAACTCTGAATAAGAAATCTCTTTCTAGATACTACAGAGGTATTTTGATGAAGCCCTGATTATGAGTACAGAGTGTACAAATGAAGGACACTTAACTCTTAGAGGTAGAGAGAGGTTAATGCTGGCAGGGGAGAAGACCAAATAGTGAAGGTTAAATGCTGTTTGATATTTGTCTTTCTTTCTTTTAACCACAGTATAAAAGAACCAGAATAAAAGCTTCTACAAAGCAGAAGTGTGAGTGAAATGAAATGTAGTGGCTAGACAAATGAAAGAACCACGTTCATTTAAAAATGCACAAAACTCTTGAATTTCAGAGTCCCAGTAGAAAAGCTGATTTGTCGGACACCCGGTTTGGACTGAGTACTCAACTGGAACTCATGGTCGGGGTTCAGTTCCCCCACTCAGTCATAGGTTTCCTGTGTGTTCTGGGGCAAGCTGCTTAATCTGCCCCATGACTGACTTCCTCATTTTTAAAATGGAGATCATCATCCTCCCTTCCAGCAGAGCATTGTAAAGGTGAAATCTACTGATGCTTCCGAAAGACTTGGATGTTACAGTGCGCAGAGCCCATCTGGAGCTAGAGTGAGAGGGATGGGCTTCTTTGCAAGGCTAGTCCCCCATGCTGCTTGTGTTTCACTGTTCTGGGAGTAGAGGACATGGTCTAGAAAGTTGAGGAGGTTGATTTTTTTGAGTCTTTCAGATCTGATTTTCATGGAGTTTGCCTGCCCTTGTGGTAGGCATTTGGAATATTCTCTGTCTCTCACCTTTCTTCTCACTGTCTGTCTCCTGATAGCTTTTGAGTCATTCATATATGCTTGACACACACGACCCACACAAACCCAACTGGATAAAAACTACAGCTTCTGTCATCTCCTGAATTATACAGAGATCTCTTGACATTTAAATATGGTTGTGCCTTTTCATAAGAAAGAAACTGAAGAAAACATGAGCCTATTCAAGAGGTATCAAAGGTGACCCTAGCAATTGAGGAAGGATATAAGAGTGAATCGTCATTACCTTCCGGGCCTCTTGGCAAGGTGTGCATTGGCAGAGTGTTGCTGCACCTGCTGAAGGTTTCTGGATAGCTGGGCACTGGAACTAAATTGGTCAGCTGGCCTCTAGCCTCTCTGCTCCTCCACTCAGCCTCTGATAGGCAAATATTCATTTAAGAGATTTTGATATGAATCTCACACAGTGCTGATGCTAATTCTGAGTAAGGAATCAGAAATGACAAGTCACATGCCTTTTGATGTGTCTGTCCTTTTACCTTACATGGGTTGAGAGTCAGACTTTTCTCACCATTTACTGGCATTCTTTTTTCTCTGGGAAGAGGGTGTGGAGGCCTATAGACTCTTTTTCATCTCCAAACATTAGTAATGCTCTTCTCTAGTCACTGACAAGGTCTTGAAAGTACAAGCAGGTTCCTGTTCAGACCGTGGCCACTTTGGTTTTATCTTTGATTCTGCTACAACAGCTCTTTCTGTTTTCTGTCTTGCCACCTTCTTACTGCCTTCCCTGTTTTTGGCTTTCCTTTCACAAACCTTCCTTTGATCTGACACTCAACTCTCTCCATGTTGCCAGGGTTGATAAGCGATCTTCCTCACTGGAACCTGTATATCCTTCCATGCTCGCCGTATTTCTGTCCTCTTCCTGTGGCCACATAAATGCTTCCTCTGCCATCTTTGAAGATCCCTACTCAGACCTCGTTTTGCCCCTTGTTCTGTCTATCCAGGCCCTTCCCTGAGAATTTTTTTTTAATTCTTATGACTTGTATTGTGTAGGATACAGCAGTAGTGCAACATGTACTGTTCCCCTCACCTCCCTGGTCCTCCCTCCTCTAGCTATTTCTGAACAGCAGTCTGTCTTTGTCTTGGGTGGGTTGGCTTTTCTCCAGTAACTCTCTCATCAAGTCGCCTTCCTGTGTTTTTTTCCTCACAATTCCACTGCATCTGTGGGCCCTTTTTCTTCATTCATGAAGCAGGGTTTTGTTTCGTTTTGTTATTTTGTTTTCACATTTGGACCCCAGTTAAAGACAGTACATAGTAGCCTAAATTCTGAACCCAGTTGCCAAATAAGAGTACCTGCTCTGGGTCAGACCAGAGGTCTGTCAGGCCAGCCTTCGACCACAGCCAGGAGCAGAAATCTGTGCAAAGGCAGCAGGCACACGGGGACTGTGCCGGACACTGGGAAGATGCCCTGGCAAATCTGTGATTTAGAGCCCCCTTGAGCCACAGGTTGCAGTATTAGGTTGTAAAAAGCCTTGATGGACCTGGAATGGTTCCACTGATTTCAGGCGAGTTTCTCCCATTTTAGTTGAGTAAAGGACTCACTTCTTGCTTGGAAGGAAACAGAGCATCTCAGAATTGGCTGCTGCATCTAATCCAAACCTCTAAGCATGAGGATTTTCAATTATGGGATTGTGTGTTTTCCGTTCCAAAATTGGTTAGTTTAGAGTCTCCTGCCATGAGAAAACACGGATGTTTGAGACGTGGCACTGCCACCACTGGGTGTCCCCTCTCTGCCTTTAATGGTTACCAGTCTTCCCAACTGCAGAAGTACAAGGATTTCTGGTAAGCATGAGAAGTCATCATGCTTACAGCTTTATAGTAGTACTGCCTGAAAATGCTGCAACAGCTTGGCTGTCCATTGCTGTTTCAACACCACGCCCAAGCTACAAGTAACTAGTTATTGAACTAATTTAGTTTTATACACAAGACATAATTTTCCTCTTGCAAATCAGGAAGCCTGCTATTTAACACAGTGTAATTGGCTTTAGCTGTAAGATTCAATATACTTATCCAAGATTACAGTTCAATAAAATCTACTTTTGCCTGGAGCAAAAGGAATTGTAGAAACACCCAGCGATTGTTTTCTGCCTTTTCCACAGACAAGCTAAATTGCATGTTTTATAATCTTTACATTTTTGGTTATGTTGCTTCTTGACCTATTCATTCTGGTTAAAGCTGGCAAAAACAACTTTAAATGCCATCATTTCGCATGGAGATCAAGCCAAGTGACTGAAATGTGGCGTAGTATTCTTCAGTCAGTTTTACATGACTAACTCTCTCATTTCAATGTGCCCTCCTGGTGACGGGGTGGGGGAAAGGGAAGTAAACTGTGTCTGGTTTCATTATGAAGATGATGATTATAGAATCCACAATGTATATGAGATTAAAAGCCCTATAATTTTATAGACCAAAATTGTGCATGAAGAACAAAATCTGAAATCATTTTATCACTAAACATCCTTTTGTCTTGCCTCACCCAGTGTAGAAGAAATAAATATGTGAAAACAAACATTTATTCAGAACTTCCTCTTACTATTTACCAAGTAGGAAATTGTATTAAGCCAGTTTCTACATAGAAGTGTTCACTGGCCAACTCACATTGGCTTTTATGACTGCATGCTGTAATTGTGGAGAACCTTTTTGCCCAAGTATTCATTAATGTGTTTTTCATTAGCCACTGTGAACTCATGGGAAAGCATTAGATTAAGTTTTTAGCTTGCAGAGCTTCAGGGAAAAGTAGAGACTTTTTCAGTGAAACCAAGACACACGCACAGGTAGTGAGTAATTTGGGATGACTGCTGAACAGGTAGTGTGGGAAGTCTCTTTGACTGAACCAAGAGAGCAAAGTTTGCTGATCTTGCTTCCCAGAGATGTGCCCCAAACCACAATCCTTAATCCAAACACAGTCTTAAGTTACCAGTTCTTACCTATGGCTATGCTTCTTTTCTGAATTATTTCTTCCGAGTATTATACTGTTGTAAACTGGAGAGGAAAAACAGACTCTCAGACCCATAGTAACTGATTTTCTTGATTCTGGCACACTGGTATCACAAATGATAAAATATAGAATAACACTGATTGGTATGGCACTGATTCGTACAGCATTTGCTGTACTGGTCCTTCTCTATGCAACTGCCTATTTTCCACAATTTTAAACAACTGCTGGGACTACAAAGAATAACAAAATAGGATAAACAAAGCAGAACGGGCAGATTTTGTGGTATGAGTTAAAAACTCCAAAAGCCATGAGAATTGGAAAGAGTGGTTCTTTTACATGGCAAGAGTTAAACTATAATTAGTGGGTGCAGAGCATATTTTTAATACAGGAGTAAGTTGTGAGCGTGGATTATGCCTGAGACTTTAGAAGCTGGTTCACCCATAATTTAAGAGCAGTGAAGAAGACTCTCTAAAAGAGCTCTTTCTTTTTCCAGTTATGGAATTGACTTTGAGTTTGGATTAGTGCACATTGATTCTTACTACTTTTTTGGGTGATAGGACTTAATTGTGATGAAGATGATACCGATACAAAGATTCTGATTTTGGATAGCATGAAACTGAAGGAGAAAATAAATGTAGTATTCAAGTTTTCTATTTGAGCTAAGCTGATATAAAGAACTAGATAGATATTTAAAATATAGTAATTGTTATTTTAGTTTCCTGTGTTCTTTATGAATTGATAAATTTTATTTTTCTTCGTTCCCCATGCTTTTGTTATATATGTATTTTTTCATCATGACATTCAGAAGTTGGTGCAAAATGAACTAAATGACAATCACAGCAGACATAAATAGTCACTTCATATTTTGCCCGCTTAGCCTGTGGCAAAACACTAGTGGATGTTAATAACTGCCTACTGGTATGCAGTACCAGACTGCAAACATTTTGTTAGATTTGGCAGTGCTCTTATGAAACCAGAAGTGATTCTTCCACTTGCTTGCTTGAGATTGCAAAGTGGCCTTAATTCCCATTCGGTTTTTCCCTGCTGCCTCCGTCTTAGTATTGCCACCCTTGTACCTGGGAACAGCAAAACTTCAAAGAGTTTGAAAAAGCGACAATCAAAAAATTGTATTGGTATAGGTCTAATAGGTAATACTAGTACTGACTACATGCAATCTCTTCTCAAATCTGACACAAAACAGTGCATCTCCTCACATTTTGGGAACATATCTAACCATTTCTCACTAAAACCGTCAACATATGTCAAAGTATCATTCAGAAAAATATGAAAGATTCCCTAGATCTATTGGAAGGTTGATGACATGCACTGTGTTTTGTTCTGGGTTTAGATAAAGCTGTATGTTTCTGGACATCATTTCTAATTTATAATTGAGATTACTTGGTTTAGTTCTGTCATAGATATGTTTTGTAAACATAGCTATGCAGTCATTCTTATATCAAAGGACCGGTGTAAATTGCTTGTGTTAAGATTTTTTTCAGTCATTGAAAAGCAAGACTTCATTCTGCTTCATTTGAAGGATGGAGACTACAACATTTTGCAGATACGTCTAAGTATTAGTTACATGTTCAACAATCTAGGACAATTAGGGAAGTAAAAACTAGTGTCATCTGCAGTTAGTAAATCATTTTCTTCTTCCTTTTTTCCATTTGTTTCATCTCCTGTTTTCCTGCACTCCTTCTGGACTTTGACTTTTTCCTTCTTATACTGAAATCTACCTTTTCAATACTCATTTCTTCTCTTGATTCAGTGGACCCTCCTGTGTCTTCTCCAGAGCTGCAGTATTCTCCGGTTCCTTTCCTGTCTCCAAGTCTTATTTTTAAGACTTAGTAGTGTGCTGTATAATCTATGAGCTCTATTGGATGTGTCTACATCAGCTTTATAGTTTGGATCAAGAGTGCTCTTCTGAAATAAATCTTTCAGCTGTCCCTGGCTGTGAGGCTTTGTTTTGTGTTGGAAAGTAGTCTTGGAGCTCATGAACTGGATATCTTTTGAATTAAACTAAGCTGAAAAGTGTGCTCCAGAAATACAGCTGAAGATTGATATATTTCAACTGCTGATAAGCATTCAGTCCACGGCATCAAGGTTGAGTTATCCAAGGTATCTTGCACAAACCAAGCTAAAATGCACAAAATGGACATCACATTAGCTCCCAGCACTAGCAGATACAGTCTACAAAGACTAATGTAGACATGGCCATTAACTTGTGAAGTATCTGGGAACATACTTCTAGTGGGAGCAAGTATCTGTTCTTAAATTCTTCTGTACTTTCTCCTTAATCTATAAATTACTAGTCCATCTAACAGAAGTCTTTGTTCAATACCAGACTTAACGCCTGAGTGGTACCCGTTGAGCCTTGTGCTCCTGGTTCATCTCCTCTCTGTTTCCATGCTTATAGTTTGGTCTAATCCTTTCATTGTTGAAATCTCCCACCTGTTTCTGCCTTTGGTTTCTTTTTTTGTTCTAATAATTTTGCTATTCCAGGCCATATTCCCTGGCAGGAGACACACACTATGGCTGGCTGGATTGTCATTATCCTCATTGTAGCAACTGCTGTTTTATGTCGCCTGATCCTCAGAAAACACCACTAGAGGCAGTTGCAAGCTCACTTGATTTTTAACCATTTAAAACATGTGAAAATAATTAATGAATTGATGTACGGAGATATAACCTGAAGAATGTGGATATGTCGGAGTGTATGTTGGAGGCGCCGGAAATGGGATCACTCTGTTATTCAAATACTGTTGTTAAAAGGTGGAAAAATCAATGTGCTCTGAAGTTTGACTGAACCTTGTTTTTTTTTTTTTTTTTTTCATATCTGTCTTCCTAGGTGATACTTTATTTTGGAAAGTGCAGGGAGAGGGGTAAACAGGAAGCTCTTAAATTCCCAACATTTTCCTTTGGGGAAAAATCCTCCAGGGGAAGAGTTCAGAACTCTGCAGTAATCTTTGCAGCATTTAATCCCAAGAAAATGGAATAAATCCGGGCTTCCACTGAGAATTTGCAGCATATTTTCTTCCGTAACAAAAGACTCAGTTTTGGTTTCTTTGTAGTACAATCTGATTCAAACTGTACTGAATTGACTGAAGAGAGTAAAATCTGTTTTTGACAGATGTTCCCCACAATCTGGCAAATATAAACACTCCTGCAAGACGATAGACAGCCTGTTTACATAGGAAATCTTTTCTTTTTTTTTTTCCTTTTTTTTTGAAACAAAAAAACACAAACACAAAGCAACATTCGGATCAGTCATTCTGATCAAGGCAGTGTCAATTATTAGGCTATAAAGGGAACTGATGACTCAACTTAGACACAGCACTGCGGCGGTCTCCGATTTTCAGTTTCGTAACAGATTCTTTTCAGGAATGATTTTCATTCATATGTTATGTTTAAAGATGTTTCTGGAAGCGTATATCGTTTTATAACAGCGATGCAAGAGAGCAGCACCAGTGTACATGAATGTTTGGGTAGAATTCAGGACGCTTCCCCCTGTCTCAGTGGGATGTTTGGTGCATTGTGGAATGGGGTTGCTCTGAGCATATCGTACACCAGGACTGTATCCACACAACACTGCTTTGTCAGTCACCATTTTAAAATTATACATATGTGTGCATCAATAAAATTGAAAAGAACTTTGATTCAGAGAGCGAAATATTTTGATCGGATCCCATGCATAGTAATTCCAGCAAGTGCACTTGTTAAAACTGGTGACTCAGAAACTGAAATGCAAAACGTTTCTCTGAACGGTGGCCGGAAATTAGCTCTGAAAACTGAAACAAAGCCCAGACCGCAATTTTATCTATTTACTTATTAATTTTAGATGTGTGAAAATCCATTTGTCTTTGGGAGACATTTTGATTCCTTTTCTGTAGAGCCTCTATGATCCTTAGGCTGTATGATCAACCATGCCAGGACTATCTGACATGTCTAATTTTTAGTTTAAAAAAATGAGTTCCTTGTGAATGATTTCATTGCCTGTAGTGCTGTCTCATTCTGTCACGGCATCTGACAGAACTTGGTGAAGTATTAGATAGGACAGGATGTTGGAATATTTGAGGTCATATAATATCAAGGAAAAAATCCACAACAGTGGAATCGAATCAAGTGACTTGTTTGTTTAGTGTACAGTACATAGGTTATATATACAGCATACAGTGGCATCTCACTGCTCTGGGAGGAACAAATCCAAGCATTTCTCTGTCAAATGCAGACCCGCTGCTTCCTGTGCTGGTCCTACCACCTTGCCAGGCAGCTCATGTGGCTCCTACCCAATGAGACGCATTGCGTCTTCTGCTCTGCCATGTCCCACAGTGTGCCTTTTCAGGGCTGTGGGGAAGGAGCCTCGTTACCATCGCTTGACGAGTGCATGCTTTCGTTGTAATGCTGCACTAGGGATTGCCACTGTGCACGTCCATTAATCCAAGCACTGACTGGACCCTGAGACCCTGAAACCCAGGAGATGCTGTTGCATTTTGGTCATGCCTCCCATTTTGTAAGGAAATACTGCTCTGTCACGTGAAAAAAGAGCAGATAGGGACCATCGAAGTGGAGTTGTTGATAGAGGTGGTCTTGCCGCAAGAAAATTAGAAGTCAGCATATTGAGCAATGGATATCAAAGGTACTAAACAAATGTTGTGAAGAAAAGAGAGCTGAGCTTCCCCTAGGGAAGATGGAGCCGACATCTGCGTTCTGGTGCTTGTTCTGCACCCCAGGTGCTGTTGCTCTTCTCTTGGCTGCTGTGTGAGCACATACTGCTAGTCACTGAAACTCAGTCTAGGTGCTCTGGATTCACTGCATGACCTTTAGACAAGGTGAGGACTCTTCGCTTGTCAGGTGCCATGTGCCCTGAAGCCTGCAAATGAAAATCACAGCGGAGGAGGACAAAGTAGTGTATATGTTTAAGGGGCTTGCAATTCCCACTGCAAGGCTGGTGGAGTAATTTTCGTAGAGAAAATGGTCTGGATGATTTTCTTAATTACTGTTTACCTAAATAAATAAATAATGCATATTCATGGCTCTCACTAAAGTAACTCGTGTTGAAATGTTTACCTCTCAAGAGAATAATTATTAGGGTGGGGTGGGGAGGTAGGAACTAATAATAAAACATTCAGACAAGATTACAGAATGTTCTGATCAGAATAGTAAGCATTATGCTAGAAATAAAAGCAAATATATGGAACTGTCTTGAACTGAGGAGAAAAATGCTGTGCTATCCAAAGAAACCTGCTGAAGCAATGCAACTGAAAGGACTCTTGTCTTGGAGCTATTCTGTATACCAAGTAGGTTCCTTCAGCATAAAGTTAGATTTATTAGATGATTCTTTCTCTCAGTTCGAGTCTGGAAGAAAAAATGTATGAATATGGGCATTCACATAAATGTACATGACAGCTGTAATACCCATCAGCATTGCTTTGAGTCTAGTGTATGTTGATTCTTAAACCAAGTGACAGAGGATGTTTCAGCTGTTTGTACCAATAGTAAACAAAACCTTCATTTGTTTTGTAACCCCTCCCCCATTTCATACAATCCTTTGAATGAAATTCTTTGCTCAGCCGAGAGTTTAAATTTGGTCACATCTTTGGCTGTCTTTTGGCTATGATTTCTTATCCAGATAATCAGCTCAAAGAGAGCCAGTGATGTGTTTTAAAGATTTCTGTGACAGCTGTGTACCGTTAGGCTGAATAATGAAAAAAAAATTTTAATTGTAGTTTAACACAATAAATACAGACTGGGTTTCTGGTTTAGTCTGTGGCACCAAGAGAACAGAGCCTTGGACAAGAGTGCTGTTGCTTAACCCTCTGCAGAGGACACTTATGGGGCCAGTGGAGCTGGTCTGCTCTGCAGCCCGCCTTACGTGTCTCCAGCTATTCCAGACCAACAGAGTGTGACCTCTGATGAATTTGCTTATTTGCACAGGAGTGAGGAAAAAAAGCATATGGAAGATGAGCAGAAAGCAGTTAGCAGCGGTGGGGTAGTCTGTTGGGACCGCAGCCTACCGCAGCTCCTCCGGGCACTCTTTGCATTGCCGCAAAGCGGGATCCAGTTTCCTCGAGCCGCTTGTTCCCTGGCTGTGATTGCAGTGCCTCCGCCAGAGCTCGGCCACGGCCTCCCAGCGCTCCCTCTGCATGCGGACAGCCTCAGACTCCGGCAGATGTTTAGGCGAAGGGAATGACCTTGAGTTCAGCACCGTCTCAGATATCCTAATGAAAGGGGGCGGACTCTCCCCGCTCCACTAAACATCTGTCAGCCAGTCTTAAAGGAGCAAGCTGCCGTCCTGTCTGAGCTGTTCTCTAACTCAGCAGAGTCTTCTGGGGATGAAGACTTCCAGACCTTTTCCTCTAGACTAAATTATTCCCTTCTAAGGTAATGTCAAAAATGTCCTGAGTGCTTGTAGGCAAGTAGAGCACTCAACTTTGTGTTAACACATGCCCGTCCTGGAATATCATCTCATCTAGAAACTGAAAAGAAGTTTTTCTTTAACTGAAAGTGTCATCTGACTGGTAGGATTGGTAGTGTTTTTCACATATGTGTCATTAATGGAAGTGTTTGGTCATGGTCTGAAATGAAATAAGAGGCTGAAGAGCAAGGGTTAAGAGCTTCCCACTATGAGCTGTGCTGTTTCCAGAGCAGGTGATGAGAGTGTCATGTTGACTTTAGTCCTCATTAAACAGCTTGGCAGCATCTTCTTGCTAGTGAATGTCCACTACTGCATTTCATTTTTCTTCCTTGACGGGTCAACCCTTTCCCTGGACAAACCATCTCCTGTGCAGCATTCCCAAGTGGTGTCTGTACCCAAGAGGATGAGAGTGTTAATGCTTGGACAAGGCCATTAGTCTGTGTCTGGTTTTATCCATGCGCTATATAGTAGAGACGGCAATTTTATAAACACACTCTCCTTTGAAGAAATCTTTCTGGGTTCTTCTTCAAAAGGTGTTTGTGGAGCAGAAATACACCTCTCAATCTAGCCTTTCTTATAGCAGGTTCTGGGAGTTTCAGCCGTGCATCTGCCAGTGAAGTCAATGGCAGGGAGGCAGCCAAAACCTCACACAACAGAAAAAGATTTGAGTGTTCAGAAAGCAGTGTGTAGTTGGTGCTACACAAACAGAATACACAGCACAGTAAACCTGATATCAGCTCGCAACTAATTATCTGTGTATAAAAATTCCCCTGCTTGCCTTTTGGCCGTTAGAGACTCACTGGTAAGATTTATGACTCTGGCTAAAATGAAGTACCGTTTCCTTTTTCTCAGCATTACTGTGCGTGGCCTTTCTGGCTTTTCTTGTTAAACCGACTTGAGTTCACACAACAGGGAATTATTTTTGAATCTCTTTCCCATCATGACTCTACCTTTCTGTTTTTGTTGCAACAGGAGAAAAATAACCCACAAAATATTTTAATTTCTTTAACTTTCCTCTGCTTTGTGTGAGAGTAAAGATGCAGGACTTAAAAAGCAGTCTCTTCTAGGAAGGCACAGCGTTGCCCTGTTCTGAATCCTGCAGCTTCCACAGACTTGTGGTAGACCTGCCATAATCGGCATAGATGATAGAAATGAAATCAGTGTAGTCTCTTGTGCTACTGCTCTGTTTACTTCTTTCTGCTGAAGTGACCTGAGATAACTTCTGCATGAGCGGGAAGAGCTGCACTTGGCCTCTCTGCAGGGTTGGGGACCTGAAAAGGGAGGTGGGATTCCTGGAGAAGTCAAGCTAGATAAATCAAGGTAAATAACACTTATCCTTTGGCGTTTTGTGGCACCTGTTAGTGTGCTTCTAGTTACATCTCAAAACCTGAGCTCTGTTTGCTTTATAATCTGATGTGCAACTGTTTTGGTTGGCATTTGTTTGAGCTAAAAGACAATTCCTCTCCTTTAAACTAGAGCGCAGGGAACCAGGCRTACATCTCAGAGGAAGACATCATTTATTTCTCCTGACCTAATGTTAAATGCATCTGTCTGCATTCCATAGGCTAATGAAAATTAGACCATCGACTGAACTTGTTGACCTGGCAAGTGTTTATCTGGTTTCACCCTGATCTGAAGATACCTGAAAGTTAGTATGTCTAAAGACAAACTAACAGTTGGCTTTTATTGTGTAGAAAGAAAAAAGGCAGCAATGTTGAGCTGCTGCCATGTTTCCCAGTCAGATTTAGACATAGTTATTTTTGTATTAGGGCTTTGAGGAAAACCGGTAGAGATGCCAGATAAACCTTCCCAAAAAAACCATTTGTGTTAATACTTAAATATTGTCCATCTTTCACAGCATTTACTTATCTGTTTCCCACATGCTGAACCTTATGGGGAATTTTTGTGGTTGACTGTGGCCTGCTCTTTCATTCTGTACTTTAACTGTTTTCTTGATTCGCATTTTTAAAAAGAAATTAGCAGTAAAATTCTGACTGTGATAATCATTCAAAGCATTCAATGGAACTTTCCTGCAGCAGAGGAGACAGCAGTTCTCGTGGTTGATGTGTTGGGGCAGGAGTCCCCACACGTAAATCCAGTGAACTGCCATGTTAGTACTGCCATGAAAAGTGTTCTTACTCAGGAGTCTGAGCGCTGGTGAAGCCAGTATCATTTTTTGAGATTCCAGGTTTGGTGTCAAGGCTCTGTGACAGTTGGTGATTTTGGGTGATTTCATCCTAGTCACTGAACCATTTTATTTTGTCTTGTTTGTGTGTTTATTAACCAAAGTCTGTAGTCCGTAAGGAGAAATACACCAGACGTGAATTTTTGTCAGATTTGACACAAAGTCTTAGGTGTGGCTTTTGCTGTATTTTGTTTTTCTAGTGCTTTATGCTACAGGGTGCATAAATGTTCGGCCTGTGTCATTTGGTAATATGTACTTATTGTTATGTGGGGGTCCTTCTTACAGAATATATTAACTTTCCTTTTAAGTCTAGCCATTCTTTCTTGAGTCACATTACCAAGAAAAAAATGCTTTTGACCGTGGCTTTATTTTAGTTCAGGAATATTCATTCCTATGTTAAACTAATTCAGATTTTATATCAAAAGGTTTACAAGCTCATGTGGTGTGGATCTTGAACTAGTCTCCATATAACTCTGTTCCCACCTCTCCTAGCCCAGCCTGGCTGAAGTGTCACAAAATTAATTGTAACCAGAGGGCAAGAGAAAGTGGAAAACTTCCCCCTCACACATCCCCCAGCTGCTCTGAAGGTTTTCCATTTAGAACCTAAGTATAGTTAAGGAAAATCCAGTTTGCAGACCGTTTCAAACAATCCCCTGGCTAGCAGAGAGCAAAAGAAGCTGCGCTCACCTCCAGTCAGCCAGCTGCGATTAGCTTAATGCTTTTTCTGATGAGTTTGGTCGTGGTTTCTAGCCAAACTGATTCTTCACGCGGTTTTATCATTATCTAAATAACAATTGAATCTCATCTCAGTTAAGTGCTCATCCAGCTAGCCCATACACAGCAAAATCAAGGACCAAGACGATTATTACAAGAAGAAGATCAAATACTTTCATAAGTAAAGCAGCCTGTGTGTCTTTTCTGGCATCAGATGCCGACATCATCGTGGGTTTAATTCATAGATTTCAGGACAGGATTATGTACTAGATGTCAGGAGCATTGCAAATACCTTCCCAGCCTCAGGCAACACTTCAAGCAGTTGCAAACTACAAATGTTATAATGAAGCAGTTTCAACCAGAAAGAAATACTCTTCGGCTTCACTTGAAAACATATGAAACGTAAAGAAAACATGTTTGTTAATCTGTGATAGTGTTGTACGTAACCGACTGGGATCCTAGACTTTTGGAACTCATTTCTACATGCTTTGGGGTAATAAACATTAAGCTCTATCAAGCGAGGCATAACTTGAGAAAACACAAGTTCTTGTTTACACATCTGTGCTCACTTCTTCCTGTTCTCTGTTGCTGTGCCTTTCTTAAGTATTTTTTTCTTCTATCCGTGTTTGTAAGAAGCACGCCAACTGATCTTGTCGTGTGCGTTTGTTTGACTTAGCCTTGATGTTGCATATCTGTTACGAACATGGATGGATAGGCTAACCCAGAGGTATTTGTGGCTGGCCTCCCGCGTTGCCTGCCTGACTTCTCTGGTTTTCATGAGCGTGATTGCGCTGCTTTCTTTGCTTGAAAGATCTTCTGTGCTACTCAGAGAAGCAGCCAGCGACGCTCATCTCACTCTTCTCAAACCATCCTCACTGTTTTGTTCATCGCTTGCTGAAGAACCTCTATTTTCTTCCTCTTAAGCATCAAAGTTTGTGTTATTTTTCATTAATGGCACCAACATAACCTCTCTTTGAAACACACCCACGGTATAAAAAAAAAAACAGCTTGGAAGATGTTTACTTGAAGTAAATACTTTTTTAGCTTTGCGCTTCCTTCTGCCAACCATGGTGTCTGGTGTGTCTGCCTTTACATTTGCATTCTTCCAGGAGCCCTCAAACAATACTGTAAGCCCTCAAAAAAAAAAGAAAAAAGAAAAAAAGAAAAAGAAAAAAAGGGAAAAAAGTAACAAAAGTAACAAGAAGTTGTTACAGAACATAATTAAAAGAAAAGTTTAGAACCTCTGATTTGAAGTAATTTAATTTTTAGTCTTCTCTGCAACTGTGAAGGCAGAAGTTTCTTTTGAAATTAGAGATAAAGTTTCCTTGCACTCACCTGAGTCCAGGAGCTGGGTCTTCAAGTAAATACTGAATATTGAAGGATTTTTGCAGTATTTCATTATCCGGTGATCGACTGCCCCCGTGTGCAGATCCACACTGGGGGCCTGCAGGGATACAGTGCTTGGGTGGAGATTGCATCTTCCTCTGCACAGGATACAGCTCTTCCTATGTCGTAAACTTAGCCAGTCACTGTGTTCAAATGCTCAAACTTTTCTTCATTACACACAGTTTTGGCTCTTTATTTCATATAAGCTCATTTTTTACATATTCCCTGCAAGTTTAGAGCTGTAGCGATAGTTGCACTTTTAATAATTTACTTGTTTCGCAAAGAAAACTCTTCTATAAAATGGAAAGCATGAAATAGCCTAGATGTTGAGCATAGGCGAGGGGTAGGGTTTCATTCTCCCCTAAGCTGACCTCTAGGCAGAGAGATTCCTGCTTTCATGTTTTAGATCATGTGTAAAACCTGATGCTCTCTGGATCATCCTGTGTAGGGCAAGGATATCTAGGGAACATGGGGAGGGAGAGAGAGAGAGACATTTGCAGAAGGGAATGAAATGTTTGGGAGGTAGCCTCATGCTTTCTACAGCAGTGAACATCAATCACACCTTCTCAGAAAAGTGTGGTAATGAGAGTCCCTCTCCCCTTTATTTATTTTATTTTATTTTATTTTATTTTTGTTTTCCTATTCCCCACTTTATTTATTCTCCTTTCCTTCTGGTGTGCTACAGCAAGTGCAATTTTAGCTCAAAAGTGTAACATTTCCTCAAAAAAGCAAAGGCTTCCCTGGTTTTATCCCTTTGGCCATTGAGTAAACAACAGTTATTTTTGTTTTACCAGTGATTTATGACTGGACAGACTTGGAGTTTTTATTTTTAGTTTTATAGGCAATTCATATAATGTATATTTGTAACCATAAAGATTTTGAATATTTTGTCCTCGTATAGTCTGCCAATTAATGTTGTGCCCACTTGGGAAAAAAATATGAGTTGAAAAGACACAAGTGTTGCATTCTTAGAATAGTCTCATGATTCTTTTTAAGTATATGTGCAGATAATGTTTAAATGTAGCAGAATTCTGAGCATCTGGCAATAAATCATCTAGTAGGGTGCCATCCAGAAGAAATAACCTACTCTTCATAAATGATCGAGTTTTTATAAGACTTGGAGTAAAATGCTGTAATATCAATGCTCAGAAAAAGGAGTGAGCTTTTTTGTTAAATGTGATTCTACCATGAACTGCATATCGAAAAAAAAAAGCCCTTTCATTTGTGCTTTCATGTTACTATTTTATGTGTTTATGGAGGTACTAGCCAAAAGTTTTAACTGAAAAGTTCACTTTGCAAATTTCAGAAAAATAATAGTAGTTTTAAAAAAGGCTAAATGTTCTTTTTCGGTTGCCTGCTCCTTACCATTTCTTTACTTAGCATTTTTTGTGGTAATTCTGCAAATACAACTCTTGCAGTGACCCTGCAAAGATGTGTACGTGCCGCTTCTTGTACTACTGCTGTCCCCTTCTGTTAGAAAGAAAATCATCCTCATTTTTCTCTCCCAATTCGCCGACTTTACTCATGTAAATGAATTCAAGTTTCTAAGTATTCAAGTGTTTTTTTTTTTCTGGAAAAAGAGTAATGTAAAATGTTGGGCACCAGCACTGATGAAACTTCAAATCGAAAATCCTCGTAGCTTAAATTACTTACTTCTCCGTCTGCAAGCGTTTCCTTCCCACGCTCGTTCCCAGCGGCGGCGGAGCGGGAACACTCCCTTGGTAAATGGCAAGAGCCATTTCCGTGTGATTCGGGCTTGGCACCGGGCAGGATTTGGGCTGGGTGCTGCCGCCGGCTACCTGGGGAGGCCACCCCATGCAGAAGGGCCACGAGCCCCTTCTTGCACCTTGCTGGTGGCACGTGGCTCTCCTGTGGGCCAACAAGTTTCTTATTCCCGCTCCGGTTTTCTTTTGACTCCGAGTCACGTGAAGCATGGCCGAATGGAGGAGCATAGCACACATTACGTTGATCCGAGGATGCTAACCAAAGGGCTTTTTTTCCCCTATCTGAAGCTACCCGGAAGAAGGACCCAGAAGAAGAGGAACAAACATGTTGATCCTGATTTAAAATTCCTGATAAAATCAAAGCTAAGCTTAGACAAATGCTGTTGTTAATCATTAAATAAAGTCTTTTTGATCATTTTGGTGGTTTTGTTGAAACACCTTACTAATGTGATGTGCAGAGTTTCATTAGTATGTGTGCAAAGTATGCAGATACTTACAGTATGATCTCTTAGACCAATCACAGAACCATTAGTTTATCATCTATTTTATAATTCTTCTCAGGAGCCTTATTTGTCTAGGTGCTATACAAATGCCAAAAATATATGGTCCTAGTTGTAAGCAATTTACAGCTTAAAGGTAAGATGAGGTATTTAATGGACATAGGCTGTCACTGAGGCAACACGTTATTTTAATGTTGGGCTGTAAAGACCTGCTATGTAAAAAAGAAAAGATAAGCTCTTTTTAGAATTATAAAGCGGAAAGAAGGGAGTTTTGAGCAGATTTGATGCTTGACTTTTAATGACTGGCTTCATTTTATTTTAGGTTGATATCGACTGAGTTGCCAGAACTTTGCCCTACAAAGCTTAGGAGGGCCACTTCTTAATGGATTGCTGTAGCCTCTTAATTTCTCCATTGATCCCGTTCCCTGCATCGTGAGAACGTTTTAGCCAGCACAGAACCTAGAAAAGTTACATGTAAGTCATGATTCAAGTTCCTTTCTTTTTAAAGGCGGGGGGGGGCAATAAAAGAGGTTTTGGGGGAGGCAAGATGGAGGCCGCAAGCATCATACTTTAGAAAAATACCATAAAAGCTGTAATCCAACAACAAACATTAGGTTGTGAATAAATTGTTACTGAAGTATTCTTAGTGGCTCTTTTAGCTTAAATGGTGATTGTCATTTTGAAAGCTTTAAGTGTTCCACTTCCATAGTAAACCTTAGCAAAAAGTAGTTAAAATAACTTCTCCTCCCCCCCCCCCCAACCTTCCAGTTATGAAGGCTTTTTTCCACAACTGGATAACTTTATGCACGCTTACCCTGGAGTGTTGTGCTAAAGTCACACTCATGCTTCACACAAGATCAGAGGCCGACCTTTGCTCAGTGGACTGTAGGCATCCCTCTATTTTTTTTCCAATCGTAAAACCAGTATCCTCCTCCTTTGCTGTGGTTTCCAGAACGGTTCCTGTGGAGAAGTCCTAGCACCATGCTGCTGCTTCTTCCCCCAGCTGCAACCCAGAAAAGCCCTGTAAGCTGCAGTCATATCTGCATTTTAAGAGCCACTTCCAGCTCCTTTCATGAGCTTCACATGTGAGGCACAAATTTAGCTGCTCATCCAAAAGTCAGAGCTGACATACATGAGCGATAGGCTGTCAAGAGCACTGCTATCATGCCGGGGTCGTCCCAGGCAGGACCATGGCTCCGCAGCCTCCCATTTGACTACTGATTTGCACTGCGAGATCCCATTGCATCCCTGCATGCTTGTCGTTCAGAAAAGGCAGAGCATGGACACTGCCAGTCAGCATGTTCCTTCCAGCTTGATGCGTGTAGGAAATGTGATTATTTGATGTTGAAAGAACTATGCAAATACTGTAGTAGGGTGGGGAAAGCCACACAGAGATTTGCTAGGGACAGAGGGGATTGAAGGAGCAGAAGACCCCTTCCTATCTCCTTCATCTGGAGAGTATTTGCTGATGCGTGTTATGTGCTTAGATTTTTTCTCCCAAGATGGGAGAGCGGCTGTGGTGCTGTGCACAGATTTCCTCTACTCAACACCACGGCTAAATCCTCCAAAACCCCTCACAGCATCCTCTAGTGGGGAGAAGCTAAGACTAATTTGACACTCTGCACCCACCAGCAGTCCCAGCCTTGCTGGGGTGGATCTGCAGGTGGAAGGAGCTCTGCAAGGAGACTGTGGACACAAGGGTCTGCACAGCCCAGAGGATAGGACGCTCCACAGCTGGCAGGTTTGGAGAAAGGCTTGAGCACAACTTTATCTTTGTTTTATTGAAAAAAAATCCCATTGTGGTCGAGAGATTTCTGTCTTTTGGATGATGGTATAGAGCAGCTTGGCAAAAAGCCACCCGAACCAGAGGTAACACAAAATTGTGGTTCGCAACGTTGTACTTTCCAGTGGTTTCCAGCATCAGTCCTACATTAACCCAGGATTCACAAGCAGGAGAGCAAACACGAAGCACAGGACAAATCTTGTATAAAATCCACGGCCCGGCCTCAGAGCCGGGGCTGTTCGGTTGCCCCCGCTGCCGTCGTGCTCACTTTTGGGAGCAGCGATGCTGCGCCTCTCGGTTCAGCTGGCTCCCGCGCCGCTTGCGCTGCACACTTGTGCTGCGCGGACACATGTGACAACCGGCAGCTGGTCGAATAACTCGGCCAGAAAAACCTTGGGGGAATGCGCGGAATGGAAAGTCACGCTGGAGCGAGGTCTGGGCCTCGCCGCAGCCTCTATAAGGACATCTGCTTCCAGCGGCCCCAGCAGGGGAATTTAAATCTTGTTCCGCACTTTGTGGTGGTCGTGCTGCTCCGGCTGGGAATAGCTCCGGGCCCTCGCTGTTAAATAACAAAAAGGCAGAAGTAGGAATTCCTTGAAAACCATTGGCAGACTGGGTTGTGGAGGGGGACACAGCGAGGTTAGAAGAAGTCTTTCTGTTTTTTGTTTTTTTTTTCCCCTCCTGAAATAAGCACTGACATGTTGATTATGAAGGCTGGCGTCCTGCCCTTGTTTTTTCAACTGGAGTCATAAATTCATATTATGCAGTTTAATGACTAATCAGGCCAGGACGGGGAAGCCAACCACAGCACTTGTTCTGGTCAGTTTGCCTTGATTACTTACTAACACTGAGTGTCTATTAGGAATTGTAATATTACTTAAATATATACTAAAAAAAAAAGTATTGGAATATTTTGGAAGTGGAGACTTTATATTAGAGATAAACCTGCATATGATATATAACCTGTTTTATTTGCAGTGACATAAGATGTAGGCGACAAAACAAAAAAGAATCTATTGTGGAAGAAAAGCAGGGTTTTTTAAAGCGTATGCAAACTCAGTTTTTAAAGACAGGAGATTCTTCTTTTTTCCTGAGGTAAAGGGTATTGGCGAAAATAACAGTGAAATGCTAGGCAATGGAGAAAGCATTGATAGAGAATTTGCTGTCAATGAGACCTTGGTAAAACAACGTGATGGCTTGGTTCTGTTTTCTCAAAAAGGGAGAGACTTGCCATTTTATTATGGGCCTTGCAATATGTGGCATAGTTGTTAATGAAAATCTCCGTAGGAGGACTCATCTGACTACATGAGAATTTTGGATCTCGTTTAAAGTATGTTTCTAGTGTTGGTCTTAGGGGAAAAAAACTTGAAAATGGGAGATGTAACAACTCAGAAGCAAGCCAAAAGAGGCAACCCACCATTTCTTAATTGTACTTAACACAATTCCCTTGTAGTTTTGAAGCCTTATTTTTGTGGGCTTTTCTTGTGATTTTTGAGATGTTGTGATCGGCCACCTTGCAAATTCACTATGAAAATCCCTGTCAGAGGAACTAGCTTTGAAAATGATATCCTTCGTAGAAGACTTGAAGAGCAGCCAGAAGCTGAGTGGACATAAATGGAAAGAATACCCCTCTCATTCCCTGTCCGCAGCTGAAGCACGTTGGCAGAAGCATGTACAGGATGTTTTGTTCTCCTGCTGGTGCTGTGGAAAATCAGAAATCTCTGTTTCCAACACTAGAGTCATAGTTGAGCACCAAATTGACTTGAGAAGTGCGCACGAGGTCAGCCTAGCTAAAACAGTCTGGCAGTATTGCTCCGGCTTTCCCTGAGCTGTGGCGTGTTTGGTATGCAAGTACACCTTCCCCCCTTTCGTTTCGTTATTATTTGCGTTTTATAACATTACTCGGGTGCTGCTTGATGTGATTGATCTCCGTAAAAACAGTACGCGTTGATTTTCGAATTCAGAGCAGAAGGTTTCTCCCTTGTTTCGACGGAGCAGGTTGCTAAACCCAGCCTAATGCAATGGGGAGACGGGGCTGCGAGCGGTCACGGCTGCCGTGGGGAGCTGGCCCGTGCTCCGAGCTGCAGCCGCGGTGCTGTTTCTTTCCCTGTAAAAGCAGCAAAAATAACGCGTCAATCAGTGGCATTCTGAGGATGGTAAATTGTCTTAATTTGTGCTACTTATGCATGTACTGTGTTGAGAATTCAGCAAGAGCCTTTAAGTGCTTTGCTCCAAAAAAAGCCCCCAAAGCTAGAATTCAGAAAACCTCTACACACAACATTAATATTCTCTAGGTATGAGTTCGTCAGAATTTTTTTTTTTTTTTTTTTTTTTTTTTTTTTTTTTTGCTTGTGAGATTTCTTTAACTCTGTCCTACAACCATCTGTAGGCAGATGTCGATAATGTAAAATTTTAAGATGCAGATTTTGGTGATTAGATGTCTGTCATCCGCCTACCACCAGAGGCTGGGAAAAAAATATATCTTTTTTTAAATTACGCTCAAAGGTCAGGAAACTTGATTGGATTAACGAGGAAACCAGATTTCTGAAGGTGAAGTCCCATCCCTTTGAATATCTACTTACCAAACTCTTGAGACTCTTGTTAAAAAATCTAGCCCAGTTCTCCCAAATGCCGTGGTCATAGTTAAGGAAAAGGGTGTTTCTATGCTACTGAGCAGGCAGCACTGGATTTTAATTTGAGATGTTAGCACATCTGTCACAAAATCTCAAAAAAAAAAGAAGTCCCATTCTCATGTAGTGCTTGTGTTTTCTCTTTGATACTGCAGAACTATTTGTCCTGCTTTCAGGCTTGCTTTTTGAGAGGTGCACACATTTGACTTATCACCAGTATTTGATAGGAATGCAGTGAAGATAGAGAGGAGAGGCAGTTGCTCAACTCTGGGTACAAATACCGCTGGTATCTTGGTCATGCAAGTGAGATGTTCCTATGGGCCGTGTGTTTTATTTAAATGAGGCCTTATTCCTAGCAGAGGGCTGGCGTGTGTCTAGAAATGCTTTCGCATGGATGAGAGAGGTCTTTTTGTGCAGAGTTTTGACATCTGCCTTTTTAAGAGCTCCGTATTAGCGTACATCACTGTAGTGTTGAGGTGATTTCCATCAGACTGGTAGCCGCAGTGATGCTGCTTAATGGATGTCGTGATTTCGTGAAACGTGGTACGTTTCCCTGCTTGGAGACCAGGAATCTGCTGGGGCTTTGGCTGAGCATTGGCAATAAAGTCCCAGGTGTGACACATGTCAGTGGTAAGCAGCAAAGCAGCATTTAAGGATAGAAAAAGCTTTCTTTTGCCTGTTTTGTGGTACTGACATGACATGTCTTTGAGCTAGCAAGAGGCTATAAAACGCGCACTGCTCTGCCCGCCAGCTCTGAGCAGGGCTATGCACCCAGTGCACCGTCGCTAACGCGTTCGGCTTGAAGCGTCCCACAGTGAGGGTGGTCCGCCGGCTCCTGCAGCGACCTGTCCCGGGACTTCGCTCTTAAAATAGCCAGAAAGATTGTTCCTGTAATCTAAAGCAAATCTTCTTCGCTGCTCGTTATCTGGGTTACTCCTGCTGCCCGCCGTTGAGAATACGTACAACCGTTGATTGCTGCCGTGGCTGGGCAATCTCTCGGTGTAATGGGATGCTCCCCAGCACTGCCCATGTCTCCACACCCAAGGCAGGGCTAACCCATGGCTTGGGGCACTGATAAGTATTTGCTGCAGAAGTATCTGCTGATTGAAAAATTACATATATATATATTTATATGCACATACACACGTATATGTATATATGCATTTAGAACAGATATATTAGGTACAGCCTGAAGAACGTCAGCTGCAGCTTCATGCACGGTTGCGGTGTGGGCACACACGTGTGTGCAGCGAGCAGACAGGCTGCTAACCGAGAGCCACGCGCCCGAGGTGCCCGAGCCCGCCGGCGCGTGGCGACAGCTCGTGGGCCACCACAGGAGGCTGGCTGCAAGGGCTTGGTGACTCGCACGCAGAGCGCGCTGGCTGGACGGGCCAGACCCTTCCCTTCAGTTTTGTCCCTGGCACTCAAATAGTCAGAATTTAGGTGTTGTTGCGGCGGCGATTTTTATTTTTCGCTGCTGCAGGCGACCGCCCGCGTGTGCGTGCGCGCGTGTGCGTGCGTCAACCCCCCCCCCCCGGCGTCCGAGTCACAGCCCGCCGCCCGCCCGGGGCCGCTGAGGCCTCCTCCTGCCACCGGGAATGAGATGACAGGCGTTTCCCCGGAGGCGGTGGGGCGCAGCCCCTCCGCCGGCCCGGCGTGTCCCCCCGGAGGAGCCTACCTGCTGGCGCCTCGCCGAGAGATGGTGACGGGGTAGCCAACTTTCTCTCTAACCCAAACCGGCGAAAAGTAAAATCCATCTCACCGCATGAAGTTTTGTTTTCACTGCTCTTTAAATCTGTCCTTTCCCTCTGGCAGAGCTCTGCACAGTCATTTAGCGCCGGCACTGGGGCTGGTGTGGTTGTTAGCTCAGTGGGGTATGACCCATTTTTTTTTTTTTCATAGTATTTAGCTACCTGCGCTTTTACAGCAGACATCACCCGTTCCTACGACCTAAATCGTTGCCAGAAAGGCGACTGCCTGATTTCGGCAGCGCCGCGTCGACCGCCGCGCGTTGGGAGCAGCGGGCGCCGCGCGGGGCTGCTGGAGATGACGGGCAGTGCCGTCTAGCTGCCAGTTAATGGGCAAGTAAGTGCAGGTAAAAGCACGTTTCTCTGGAGCTGACACTTAGTCTGAAATTGTTTTGTTAAATATTAATTGCTAGCTTACGGCACGTGTTTCCTGTTATGATTTCTGAGGAGCTCAGAAGTACGAGCGTCTGTAATGGATGCTTTACTTTCTGTAATGCTTGCGTTTTCAGAGGCAGCAAGATAATTAGCGACAGCAGATTGTTAACTCTCCTTTCCCCATCCCCAGCCTGTGGCTTCACCCATCCTTTTCTTTAGTCTGCTCTTAAGACAGACGTTTTCTCTTTATTTCTTTTTTTTCGCCCGTTAATTGGGTTAGCTTTCTGTAGTTTTGCAGATGATAATTAGGTCGATCCTCRTGCTGCTTTGCAGAGCGCTTGGTGTAAACGGGAAGAATCGGGCATGGGAGAGAGAGATAAACCAGCTTTGTAGTAGGTATGGGAGTTTTATGTATAAAATTAAAAAGTAATTTGCAAAGCAAGTTGAGGTAAAGTGGATTTAAACATAATGAAATCATCCTTGACAGCAATTTGTTTCAAGTTCTTCTACTATTATGACTGTAAAGGGATTTTTTTTTAATTGCCAGTTTCTGGGTAGAGTATTCAGTATAATTTCTCACAGGTAAGTGAAGCATTAACTCCTTATATATCACTAATACAGGGAGCAGAGGGAGAAACCAAGAGTTAGGGAGATGCATCCCCTCCATTTCATCATTTGAAAATTCATCGGTGGTTAGCCACCTTTGAGGAGAAATCCACCAGATAACTAAGAGCAAATAATTAATTAAATGCATGAAAATCCAGTATGATACTTGCTGTAGTAGATATGCAGTGTGTATGAATATCTGTGCCATTGATRTTTAACAGAATCTAATGAAACTCCAAATACAAATTGGAAAAAAAAGTAACAGCGTTTAGCTAGTTTGCATCCCTTGTTCAGATGAGCCATGAGTTCTGGGTTTTTTGCATTTATATACTTGTGCTGTAGGTGTTGGAAGTGTGGGTGGCCAAAAAAAGTGGTGATTACAATAAGATTTTCCATTTATTGCCCTTTGTGTACAACTAAAAATAAGCTTCAAATGCTTCACAACTTGTAGAGCAAGCATAATCGTTCTGTTAGCTCTAATGACTGGCTTGCATGCAGCTTCGTCTCTGCCTGGTAAGTCCTGTGTTTGAATACTTGTAAATGTGTCTGTGTTGAGATGAAAGACGGAGTTTATTTGCAGTGTTGTCTAGCTGTGTTAACTTATCGGCTTTTTCTTATCTAAGGAAAAAAAAAGGAGTTAGGCTTAGTACATAAGTCAGAAGTGGTGATGAAAGGATTTTGGAAGCAGAGTTGTTCTGGTATCTGCAAAAAGCAGCTTTTGAGAGGACTTAAAGATCTTTAAAGTCAGCCCTCCAGAATTACCCTTGTGTAACTTGAACTGTTGATCCAGAACTTAATCTTCTGGGGGAAAAAATAAAAAATTAAAAAAAAAGAAAAGAAAAAAGAAATTTATACAAATCTGGTGATCATCAAGAAACAAATTTCTCAGTGTTRATTTTTGGATGCAAAACCTTTTGGGCTTGTTTTTTAGGGTGCCACTGTGCAAGTATGCTATCTTTTCTTGGTAGTCGCACTTGTTAGGTTCGTGCTACGTTAGTTGAAATGTATTGAGCTGCTAAAACTGTTAACGATCGCATTAATTGATATGTCTCCCGTGGCCAAGAGAAACATTAAAGAGAAGATGTTGTCAGCGTGTGCAGGGAAATTCGTAACTGTATTGTCGAAGGTTTGGTGCTGTCCCTGCTTCACTCATCGAGTGGTTGTGGCATTTCCAGAGAACGGGTGTGCCTGTGCATTTCAAGCTTCTCGGTTTGATGTAATTCTTGTAGTGGATGAGCTGAGAGCGAGCGTCTCCTCAAGAGCTGCAGATCCGAGGGTACAGACGCTGAAAACTTGCTTTCCGTTGTGTGTCAGCTTGTACTCCTCAGCCTTCTCGTCACTTGGTGACCCTTCCAGGTTTTTCCAGGCATTGTAGTGTGGCAGCAAGGTTCGTTTGACCTGAGCACTAGGCTAAATATGGCGATAGGTTTTCGTTCTGAGTAACTCCACGCGGCGCAGAGGATGTGGTATAYGGGAGGCACTTAGCGGCACATGCAGTTGCTCCATGGAATATTGATGCTGACTGTGGTGAGTTTTTTATTATGCAATATGAAATACCATTAAATTACCTTAATGCAAAGCTCCCCCTCTTCTTAGAAGGAGAGCACTGTGTGTGCTGTTGCTGCCTTACTCTTACGCCTCTTTTATGCCTTTTTGCTTAAATGCATGTTTCTGTTTTAACATCTGTGCACATCCTTTGGACCGGCTGCTGATACAAMGCATAAAAGGCAAGAGAGCTTATGCAGTAATCAAGGCTTTAAATATTTCAGGTGGGAATGGGCTAAACTTCAGAAATAATTAGCTTCTGTGGTGGTGGCTTCTGCAGGGAATTACCTTACATCTGTTATAATTATCTGCATGTCTCAATCCTTTAGGTGACCAGATGCTGACAAGCAGGATAAACATTTGTTGTCATTTTTTCTGTGGAATTTTCCCTTTTTGATACAGATGTAGATTTCCCCACCACCACCACCCTTACTTTCTGCTGCTGCGCCTGGTGCAGCTGAGTTCAGACCTGATTGCTTTGCAGATAACGGCAGGAGAGTGTGTGTCATGTGGCAAGCACACTCATGCTCCATTCACTGTTTCTGCCCTCTCCAATTGGATGAGACGGTATTTTCTTTTCCGGGGGTATCACCACACAGGCTATTTTTAGAGGTGGCACAGAGAACGCATTGTACAACAMCCGATAAACACCACAGTCATGTTARTTTTTTTCCTTGTATGGTGATAGCATTTTTKAAGTGTTCGCCTTTTCTTTAGGAGGTAGATGGATCTCTTTTTGGTTGTTTTTAGGCACTTGAGCCGCTGCTCCACGTAGTCTATACGTCTGTGTTTTCTGCACACTGTGAAATGTAGGCACTAAATTAAGATTAGTGTAAGAGACCGAAGCCATGTGATTGAGGTTTTCAGGCCGGAGCCTGGCGTGGCAGCTGATCGCGAGCTTGCGGCGTTCGTGCGCTGGAGGAGCAGAATTGGCCACTCATGGGCTCGTTATTGCATTACTCGAATAATACRAAAACATTAGCAACGGAGATTTACTATAATGGTGTATTTTAAGTGCGTCTCTGCTCTGCCTGTTTYGCTTCTAATGCACTCAGTTAAGGAATGCTTTGGAGGTTACTGCTAATGGATGAATCTTCCGGAAAATTGGAATTTTCAAATAAGATTGACATTTGGAGTGAGAAATATAAATCTAATGAGAGTGTTTCAGCAGAGGTTTGTAATTAGGAATGAATGGAGTGAATTTGTACGCGCAGTCTGCAGAAGGGCACAATGGAAGGTGAAATTGCACACTCCGCAGTGAATGAGGGATGAAAGCCAATGTATCAGTGTCATGGCATGACAGTGTAGAGTATAAATGATACTGTCACTGAGTGCTGCAGAAGGTATCAAGGGAATTCCACTCCAGTAAATTACATTACTTAGACAGACCTGAAGGCATTGTGCCTGAATGATTGGAGGGAAAAAAGGTTGTCAGCACAAAGCAGAAGATATTATAGAACAACTGGCTGCAGGGTTGGAAGTCAGTGTTTTTCTGATGTTTACCATGCAAAGCTCTTTAGTTGTTTTTTAAGCTTTTTTGGTTGGATTACAGATGTATTGATGACACAATATTATTTTTCCAGATGTTGTTTAGAGCAGATCCCGTCCTGCAGCAAGGATTGAGCTTGCTCAGCTCCCATTACTCGGGTAGGAACTGGGACTCCCCTCCAGACTTGGGAAAAATTTAGTCCCGTGTACCTCCCTCAGGCACTGATCTTTATCCGTTTCTTTATTTCGCTGAGGGTTTGTTTCTTGAAGCTGGGTTTTGATTACAGGATGATTTTAGCACAGGTGTGTGCAGAGGGGCAGGTTGTTACCCATTCTCATTAGTGCTGCCTGGAGGTGGTGCAGTCCCAGCTGCGAAGCCTGGTCTAGGGCTGCGTGCCTCCAGCTGCACTGGGAAGAGCTRTGCCAGATGGTAGGACACGAATGTTGTTCTCTATGGTCGCATTTGGAAGCTCACAGGCAGTTTGGTGAGGCTTGTGGTACAGCTCGCTAGGAGCCTTCTGTTGTGGTGATGGTGCAGCAAAAGTCCAAAGGCTTAATCCATTTCAGCGCATGTGTGCAGGCACAAACCTCCAGGTGTTTTGCTCTTCACCCACCCTTTCCCAAGTAAAACCCACTGATAATTGCACCTTGTTTCTTGCAACTGCAGCGATGATGCTGAGTGGAATAGTTATTTCTCACTCTTTTCTCTGTGATCATCTGTTGCATCCATCTTCTCAGGGGCACTACCTCAGAGATTGGCAAGAGCTGCTGTTTCAGCTTGACTACTTTTTTGTCTCTGACCTTACATGCATACGACACCTTCTAGCTCCTGTTGTTTCATAACTTTCTTGTAGGTGAGGCAGTGCAGCTCCCACAGCTCTCCAAAACTACCCCTTCTTGACAGACCTCTAAGATAAAGCCAGTTTCTCCCAGGGATGACACGTTTCATTTCTGCAGCACATGAAAAGTCCCACCTGCCTTGGGGCTTCTAGTAAAACTTCAGCAGGCTTTGTACTGCCTAAAAGCATCTTTTTCCACTTGCCTACGCGTRAAAACCATCACTGTATGTACATGCTGTAAATAGTGATCTGGGAACATGCTTGATTTCTCCTCTCCTAAACTTATAAGAGCAGATAACTTCTGATTTGCATCATTCACAAATGGTAGGATGAAAGACACGCAGAACAAGTAAAATAGCAGTCATCTGGGTAGATTTTTTCACCTGTAAATGTGGCTTCAAGGTGTGTGAGCATTAACTGGGTAATAGGGCCAAACCAAAGTGCACTTCTGGGAAGCTTGCTATTCAGAGAGGAACCTCGGAAAAGTTAGTAAGTATTCAAGTTCAATCAGAATCCTTTTTTTTTTTTAGTGTCATTAAAATATTTATAAAATCATTCATGGCCTCATCTAAATTGGTAGAGCAGAATTCATGATTCAGAATAATTCAGTGATTCTGGAATTTGTCTCTTCTAACACTATTTGACTATTTGTAACAATAAACAGCCTAAGGAACAAGTTTGTTGTGTCTATATTCCTGTAACGTGTGTTAACTTTGCTGGAAATGGCCCATCTTTCTCTGAATACAGRACTCAGTCCTTGCAGCCTCTCTCTAGGAACCATAGCAAACCTACAGGCCAGATTAAAAAGCAGCAAGGCATCTGTGGAAAAGAAGGTGCCCTGCATGGRTTCAGCAATGGAGCAATTTATTAGGAGGTCCTGAACATAGCAAAAAGTGAGTGGGAGGTAGCAAACTGTTATTTGTATCTAGTCTGAATCTTTCCCATATTAGAATTGGGCTAGAGTGGCGTAAGGAGTAGCATTATGTCTGTCTGTATGGATAGAAAGTAGAGCTAATATCTAAAGGATATAAAGCTTGTCCTGCCTGTGTGCTTAGACCATCATTGCTATAGGAAACCACCATGTCCAGTTAAGCACCCATTTGTAGTGCTTATAGCTATGCAAGCTGTTCCTTATGTGTTGATCTGTGCATATTTTTAATAATCTGCCATCATTTGTGGTATCTTAACTTCAGAAAGCTGCCAATTTGGCACATCTATTTTTTTTTTCATGTTTGGAAAGCAAATGCTTTTTCTAATACTCAGTCTAATACTCAGTCTCATTCTGGTGGTCATGATCTAACCACATTTTCAAAATGCAACTTTGTGTTGTCATCCATCAATCCACAGAAAAAACATTTGTTCTTGGCTTCTTGACGACGTGTATGTTGTTGTTTTCCCCTTTCCACACTGATCCTGCAGCACCAACACCTATAAACAGCACTTGTGAAATCACTGGGGTCACTCACGTGGGTAATGGATGCAAGACCAGACTTTAAAGGCAGCAAAATACAAGAGGGTGGTGGGTTGGAAGGAAGAATGACCAAACTCTATCCCTTAGGGAAAAATCAGAGACTAACTAGTATCGCTTTAACGGAGAGAGATATTGAGCATGTTCAGTCAGATTTGTATCCCCTGGCAAATTTATTTTGTTCTGTAAATGGCTCCCTGCTGTCCCAGAAGACTTTTGCTATCTCTTCCTATCTTGTTTAATGGATTTCTAAGTAATCAATCTTTCTGCAAGAAAGTTGTGGTTCAGTAACCCCAGCTTGCTAACAGGTCAATAGTTTAATCTTAAGTCTGCTTACTAACACTTTTGATAATGCAGGACTATAAAGTTTGACATAACAGAAACTTCTCCATAAACTCTGATTTTGCTTGCCAAAAAGTCAGCCCATTACCATTAATTCCCCTTTTATCATTAGTGTTATTAAACTGACGATTGATGTGTAAAAACTGCCATTTGCATGAAGTTCCCAAAACTGCAGTAAAAGAGACTTTTGTTCTGACTTGGTAAGGGGAAGCGGGGGGGAGAAAAGCAAAATAACACTACTTCTAACAGCAGAGATGTTCATATAAAGACATGTTCTGAACAATAAGGTCGTTTATCCATGTGTGACATAAATACATAGGAATTTAAATAATGAGAGATCTTGTGAAACGCAGTAAAATGCACACCATTGGGATTGTGAAGTTCCCATCTATAAAGCCCTGTTCTCAGGGAAAAGCAGCTTTACTTTTGCTTTGAAAATCCATTATCATAAGCCATTTTTTTAAAACACTTGTCTCACTGCAATATTAAAGCAATTTTATACCCTAAGAGCAGATCTTTCATAAGGTAAAGTGCAGTCTCGTGTGTGTATATGTAATTGAGGTTTATAGTACTTCTCACAATCCTAATTTCTCCCAAATTAAGAAAACCATTCATCTTTTTAGGCTTTTCTTTTACCTTTTTCTTTTTCTTTTGTCTCCCTGGTTTTGACCCCCAAAAGATTATGTCTAAAAAATACTCTTTTTAACAAAAAAAATAAAAAAATAAAAAAAGACAGAATGCTTTCTGGATTCATTGCAAAATACTCTTTTAAGGAAGCATTTTAAGAGTTTAGGTTAAAAAGTTTCTCTCTCAAACTGCATGAGTGACATTACTATTTTGGGAGGCAGTGCCATCTGCTTGTTAAACCAAAAAGCTGGGAAGATGGTCTTAGTTCTGACATAGGCTTTTGATTCGATTCCACATAAAATTCCTGACTGATCTTTGCTTGCATTTGTCCAATCTATAAACTGGGGACAGTGTGCTGCCCTTACCTCTGCAGCGCTCAGAGATCCTAAAAGAAAGGTGTTCAGGTCGTTGCACCTGATGTCTGAGTACGTGAGGTTCTTCACAAAAAGTATGATATGCTATACAATATATTGAATACCTCCCTGCAGGCGTTCACAGCTGTAAGATCTACTAAAAGGAGATAAAGAGAGCATCATAGCACAGGACACTTGCCATACTGCAGGTGGCTACTACTCTTGGATGGAGAGATCAGTTTTGATGAAGGGCTTRGGGAGGTTTAGCTGTGTTTTCCTGCTTTTTGTTGGAGAGATGGGGTTTGTGTTTGCTTTTAGATCAAAAAGAAGGAGGATGAGGTTTCCTGGGTCRCAGATCACCTGTCAGCCTGTCCCAGTATAAGGGTTGCACTGTTGCAGTCAGTGCAAAGTCAGGAGTTAGAGGAGACTTGTAGGAAGTGCACATGGCTGGAAGGAGGTCAGGTCGTGGAAGGTGTAGGAGCAAGGTGAATTTATGTAATAGGGACTGCAAGTCCATGGAAATGACACAGGAGAACATGAAAAAGCAGGAAGAGGCTACTGTACGTGATCGAAGACATTTCTCTGAGATAACAAGAGATTTCAATGTGTGTTATGTTGCTAAAGTATTTGCAAATACATACATATCATCATTACAGGTCTTCTTGACTGAAGAAATGTTTCATCCAATCTCTGTTGACAGAAAAGATTGCCTACTGATAATTGCTTTGCTTAAGTGTCTGATAATATGCCAGAAATGAGAGCATTCTATGTTAGGTCATCTTTAATTATGCATGTACCACCTGTCAGCTTTAAATCTGGGGAAGATTAGTTTTCTCATTGGAATTAGGGTAGGGAAAAGAAGAGATCTTTCAACAACAGAAATAGACCATTATAAACAGCATGTCTATAGGGGAGTTTTAAAAGCATTCTCCTAATCTTCCCTAGTCATGAGTACACTATTGGCACGTGCAGAAATATTTGAAATATTGCCTAAGCTAGCTGCAGTAATGGTGGTTTTTGAAGGGAGCGGATTTCAGACCATCTGTTGCATTTCCTAGTTTCCTTTTCATCACTTCAAAGGAAGAAGGAGCGCTGAGGTGGAGGAGGGCACACAGAAAGTCAAGGGTGCTTCGGCCAGGATGAAATCCGTCCTAAAGCCCTTGCAACTTACCACAAATTCAAATGCGCAGTAAAACCAGCCTGGCCTATTAAGACAAGCCTATCTTAAATGATAGACTCAAAGACTGAAAAATGATGAGGGTGGACACTTTGTGAAAAACCTGAACTGAGAGGTGGTAACGGTTTTTGAAGATATAAAATTAACAAGGGTTGCCATTACAAGACCTACTTATGTTACTAAAAATTACTTCAGAGAGGAAACTTATCTTTGTATGAGTTGGAGAGAGAGCAATTGTTTGAGAATAGTTGAAGAGATTTTTAGTTCACAGGACTTTGATACAGAAATATATTGTGGGCATCTCCAGTTTTTGTGGTCTCCTTTACTCCGAGGCAAGTCTGAGAATCAGGGAAAGGATAGCACCACTGTACTTGAAATCAGGTCTGGTCTTTGTTATGAGCAACTAAACTTCTCATGTGATTCCAAAAAAAGAGAACACATGTTTCTTGTCAGTCGTTTGTCCTGCTGCTTGTTGCCGATGTATATGAGCAGTCTTTCTCACGTTGGAGTTTGGACCTCAAAACGTGTGTGCTTCTATCTGTGGCATACACGCAGCAGTCACGGTCAAATCTGTGTTTCCCCCTCTGTGGGATTTTGGTTTTCCAGCTTCTGTGATCACTACCTCAGACTCCTGGAAATAATTCTTCAGTTCTGCTGATTATGGGACACTAATTGTTTTTCCTAGTGGTACCTTCCAACACTGCTATTTCCACCAATCTGTGATTCGGAACAGTAGGTCAATTGGTAAAACAGTAAGAATGAACAAATACGGACAGATGGCTTTGGATATAAGAACACGTTTCTGTGCATCTCACATTTGGCTTTTGCTCTTGCTTCATTGTTGGATGAGTATTTGAGGCTGTCATTTTGCATTAAAAGTGGAGTGATTAAGTGGAGTTGCKTCTTTGCTGCAAATATTGGCCTATGCCCCTTGTCCCCCACCCTCCTTCCTAGCAGCACAGGCTGACATTGAAGAACAGACGGTTCTTCAGGACTTCCTTAGGACTCCACTGTAGCCTTGTCCTTGGAAGCTGGTGATCGTATTTTCACTGAAGTACACGGAAAGATTTTGTGAGACCAGTGGTTGCACCACCCAGTGGGAAACCAGGAATTTGTTGTGCTTCTCCTAAGAAAAGTAGTTGGTTTTTTGTTTGTTTGTTTGTTTTTTGTTTGTTTTTTGTTTGTTTTTGACCTTTTCTCCCAGGCACTGCATTGGAGGAAACTTGCCTGTTTATTCATTTGTTTTGGATAAGCTTGCCAAGCTTACCTTTTTTTTTATTATTATTTCTGCAGTAAATTAGGACAACTTCTTTTCCTTGGATTGTGCTGTAGAATTTTATCCAATTCTTAGACAGAATCTGATTCCTAATTACTTGTTTCTTTCTCTCAGGATAGCAGTTCTAGTAGTATCACTTAGATGTAGCTTAACTTTGCCGAATTTAAATGGAAGAGTATTGGGCAGTTCYACAATTTTTTTCTCTCTCGTGATTCATTTGCTCTTCATTTCCACCGCCTAGTGCATGCTAAAGAGCTTTCCTATCTAACTGTGGCCACTGGAAAACACCTCTTTCATACAGACTCCTTCGTTAAATGTGAGGGCCTGTGCATCTCATTAGCCTTCAGTTATTGTTGAGTTATCCTGCAGCGCTGTAGGAAATGTCCCCCTTTGGAAGTTCTGAAGATGGCCAAACTCCAGGGAATTCAACAATCTGTTTGTGTGTCTGAATAATGGGACAACTTTGTCTCTAAATGAGACTTAAGGTCACATTTAAGGATTAGAGAAACATTTACTTAAAACTAGACTTGGAGTAATGAAGCAAAGTTGCTGAAATACAAAGCCACAGAATGCCCTAGCAGGGGTTTTCCTGAGTTGGCCCAGCCTGTGAGGCATGGCTTATGTAGTCTGCGGTTTACCCCAAGTCTGGTCTATCTTGGAGCCTTTTCTTGCCACATATTTTTTAAGATGGTTACTGAAGCTACCCAGAACAGTTCTGTCCCTTTTGTCTCCAGCAGCTCTTCACTAGAAATTGCCCACTGTCTTGATCATAGGAGGGATTAAGCTATCTTCTCAGTTTTTCCATACAGATACTTGTTTTACATTTGTATTGTAAGCTTTGGCATACTGCTGRTTTTAAGCTTCATGCTTTTTTTGTCCCATTTCTCTCTCTCAAAAACACTGTAAAAACTTTTCGATTGTCAGGTTTAGGTATTTGTTACAATAGCGAATTCTTGATGGATTCATACTTGTTCTTCCACAGCAATGCAAAGCTTGATGCTCAGGGTGGTGAAATTCAGAGCAATATGTTTACATTGAGTTATTCCATCATACACACTGCTGATTTTAAAAGGAAGGGGGACCCTTCTTGGGATAATTAGTTTTGCCATGTTCTTAGGTACGATCTCYTGATAAAGCATTTTTTTTCTGACTCTGAGTTGCTTGCTGACAGCCAGTATTACAAGAGTTCATTGCAAGTTTCACGGTCCATGTGTGCTTATGTATACATAACACAGACAAATGAAGCCACAGAGAGATAATGAAGGCAGCGATGATAAACCCTGTATGAGTGCCCAATAGAGTGAAGYTTTCGAATAGTCAACGTGGGCCAAATTCCAGCTCTTGTCTGGGTCATAACAATGATGAAAATTGCCTTGTCCTTTAACTGATGGCACCAATTCTCTGCTCGACCTACTATTTCACGGACTAGAGAATCTTTAAAAATGCAAAACTAAGTATTTACATTTTTATGTTAATAGTTTCAAGAGATTTCATACTTACAGAAACCGATGCTGCTTTAAAAACAAGTAGCTGTATTTATCCTTTGCTTCTCTTATGCCTTCCTAAAGCAAGGTTTTCAGAAAGTGGATTGTTTCATGCTAGTAACTTTTAAAGTGCCTAGTAATCTTAGCTCGTAGTCAAGAGTAGACTACAGGTAGATAATCAGCTCTCTATAACCTGCAGCACTGGTCACACARGCCTCCCAAGCGGATACTTTGCTTGTACCACCGCTGCCAGTCTGTAAAATGGGGATAATACGGCACTGTTCAGTGTGCCTGTCTGAGGCGTACAGGTAAAGTGGTGCATGGATCACATAAATAGCTCAGGTTTTGCAGCCTTTGCTGGGCCAGTCAGTTGTCAACGCAATACTGTAGATCAATGGTAAATGAATGCAACCTTCTTGAAAAGTTCAAGTGGGCAATCGGAGCAGGAAAAGTGGTTTCTTTTACACTTTGGTTGCAGTGCATTTGTGGAGTGATTTCAAGGAAACCTCTCAGTAACAGGAAACTGCTACTGCAGGCATTCGATGAACAAGCTCTGTAGTTGTCCGTGGTGCCTGCTGCCTCATTCCTCAGGCTGCTTAGTAAATGCACAAGTGTGTCCCTAATCAGTCAGGCTTAGGTTTTTTCTCCCCTGTGCTAATGTGTCAGTATTTTGTGTCACGTTTAGTAAGAAGGGAAAGCAGTGATATAAAGACTTTTTTCCCTTCCCTTAAATAGGATTGATTACTGCAGTTTTAACAACATTCAAAAAAAAAAAAAAGAAAGAAAGAAAGAAAAAGAAAAAAGAAAGAAAAGAAAGAGGGAGAGAGAGAATTGATTTGAGGTGGCCTGAGCCTCCCTAGAGATGGTGCATGATGACATTCACACAGAAAAGAAATTGCCTTTACCCACCCATTTGCAGAACAGACATTCCTATTGCAAAAACTCCTTTTGGTTGGTTGCAGTTAATACACGCACGCGCGCACACGTGTGTAAAGGCACCTCTCTAATTGCCTCCAGGCTGCTCCCCCCACTCTCAGCCAGGTCACGCTCCGGGGCCTGCCCCTCTCTCTGCCTTTCATGCAAGTCACTGCGCCTTCAGCTCTGGGATATCTAATCTACTGGGCAGCAGCACTGGGGAGGGCTGGAGGGTAGGGAGCTTTCTGTGCCCTGCAAGTTTGAATTCCCTCCTGTCCATCATCGCGATGAATATTGCAGAAACCTCGCGGAGCCGGGGAAAGCTTTGTGCTTTTCCACGCAAGTGCTTGCCAGTTCGAATCACGTCGGTCGTGCTGCAGAGGTGAGCATTGCTCTAGATGCAGTGGGTTAGTGGAGTACTGGAAAGTCACATTTGCGAGGGGTCCCAGGCTCCCGTCTCATCTAATCTGTCACCTGGGGAAGGAATCTGTTCTGACAACTTCTGCAAATGCTGCTGTGCTGCTTTCGCTCTTTTTTTGTTGTTGTTCCCCAGCTGTGCCCTTTGTTTCTGCAGTGCTGTTTTTGCACCACACATTTTTTTGTGCAAATCGATTAGCTTTAATTTCTTTTCTCAACTACCTGATTTTTTTTTGCATTGCTTCAACAGCATCCTGGTGTTAATTTACATGATATATGATAATGCGATGTGATATCCCTCCCTAGTTAGCAAAATGTTAGAATAGCTGTTGGCAGCCTCTCTTTTCTGGAAGAGTAATTAGCAAGTGGAATTACTCAAAGATGTGCATACTAGCCTAAGTAGGCATTTTCCAGCTGTCTGCAAGTTCAAAAACTAGTAGGGACTTTTCAGACTCTTAACACAAGATTAATTACTTGCTACTAGAAAAGAACACTTACAAAAAAYAGGTACTGTGCAATCAGGGCTGCTGCGTTTTGTTTCTTCATTAAAAATCAACTTCTGTGTCACAAAGGCCGGAGTTTTTTCAATGTTCATGTAATCATTTTCCTGAGGAGGCAAGCTTTTATATCTCAAGGGGATGTCAAGCTCAAATACAAAATAATAAGCTTTCTAATGCAGCTCTTAGGTCTTTGTTTACATTAATCCTAATGCTGCTGGAGACAGAGATGCCTTGTATGGGAAGAGGATGATGAAAATGCTTTTATGCTGGCTGCTGAAATTGGGATCCAGAACTCCGTACGCTTCCGTGCATGGGCCAGGACATCACCGTTTTCCTTCTCCCTTTCTAACRTGCATTTCTGTCCACGTTGCTTTCTCTAGCAAGCCCTTTGCGAGGCTGTGCCTCAATTTTGCATAAAGAAGTTTGCATAAATCAAGTACAGCCTCACAGCTGTGCTAAAAGCTCCCTTTTTGTCCACGGGTGGCTATTGTCAGCTGCCTTTTATTTCCTCTCTCTCTTATTCTTTTGCTCCTCTGGGATCAGCCAGCRGGTCGTCGGAGTCGCGTTCGTGCCCTGATACAAAACACTGCGACCCCACAGTGGAGCAGAGCAGCCGGGAAGCGCGCTCGTGCCACATTTGGACTCTTGGACCGTCAGTTTTATTTCAAGCTTAGGCTCTTACCRCCACCTCCGTAACCTCTTCTGCTCTCTACCTTTCGCTTGGCAWCTACTGTGCTACTAATTTTCTCATGCGCAGGGTAACCATCTCGCAGCACAGTCCTCATCCCCCTCTTCAGCCTCTCGCCAGGGTATCGTCTCCCTCCTCTCATCTGTCTCCACTCCGACGCTCCTCTGATGTCGACAGCTCCCTCTCTGCCTGACTCGGCGCCTGCGACTTTCCCTTCCTGCGTCTGCCTTTGGAAAAGCATCAGCCCGTCTCCTTTTGGAGGAAAGGACAATTTCCAGCAACTGTTTTCCGCTTGTCACCTCCRTTCCCACTTCTTTTCAGACTTCTTGGCAGTGGTTTCCCTCTCTTTTCTAGGCAGTGTAACCTCTCTGTCCTGCCTGCCCACTCTTTTCTGCTTCCTCTCTGCATCCTTATATACTCGCTGTAGTCTGCAACGKCTGTATCTCTGGCTTCTCAAGTTTCTTTGTGCTCACTGAAAACACTGGAAAATAGCTGTTCTTTCCCACGATCCTTTCCTCTCTCCTCACCTTTGCCCCTCAACCCTCCTGGTAACGGCCGTGGCCGAATTGGACTCCTGCCACTTCCAACCTTCCCTGTTACTATAGACCGTTCCCCTTGAAATGTGGCCAACCATCCCTTCATTTCCTTCTCCGCAGCTTTTGGTCTGTAACCTCTCAGCCTCTTCGTGCTCCTCTCTCTGGCACCGGGCTTGGTCCTTTTCCTTTCTCTTATCTGAGACCCTCTTGCTCATCCATAATAACTTGATTTTAGCTTCCATGTGGATGTTGCTCCTGGCTCTTGCCCTTCACTTCAACTTCTAACCACTGGCTCTGGACCAGTCCCATTTTGTAGCTTTTCTCACACATCTCTCCTTTATTATTACTAAAAACATTTGCACAAATACCTCTTTCAAGATTTTAATTTCTCCTCTTGCTTGTTCTCCATTTGGAAAAATTCCTGCCACATGCAGAGGAGATGAATGTATGTGTGGATGTACTTCAGGTGAGAAATAAATGGAATAATTCCTACAAATAATACTGAGCCACTTAATTTGTACAGAGTTAAGGGAATGTTTCCTGCTGGTACAGATCTGTGTAGCTGTATTAATAGGCCTGAGGCAGGGATTGTTTTAGTAGCGATCAAGTCATTTTTTAACATTTACAAAGCTCATACGAAAAAATATAGGCATTACCAGAAACATGTAATAACAATAACATACGTTTTCTATGAGATACTAATTAAACAATATGTGTGTGTATGTGGGTCTACACATATTTATACATGCACACGACTGTGTATATGTGTATAAAAACACACGTACGCATGGCTCTGTTTTTAAGTGTTTTGAAGTAAAGAAGAAAAGCATTATTTCATTCATAACAAAGTAGTGACTCTATCCAAAATCTCACCAAGCAAAAAGTATTTTTGAAAACATTTTAATATACCTTTGGGCATATAACTAAGCTGTGTCTTTCTATGACTAAAATTCTTGAGGTAATGTCAGAGGTTTGTAGATATACTTAGCTGACCTTGACTTTTGATAAATATAAATTAACTGACCCTATTTCTATAACACCTGAATTGTGCTAATGGCAAAATCAGCATTTAGTCTGACTGTGGGAAATTCTCTTTTTTTCATGCAACTGTGTTACCTGTGTGGTCAAGTTTGTCTAAAAATACTGGATTCGGTTCTGCATATCAATACTTAGCATCTTCTGATAACCCCAGAAACACAGTACATTGATTTAGTTGTAAGGTTTGTTGGAGGGTTTTTTGTTGTTGTTGTTCTGGGTTGKTTTTTGTTTGTTCAAGGTTTTTTTTTCAGCCTGCAGTGTAGGTCAGATACAATTAGGGTAGGTGCAACCTCAGGAGATAGAGAAGCAAGAAAAAAATATGCTTCTTTTTGCATTGTGGACTGCGTTCTTTTACATGTTTATAGAGAGATGAAGTCGCTGTCAAGCACTAGTGTTTGCCATATGGATTGCTCCCCTTTTACCATGAAAATTGCTGTAGGGGTTTGCAAGCTGTGGGAGGTATTGATTGTTTCCTAGCTCATTATTTGTATTTTAGTATCGTTTGTATGTTAGTTAATAAATAGTAAAGCTTTTAGATTAGCTTCTCTAGAAATACTAATCAATGAGCTTTATAGATTGCCCACTTTGTACATAAACGTGTCAGTCTCTAGGGGAGCAAAAGAGTTTATTTTATCCCAGGTTGCTTATGCTATATAATTATTAATCTGTAGTTTAATCTCTTTGTCGTTATGCTTTTATGACTTGATCCTCCTAGTGGCAGAGCTCCCTTAATCCCATTAAAAGCCATGGGTTGAAGGCACTCAATATCTTGCCGAATCAAGTGTGGGAATGTGCCAGCTAAATCTTGTTGCATGCAGACCTCCCCACGCTTCTTACCATACATGTGCATCCTGAATAGGGCTGCCTGCATTGTGTCTTGTCACTGGCAGGAGAGACTTCTCCCTAAAACACCACATTTTGAGCCTCAATAAAGCTGCTAAGTTTCAAGAGCACAAGGCTACAGTTTTTTTGGTGTGGTGCTCCTTCAGACAACAGTTGGAAAACCACTGCCGAAGTGTTTCAGCTGAGGAGGAAGTAAATAGGGAAATAAATCTTGAAATTAAGTATTGATTAAAGGTTGGTGGTCTTCCAAAGCTCTGGTGCCCCCATGCTGTGGAGCAAAGATAGGAAATTTCAGGTGGAAAATGCATTTGGAGCATCATGTAACGTAGCCTGCTCAGCCTTCATTTGGATCCTGCATGCATGCAGGTTTGGCAGGCTTAAATTGCATGTCTCCAAGATCTGTGGTGAACATAACTTCTCAACTCACAGCAGAAAAAGCTCACAGACTTTTTAGAAACAGTCATTTGCTTATTTATCAAATAAGATTATCTATTAAAGTTTGTCTGAAATGTGGGCCTGGGATGCATTTCATTAGCTCAACAAAAATTCAGTACAGAAATAGGTCAAAGCTGCCAGAAACATCCCGGAGCAATCTTGCGATGGTCCCGAAGATAGTGTGCAAGTGGTGATTGCCACCATAGGGACAGGGTTCTTGTCAATGTGTTTTGTGCTGCACTTCGATATGGCAGTCCTGGGCACTCTTCTGTCTCCTTTTCAAAGGAGTGGTAAGGCAGACAGTAGTGGCAGGTTAYAGTAGCTGCAGGTGCTATGTGTTGCAAAAGGCTTTGGATTTYGTGATCTTCAAGATGTGGATTGCAGAGATGGGGCATGTCTGCTTTTCATGCCTGTATTTCTCTACCAAAAAGAAATACCAGACTTGAAGATAAGTGAGCAAAGTTAAGGGAACTGTAGACAGTTCCCCTGACTGTAAACCAACTATAAAGGTGGAGAGTAATAGTAGTGAATACCCAACCATATAAAGCAGCATTATGGTGCTTTATATATATAAGATATAGTCTGGATATAAGTCTGATACAAGTCTAGATATAAGTCTGAAAGCACAGATTTATGTAAGAACGAATTGTTTGACTTAGCATTAGTCAATAAGAGTGGGAGACAGAGGCATATGAGCAGAGATGTAATAAAATTGATATTGCTTAATTTTTATGGAGTTGCTTTGTTAAGAAYGGACTGGAAAATGTTTGCATCTCATAGCATGAGAGAGAACAGGATAAATAGAGAGGGGAAGCAGTTTGTCAGGCGCTATTACTTGTTAACAGTCTTAAATAATTTGACTCACGGGGCGTCAGATGCCTTACATTGACCTTGTGCAAACTGAGCACTACACCTGGCATTAGATTGTAAATTTATGTATACTCAGACCTGAAAAAGATCTGTTTTCCAAAGTTGAAACCTGTTTTGTTGGCACAACATTACATTTAAAGTAAAAAGTTTTGAAAGCACTGGAAATTGTCAAAGAATATTCTGCCAGCTTCTCAGAAATTATGATTTTACATTGTCATCAATAACAAAAATATTACAGTAACRAGAAGCCATCCTATCTAATTGAAGAAATAGAAGTAGTGATACAACATTCATTAATAAAGTATCAAAAAAGGGAAAATAGAAAAGGCACAAATATTGCTTGGATGAGTTCTGTATTTATACAACAGAAGATGTGGACACAGAGATGKGGACACACGGGATGTGGACAGAACAGAAAGCGAAGGAGGACCTGAGACAGGAGTGATAGAAATTAATCATTTTCACATCAACAACTCTTAGCAACTTTTACCTCCAGGAATCTTAAAAGGAGGTGGCTGAAAAGCTAAAAAGTGATTGTTAATTTGTAACAAATCTTGGGAAAACAGGCGAATTCCAGAAAACTGGAGGTCTGCCAAATGTATTTCCGATATTTCAAAAAGATAAAAGGGATGTCCCAGGGAACTGTAGGCTGCCTTAGCTTGACGTCAGTCCAGGGTGAAATAGCGGAACAGCTATTTCAGGATCTGTCAAGAGAGAATTTGGAGGCTAAAAGAACAGATAAGACCAGTAACAGTTGAAGAARGCTTGTCAAGCAAACTGGCTGTTTTCTTTTTCCCTCTGACAGGATTGCACATCTATGTGATAAACATAACTTGATTTTGCCTGTAGGAGGTCAGAATAGATGATCTAATGGTCCTTTTTGCTTTTAAGATTTGTGAATCTTAGAAGTAATGTCTAAATTCCAATAATTCAGACAGAAATAATCCAMCTACTCTGCTTCCCTGGGATAAAATGCAGCTTAGATTTTTAGATCATAGAATCATAGAATCGGTAAGGTAGGAAGGGACCTCTGGGGATCATCTAGTCCAACCTCCCTGCTCAGCAGGGTCACCTAGAGCATGTTAGAAAGGGTGGCATCCAGGCGGGCGTTGAAGATCTCCAGAGCAGGAGGAGACTCCACAACCTCTCTGAGCAACCTGTGCCAGTGCTCCGTCACTCTCACAGGGAAGAAATTCCCCCTCACGCTCAGGCGGAACTTCCTGTGCTTCAATTTCTGCCCATTGCCTCTTGTCCTGTCACACGGGACAACTGAAAAGAGGAGGCACTCTGTCCCCTCATCCAGGTCATTGATGAAGAAGTTGAACAGGATGGGACCCAGTMCTGAGCMCTGGGGRAYGCCACTAGCCACAGGCCTCCAGCTAGGCTCCACGCCACTGATGATGCCCCTTGATCTCTGCCTTTCAGCCAGTTCTCAGTCCACCTCCCTGTCCACTCGTCTAACCCACACTTCCAGAGCTTCTCTAGGAGGATGTTATGGGAGAGAGTGTCAAAAGCCTTGCTGAAGTCAAGGTACACAATGTCCACTGCTCTCCCCTCATCCACCCAGCCAGTCATTCCATCGTAGGAGGCTATCAGATTGGTTAAGCATCTCCTATTTGTATAGATTTGATAGCTTTTGGAGCCTTAAGTATATTGATTGCATTGTAGTTCTGTGTGGGCAAAGAAACCAAAGAAATTTCAAAWAGCTGCATGAAAAGCTCAACAATGTAGGTACCCTCAGATGAAGAAGATAAAATCCAAGTTCTTCTCATAAGAATTTTGACAAATTTAAGCCCCCTTTCTTTTTGCTGCCAAAGCGGCTTTTGTAAGATCCTCTGGATCTTAGTGGAGAAGAAAAACTAGTCCTCACTTTCTACTGTCTTCCTAGTCCTCTGACAAAGATGGAGGTACTAAATTGGCTATACTTGTCCTCAGAACCAGGACCTAAAGGCATCATATCTTTTCTTTCCCTCTAGGCTTCTTCAGACTGCAGTTGCAGCTGCTCTGTCTCATGTCCTCTCCTCTTACCTCAGCTGTAGCCTGTTAGGTGCCTGCAACATAAGTAATTGCTTTCTGTGTGCCTCTCCGATTTATTGTCTGCAACAGGAACAGTAGTGTAACTCCAGAGACTCCTATGGTCTGTGGGTAGAAGGAATTTACGTAGAAATCTGAGCATGTACCAGACCACAGAGATGATGGGAGTATTTTCAACTCCTSTTTAAACCTTTTTTGAAGGCTTAAACCCTTTGACAAGAAAAAGGTGATTCACAGATTCTTGCAGGATCAAGAACAGAGTCAGAATCCCTTGGCATAATCCTAGTGTCCCTTTGGCACTTACTCTTTAAGATTATAAATTGTCATTTTGGTGATAATTTCTGATCATTGGACGATTGTAAAACCAGCTGAAAACTACTTTTTATATGTTGGTAGGCCTTCCAAGATTCAGACCATTAAATCTGTGGACTCTGCTTGAGTAACTAGAATTTTTTTTTCAGATGAGTTTGTTTATCATTATCAATGGTTTAAGTATATGGAAACTTTTTCCTTCAGTACCTCAGCAGTTGGAAGAGAATCTTATTGCTGATATCTGTTCATTTGTGAAAAACACTGTACAAGCAGATAAGCGGCCTTGTCTCCAAGGAGAAGGCAACACCTGTATTCCCTTCCAAGAGGAGAAGCTGCAAAGTTATGCCCTAAGAAATTCTGTCCCAAATTTAACCTAGTGACCTACTGCATGCTTATCTGCTCCTCACGCATTAATCACAACAGACACGTTCCAAAGAAAGTGCCAGTGTGCGGCCCAAGGAAATGTGAAGGATATTCTAAACACCTGCTAAGTTGCTGCAAAGATGAAGAGCTTGCATTTTAGGAAAAAAAACAATTTGAGACCAGATTTTTCCCATAGCAACTATGCAATAGGACAGGAGAAAATGGAATTTTGTCATTCTCCCAACCTCTGCCATTTGAGTAGCTGAAGATGTTAGCAGTAGTCTAGACCATACCTTTCCATGGAGCTCAAACCTCTTCAGTTAGTTCTGAAGATAAACTAGAAAAGCAGTAATTAATGAAGCTTGAGAAGCGAGTGGAAAATTAACCAGGAAATACAATTTTGAGAGGTAGGTTTTCTGTTTTCCTATGATGACATTTTACAAAAAGTTCTTATTTTAGAAACTCATTCAACTGTAAATATTGATAGCAACAGACATTTTAAAGTACAAAGCTTCAGCATTGAACTCTACAGAGATTCTGAAGGCTAGGCTTCCTTGGGAATAAAGTAGAAGGGAAAAGCTTTTACCCAGATAACTTGTTGTCATAATCTTTCACATGAAGAGGCTACTAAAAGGAACAGAACAGCACTGTTGTTTGTAATTTCTGGCTTCCAAATACTAGTAGTATTGGGTCGATAACAGCCTGACGTTAGTTTTCAAAGTTGTGTTAGCCAAGGGGATTTCAAACGGAGAAACATTCTTTGCTATCCCAAAGTATTACATCRTACAGGGAAGCAACCCTGCATGCTTGACCAACTGTTCATGCCTCAGCAATATTATCACCTCGAACAATATTGCAGTGCAAATTGCATGCACACCGGTGCAGAAGGATCCGCAGTGATGTATGTAAAATACTGGTAAGTTTAGGAAGAGAAAGAAAGCCATGTCACTGTACCACTCCTCAATGAAAGGCCCAGACCAACCATTTAAAGCAAGGAAGGCAGGGCCTAACTCTCATAGACCCTTAACCAGAATCTCCAGGCACCGCTTGTGTGGAAAGACCTTAAACCTTTTCCAAGATCTCACAAAGCTGGAGAGCAAGTTAAAAGTAAATCGCTAGATTATTTTTCCCTCTGGTTCCTTAAYCTGGCAATCTGGTTTATCCAAGAGTAAGCCTAAAGGTTTTATCCTTTCCCCGAGATGCTGAAGCCTTTGACCACTTCAGAAAAATAGAGTATTTTGTTTGTTTTGCTTAGTGGTTTCCTGGCACTGTTTCAGTGTTGGGCATTCCCCATTCTGCTTTGAGTAATAGATTTGGTTCCAGTCCCCTTCCACCATAGCTGGTCACTGTAAAGACTGGCAAATGTGAAAAACTATGMGATGAGACATTATCAGGGAAAAGCTTTTCTGTGTTTCTTACTTTCCACATGCATATATGTTAACTGAATATCCTTTAAAAAATAAGGACAGAGGATAATTCTTATGTTGTTCATTCTGTCTTCCTACTGAGTCTCTCTTTCCCCCAGCCCATCTACTGTGCCTCTCTTGTGAAGGCATCAGTKTTTAAAGAATGGTGAAAAAGCATATTAAACTAAGCCTGATTTACTGAGTATAGGAGCTAAAAATGTATCATTTTTTCCTAGGTCATAAAAAGTATGTATATTTTGCCTAGTAGGCCATTGTAGAATATATAAATATGAATTCACATGCCATGAATGTTAACAAAAGCCCCTAAAGACAGCAAGTTATCATTACCTTGTTCAGCTGGATTACTCTCTCAAAAAGCAAAACAATAACACAATCCCCTAAAGTCAAGGAATAGATTTTATCTRTATGGGAAACGTAAATATATTTGGACTCCTCAAAGTAGCCTCCACTGGGAATCTCTGGCTCCTTATGGTGCCAATCTCTAAGCAACCTGAAGCACAGTTTCTATGGAGTAGACACCTGGGGTTTAAATAAGCATTCATCATGGAGTCTATGGGCATCCTGTCTCTTCTTCTAAAAAAAACCACAAGATCCATTGCAGAACTGAAGCAGCCGCATGTCTCTGCTCGTGTGTGCAATCTGCTGATAGCGAAACCGTTGTAAGTAACCAGAACGCAACAGGCAAACGTTATATGCAGTTCTCTTTAAAGCTCTCAGCCAGGGATCAGAGTCTCTCTTTCTTTCCTTTTTTCCAGTGACTGTCATGTTGTGCAGTAGGATTTAGCCCAACRTAGGATCTGACTTCTGCAGTGGGACTTGGTTCCTGTAGCAAACATCTGGGCACTGTGGCAGTTTATGGTCATGCAAAAGCAGCCATTTCACTGTCTARAGGACTCAGCGGTGTTCCTGTCTACTTTTGATATTCTCATTTGCAAATGCTTTGAAAGCATGTGAAGAGAGACAGGGCTGAGAGGGGGCAGCTTCTACCTCCTACTCGTTGCCCTAACAAGGCTCCGCAGTGGCCAGTTGGTCCATGGCCYTTGGGCCATGCAAAACTTTTAGGCYATTTATAGGGTGCTCATGGKGCGGTGCAAGCAGCAGCTCCTCGCCRATGAGAATTGGTGCTTTCAGAAGGCTGGCGTTATCCATCACCCTGCTGCGTACCTGGCTAGCCTCCTCCTGCAGTGCACCTGCGGTTAAATTCTGTTTGCATTACTCCTTAAGATCTTCCTTCCGCTCATGGTCAAGGGAAGATCTTGCTTTGAGGCAGCAGGGTCAGCAATGTCAGCCGTGGCTGAGCTAGCAGCGATGCATGTCCCCAGTTGGCAAAGAAGAACACTTTGTAATGTCTTCTCCGCTTGGCTGTATATCTTTTGCTTTATGGCAGAAGTTCCTTGAACAATGTGAAAAGCTCATTTCTGAAGACATTCTTGCTAATGGTTCTGGCACCCGCAGTATGTTTGGCAGTAGGCAAGCCCRTGCAGCCTGATGGTCCGTTATTCTGTTTTCAATTATCTGGGGTGCTCAAAGAAGAAGACATTAATATTGCTGAGGATGACATAGCAAATTACTACTGCTCCCTAACCTTTTTAAATTGCTAACACTGTTGTAATCTGTAATTACAGAAATCAGTGTGAGAATTGTGGCACTGTATAATTATCTTTCCTGATACTTTATTGCTGTATGAATTATTAATCAAAATCAGTCTTGTATAGTATTTGCAGCAACTAGGAAGAATAATGTATAATTAAATTTCATTATTTCTATTTTTGTGCTGGTGTTTTATGATGTTGTAATTGATAATTAATTGGTTAAAAATTCACACAGTTCTTGGGAGTTTCATATGACTATGACTGCTTGGTATTCAGCATTTATTAATTGAATAATGGGCTCACTGAAGAGACCTTTGTATCTAGTCTCCTGCCATTACAGCAAGCTCTCAAAAATGGTGAATTAATCATTAGCTTTCAATAGTTTCTTTTAAAGGAAAGCAGTGACAGTATAATCATATCCTTTGTTATTACATCTCTAACTGAGAGATCGCAATAACCAATTATCCTGATGGTCATTTTAGGAGCTCTGAAGTGTCAGTTATTGATAAGGTTCTTTAATAGCAAAGTGTTGATTGCATAAAATGAGTCTTTTCATAGAAAAATATACTGGGAGAYGGGGAAGGAAGCCCTAGAAAAATATTTTCCTCCCACTTGCTACTTAAGAACAGTGCATGTTTGTCCCTAAAAGGTGTCAAAGCTAATGTGRTTTTGCTGCCATTTGTCAGAGGTACTAGTTCTGCTCTACTTTATCATCACTGTTAGAAAGTGATGCTCCTTTTATCGTCGCTGGATTGGAGGTAACTGTTTTCATGTGAGGTAACCGTTCCCCTCACGGCCTTTTTTTTTTTTCTCTAGTGCCTTTTGCTAAATTAGTAGAAAAAATAAATTGGTAGAAAACCTCAGAACACAAGAACATTTTTCATACTCTGTGTCCTATTGAAAAGAAATACTATTTGATATTTACATGCAAATTTGCTGTGCAGACTGCCTAGCTACCTCTGACCAAAGAGCCTTATATGTATTCAAGCTGTCTGCTTCAAGTTATTTCTAAGTGTCTTCTTTTTATTATATGAGTTGGTTGGAAGTCTGTGAAATGGGACTAAAAATAACTGTTGTCCAGTGTTATTCCTCTCATAACACGATCAGGAGAGAGCTGTGGGTCACCTTGTATACCARGATATAATGTGAGCCCTAGCATATGCTTCCAAGCTAAACGTACAGTTCATTTTACACTGAGTCAGTGCAAAACAGTGTCATTGGTACTCCAGTTCCTCAGTGGGAAATCACACAGTGTTTTCAGTTGACCTCCGTGCTAAACTGTGTTAGAGACGTAATGACGAGATACCAATAAGGCCTTGTTGCCTTTATGGTGAAGTTCTTGGGAGTCCTGTGCACACTCCTGTGGCCCTGATACAGGGCTTACACCTCTCRGGATGCAAAGTGATCTTGTGCTTCAAGATGGCCTTATGGCTCATTTTTTCACCGTCGCTTTCCTTGCTGGTGTTTTGCTGCAGAAGGGCAGTGAGGACCCTTCCGCTGCAGCCTGTGCACCTTTTATGGGGGTGCARGGTGGGTGAGTGGTCAAGGAGGCACCTGTGGAGAGGCCAAGTTTGTATTTTCACCTGTGTTGGCATCAGTCAGGTAATCACTTTCGTAGACAGTGGTGGGATGGTCAGAAGACAGACAGCTTCATCTCCCCAGGCAGTTTGTTGTTGACCAGTGCCCCAAAGCATGCAAATTCTCATCCTATGTGAACTTGTATCATGATTAATGCGGCCATGGATGTTTTRTGAGATGTAACTAATCCTTTTACAAGTTTCTTGCCCCAGGAACCTGCAAGGGTGGTCATTTCCACAGACTGGGGTTTTTGCAGTTACAGTGGAATATCCCCCCCAAAAAACAAAACAAAATCCTCCAAAGCATCTTCCTCTGTAGTGCAGAGTACAATTTCAGTACGTGAATATGGTCAGGAATCAACGCTTTTCTTTTTAAAAGCTCTGCAGCTGTCTTACTTCTTTTACGGGGTGTTCTCTTGTATTTGTAACATCAGAAACAATAAGTAGCAGTGCTGCTTTGACCTTTCATACTCTATTTTGCATTATTTGTTTGTTCTTTATCAAATCAATTGTCCATGTTGTCTTTAGAAGGGCTCTTTCTCTTCCCTCACCAGTAATCATTTCCATTGTCCTCCTGAGGATTTCTTTTCTCCGATTTTTAACATTAGTAATTGGGTATGGACACACTGCACTACAAGTGACTAGAAAATGTCGCTTCTCTTTTCAGTTTTCTCTTTCTTAGTCCTGCCTTTGAGCCTAACTTTATTGGATACCCTTAAAGCAATAGGTGATGAGGCTCCGGGCTTTCTTCTTCCTGAGAGATTCCACATTGATTGTGAAGAATCAATTAGTTGCTTAAATTATGTTTCGTTCTATTTGCCACCTGTGTACAATAGATTGTCCTGGATATAGTCTGTCATCCTGTCATTGACTTAATTCTTTGTTGTATTAAGTCTTTCTGAAATTCCCAACAATCCATATTAACTTTGACATTTGAACCTGGTTGTATCAATTTTCAGTCTCCCTGACATTTGTGGACTTTTGGGTCTCTGATAAATGTGCAGTCATGGAATAATTCATTTTGGAAGGTATCTCAGGAGGTCTAATACAACCTCCTGCTCAGTGCAGATTGGCTAGAGAGAGACCAGCTGGAGATCAAACCAGCTTGCTCAGGGCTATGTCTAGTCTGGCCCTAAAAGTCTTCAAGGATGGAGATGGCACAACATCTCCAGGCGACCTGTCTCTCAGTTTTTCCTGATACCTAGTCAAAAACCTCTCTTATTTCAACTTATGTCCATTGTCTCTTGTCATCCCACWGTGTACTATTGTGCAGAGTCTGGCTCCATCTTCTTGATGCACCTGCAGAGCTTCAGAGATCAGATGAACTTGGATATGTTGAGAGTGGTGTGGCTGTAGACAGCTGTCAACTGATGCTGCTGCTGTGTCCTGTCTTGCAGTGTTTCACAGTTCACCTGCTGAAAATGGACCGTGTATCACTGCTCTGTTTAACATAGTTTAGCTTAAGTACTTTCCAATCTAGTACAACTTCTCACCTTGTGACAATTGAGCTTCTCTAGCAGCCTTTTGTAAAGGTTTTATCAAAGGATTTTTGAAAGTCAACACTAATTACATATACCAGTGTTCCTTACTSCTAATTTGACACACTTCAAGAATTCTAATAGAGCAGATCAGAGCCACGACTTTTCCTTTGCAGAAGCCATGCTGCTTTGTCATGATGATAATTTGCTTGGTTAAGTGTTCTGTAACTCCGCCATGATCTAGATTTACCTTTTCATGTAATTAACCCAGATCTGAAGCAAGACTTTCTGGTCTGTGGGGATAAGGTTTTCTCTTCCTGATGCATCCCTTTAAGAACAGACGCTGCATTGCCTGCTCTCTAATCTTGCCAGGCTGGAGCTGGTTTTTGGCTCAGCCAGTTTGTTCRTAAGTTCTTGGAGAATGCCAGCCCATTTGATAACTTCCTACAGACGTAAGTGATCTGGATATTCCACGAGCAGTTTTTTTGGTCTCTTGACACTTAGTGTGGCTCCTCCTTGCTAGCCATGCAGAAGGCTCTGAGGGATCTCCCACCAGTCTCTGTGGAAGTACCATGTAAGCAGAGTTCCGGTTTGCTTTGCTGCAGTTGCTGCCCTTTAGCAGTTTTTTTGTGTGAGGTTTTGGTGGTGCTTTCCTTGCCCACAATAGTTCTTGCCAGTTTCTGGAAACTTTTGTTTCGAAGAGGCTTTTTCTGGCAGTATGTTGACCTATATGCAAACAAATAGCATGTTCTTTCAAGCCAGAGAAAGGCTTGCTAAGTCATTCTGTCTTCAGTTTGAAAGAAGTAGCAAGTGTGTTACAATCATTTCTATGAAGAAGGTTCTGCAAGCTCAGCATAATACTGAGTTCAGCAAAAAATTATGCATTTTGAATTAATTCTGTATGAGAGGGTTCACCCCTGCTTGCATCAGAGTTCAGGATTAATACCTGATCTCTGCTTTTCTCTTMTGGGGGGAGGAAGAAGAAAGATGGAATTGTGGTTACTTTCTTACTGCTACATGCCAACTTTCTTACTGCTTCACGCCAAAGCCCTAAGGTGCCCTCTTGGCACTCTCAACCCTCTCTCCATGAAAATGAACAATGCCTTTCTCAGTGCAGGGCTTCACCACCTTGCTCCCATCCTGCAGGATAAAGCCCTYTTGGACAGGAAACGCCTCATGCCTGGAGGTCACTCAATCTCCTCTAGATCGCAGAGAGGGGAAGACAGTAAATCACTTGTGTTGACACATCAAAAGCTGATAAATAGATGGTCCTGGCTTCCCTGTGCGCAATTCGGGGCTCCGTGTGCTTCCGGAGGTGGCCAGGCGCACAGCRAGGGGAAGTTTGTGCCTGACCGAGATTGCAGCCGCCGGCCAAGGCAACCCTACAGGGTGCCAGAAGCGTGTCATGGAGCTGGTTTCAGGAAGCCCTGGGTTGTCAGAGGCTCTCACAAAGTCGCAGCTGCAATTAAAGGCTGCCAGAGTCTTAGAAACACCTTAGCAAWCGGAGCAGCGGGATTGAGGTCCTTTCCAGGAGCCTAGCTAGTGACCACCGGAGCAGGAGCGTGCAGCTGCAGTACTGGATCAATCACATTTCCTAGCATAGAAAACAGGCTCACTCACCAGTGGGGAAATACKCCGTGGTATTTGCAGCCCTTACAGGGCTTAAAACCAAATTTAAAAAGTACTCCTCTTAATGAGAGCTATAGATAAAAAGAAGGAAATTACTGATTAGTAACCAAATTCAGTGTTTGATTCACAGAAATTGCACTATTACTGTAAAAAAAAAGGAGTGCAATTTCAGGCAAAGGGTTTTTTTAAAAAAAGRGTAAAAATGTAATTGATTTTCTGTTCATTACCTGCCAGGTTTCAGACTTCTTGGACGTTTCGTCATCATCTCAGACATTACAGGCATAAGACGTGCCTGAAAAAAAAATATATTCGAAAAGCTTTCCCCATTGCATTGTCATTTGCAACTCTCAGATTTTCCCACTAGATTGTTCTTGTAAACTCTTGCGTTTCGTAGCACGCAAGAGTGACCACTTAGAACCTCACTGTAACATTATCGTTAGCATCAGAGTTCAGTTATACAGAAATCTCTGAGTAGGATGAGCTAAGTATCATTTTCTCTTTTACCTTACTGTAGTGCTAGTAAAATGATTGCTGTCTATTCTTCTCACCAGTCTCACTTCATGAGAAAAAAAATAAGAATTTAGTTAATTTTCTTCTGCTTAAGAAAGCCAACCTGTAACATAAAAAAAAGTCTCTTCCTCTAATATATACAGATAGATTTTGTATCTTTGCTGTAAATAAAAATTCACTGAAGGGATACTTGATATTGGCTCTTTCTAACGTAGACGTTTCAGCTGCATACCCYGAAACCGCTTGAGTCAGCAGTAAATACTGAAAATACCAGTAAAAGAGAAGTTGTAAGCATTCCATTAAGAAATCCATTAATATTATACTTTTGTAATGTTGACAAAAATGCCTGTTTTGTAAAAAAAGTCATTGTAGCCTCTSTCTTATAAATACTCCTATAAAGCTAGAGAAGTTGGAGTTTTTTAGAAGTTTAGTATATATTTACAAGTAGCAAGCAGATCTTCTTAATCCATCCTTGGCTAGATTACTAGTATCATTTGGTATCATCTGAATTACAACTTTAAGAAAAGGGTATCCTGGTTTGAATGTATGGCAAGAGAAATAATTTGAAGTTATTTTGTAGGGACTTGTGTGCTCATAAATTCTAAAATAAAAGGAAAATGCTTAAAGATCCACTTTAACAAAGGAACAAAGGAGAAATTCTGCTTCCACTTTTTACAATAGTCAGACAGATATTTGCAGCACAGTAGTCTTATGCCAAAATACCGTGGTTTGTAAGCCTTTGCACAGTATACGTCCGAATCTCACCTCACAGAGTGCTGCTGTTGTTTGTGATGAGGAAAGTAAGTAATTCCTTAAAATACCTGAAGTTTTCATGTGTGCAGAACTTCCCTTTCAGCAGCAGATCTCAGAAGACTGGCAACTGTGGTCAGAAGTAGCAGCGTTCAGATTAAGCCTAATATATAAGTACTTCACAGSTGAGAAAGTGGAGTGCATGAGGACCAGTTTTGTCGTTTTATTGTCTTTGACAGATTTTTCTTTTTAAACTAAGACGTGATTTTCTAGTCTGTGACTTGCACATTCTTGCCAACTTAGTCATCAGTTTGTTCTGCTTCAGCCTGGAAAACTTCAGTTGTTCTTTCTGCGTGTGCACATCTTTTATATGTCTTTATGCAGTCATATGGGGAAAATAAAAATGATAGTCTTTTGCTAGAATAATACATACAAATAAAATAATCCCTTTTCCAATATAAGCCTTAAAACAAGTGTATTCGGTTTGTTGTGGGATAGGCAGTGCATTCAGGTGCAGCATCAGATTTGGCACTCTTCTAGTCAGAGGACTTAAAACGGGAAAAACAGAGCAAACAGGATTCAGTTAGTTGCTCGGTGGAAAGTTCTTGGGTAAGAGAAAAATTACTTCAGCATGTCCAAGAGTGAATGGTGTTCAGGTAGTGTGGGGTACTTGGGGAAGTTGACATCCCACCACCACCACCACCACCACCAGAAGTCTATTCCCCATGTTCAAAGGCGTAGACAGTTCTATATATGTCAGAAATTGCAGAACAACAGGCTGGGAACTTCCCAATTCAGCTGTAATGAATATTCTACATCCTACAAATGTCTGGTCTGTTGTCAGTACACAGACACTTACAACTTATCTCGAGGCAGGAGCAAACCCCAGCACCCACACGCTGCCCTGCCACCTTTAGCTGGAGTTCCACATAGGTCAGGGGATTTCTTATGCATATGAGTTTGGAATTCAGAAAGTGCCCTTTTCTGTAAATGACATTAAACCACCAGCGAATGTGTGTTGCCTTAGCTATACCTGGAAATGAATTTTTTCTAAAGCCACTAAAACCCTTGCTCTCCCCCTTAAAGTGTAAAATATCTTTAATTCCTATCGAGAAATTAGATCACTGTAGTTAGTGACTTGTCTTCACCAAGTGCAGTTCCACCTTCCTTCTCATTTGAGCAGAAGTCTTCAGGGTAAACGTGGAGCACTGTCCACTTGAGTACAGGCTGAGTTTTCAAGGGTTTTCCCCCTTAATGTGAAAATGAGAGAAGCAAGGACAAAAGTCTTTTTTCGCTATTAGAAGACCCAAATGTCACTCTCGCTTATTTTTGCTGCAGTCTTCTGAAATTTCCCCTGTAATTTTATCGCATCTCCAAAATTGAGAGTTGCAGATGCGCAGCAGTTTGTCGAAGGGTTTTGAGGAAAGCGCTCTCATTCCAGCCTGAACTCTACTTTGGCTTTTACAAGGGGAGGGTCTGGAGGGAGGAGGAGGAGGAGGGAGGAGAGCAAGACCTGCTAATCGAAGTGCGGCGGACTGCGAGCCGATGACACAAACGCCCTTCCAGCTCCCTTCCCCGAGCAACTTGTTCTGACTAAGAATTAACGTGCCGCTCGGCGGTTGTGCCGCCGCAACCGTGCCGGACCCRGAGAAGATGACGTAACCTCGCCGCGGCGCTCGGAGCGCGCTAACCGCGGGCGCCCGCCGGCTGCGTTTCTCCTTACCGCCTGTTTGTTTGTTCTTGTGTTGCAGGGTGTGAACGGAATGTCTGTGGATGAGAAGACTGAATCCCCCATGTATGTGTATGAGTCAACAGTGCATTGTACCAATATTCTCCTGTGCCTGAATGACCAGCGGAAGCAGGATATTCTCTGTGATGTGACTCTGGTCGTGGAAGGGAAGGAGTTCCGCGCCCACCGGGCTGTGCTGGCCGCCTGCAGCGAATACTTCTTGCAGGCCTTGGTAGGGCAGACGGAAAATGACCTGGTTGTCAGCCTGCCAGAAGAGGTACAGTATGTCGTCGTTTCTCAGCCGTAGACCCCGTCCTCTCTTTGCCACGCAGCGAGGAAACCCATTTCGGGCTCCGCCGAGGTGCAAGGCGGCACGGCTTTCGGGGCCCTCCYGCGGCACAGCTGCTGCTGGGCTATCGTTTTTTCCTTTCTCTTTTTTTTTTTCTTTTGCGTTTTGGGTTGCTTGCGAATTGCTGGAAGCCCTTGGGGAGCTAAAGAATCAACGTACTCACGCAGCCTTCCTTGCTGGGGGAAAGCGAAACCTGCCAGCGTTTCTAACAGTTACTCTAGCACAGCCTTAAAGCGCTGCAGCTTGCCGTTCTCACCGCGGCCGAAAGGGTAGTAGCCGCGCAGAGGTCGCTTAATTACTGTAGCTTCATTCAGTACGCTATCAGTGCCCTGATACTCCTCTGGCTCTCCAGACAGGAAATTTGAAAGCGGTCACTTGGCTGTCAGACAGCAGGTTATTGTTAAAAAATATTTAAACTGTCACGTTGCTTGGAGTCTCGTTGCTAGCCACCCCTTTCCAGCAGCTCATATCCTTGTTCTTGTCTTTCCCCTTTCCTGTATCTCGTTCAGCCTAGCTTCCTTTCTCTTCCCCGCACAACTAGTTTGGGATTTAACTGCTTCGGGACATGTGTTTTCCACTAAGAAAGCAAAGCTGAGCAAATTCTTTCAAAAAGCAAGGTTTTTCTCGTGCAGAATGGCTCACGCAGCAGGAAGCAAAGGGATGTAGAAAATACATACCTCACTGGAAAGTTTACTTTGTTTTACCACAAAATCTCGCTGGCTGACTTCCACCCCCAGTGTAATTTCCTCACAGCCCTAAGCCTGTGATATCAGAGCTGCCGCCGGGCACGCCGGTGGCTTTGCCGCGAGGAGAGGGGAGGCGCTCAGCTGCTGACAGATCCTCCCGCCACCACCCGCCGCGTCCCCCCGCGCGGCCCTGCCGCCGCCTGCCAGAAGGGTCTCCCTGTGGTGCCAGCACTGCCTGCCCCGGGATGTCCTGTTGGAGCTTGTAGTTCGAGGGATGTTGATGTCCCCAAGGGAAGCGAAGGCACTCAGTCAACAGGAAGGWTTTCTGGTGTACAGAGCGAGGTGAACATCTTTTCCAACATTATTTGCTTAAAGCCCACTAAGTACTATATATTTTTAAATCATGACAGGTGACTGAAGTGTCACGCACCTTTTTCCCCTCTGAGGTAGCTCTCCTGAGACTCTAGTGGTGTCATGACATTGTCATGGCACAAGTTGGAGGGTATGAAAAGAAATAGGTCACCAAGTGTGACTTCACGAGTCTTGACACTGAATATTACTCATGAAGAAATTTTAACCCAGACATTTTGCATAAGAGTTGAGATGTATCGCAGCGGACACGCTAGGATGCACASTATGATTCTGCGCGGTGTCCACTAATAATTTCCAGCGGAAGAACGGTGTTTCAGTCAGTGCCACCCGGCTTTTGCRCTGCAGAGTGAGAGTGGGAGCAGAGAGGTCACAGAGCACATGGGGTGGGGTGGTACAGAGGAGACACGAGGGAGTCCGCGCTGCTCTGCAAAGCCTTTGAGGGACTGCTTGGATACCAGGTGTGACACTGCTCTGGATAGATCAGGGAGAGTCACTGAAACTCAAGCTAGGATGTAGGCATGTGAGAAGAGTGACTAGGATGAGAAGAATGAGCCTGGCTTAAAGGAGGAGAAGAAAAGACCTTGACTGGTTCAGCCTCGAGTGCACCCAGCTACCACTCCGTGTAGGCAGAGGGCATGAGACAGGGGCAGAATTTCTCTTTAAGACTAAATGACAGTGTCGACACAAGGATTGGCTGGCATCAACTGGCTTTTAAAAAGTAAAATTAGTTKTGAAATTAGCAGATTTTGGGTTGTAGCAGCGATGAGGGGCTGAGGCAGGCAGCCAGTGGCAAGAGTGGGTGGGACCCCGTTTGCAAAAGGATCATCTTGTATCTGCCTGCATGKCCAGGGAACTGGGCTTGGTGACACAGTCCTATGTTCAAATGACAAAATGGTTAAAATGTGAAGTTTTGTATATCTTATGTGAGATATTACATAAAAAAAAAATCCTCCGGTCCAACCATAAAGGGATCCTGTTTAAGTGAATCCTCTTTAGATAAATGAAGTGTAATTATTGGGATTTTACATTTTAAAATATATCTCCCTGAAAGATCAAAAAGCTCTAGTGAATTAGGGTTAAATTGTCTGCTGTTGTAGCTCCACTGAAGTCAGTGGATTTGCAGAAGAAAATAGTCTAATTCTTAATTCAATACTCTGAAACCGTCATGCTCCACCTGAAAGCTGTACCATTATTTTGCCATATGCCTAGATCAGTTGCAGAGCACCAAGGCTTTAACTTTTTCGGACTGGAAAAGAACTCTTGGCCTAAAGAAAAAGGGTACCTACAGTTACTAATGCCTAGCAGTGCAGATATTTTCCACATGCAAATTAATTTCTGATAACTCCATGGAATCTAATTTGCACAGTGACTAGTTTCCTCACAACTCTTAGTCATTTGAGGTACAGAGATCTGCCTAGTTCAGTTAGATATTTTTCAGTTATTGCTTGATTAAGGCACACATCTCCCTGCTTGTGGTGCTGCTGYCCTTCAAAATGCTGTGTACTTGGGTAAGTGCCTGCGCTTACGTATGCAAAATGCCACCAAGAAGAGTGTCTGCGCTCCTTACAAAATGAATAAAGCACTGTTGTTCTTAAGAGCTGATAAGGAGAAGAATCATCATTTATTTTTCATTAACATAAATTAGAAGGGTGTTTTCTAGTTTGTGGCCTGCAGAACCCTGGGAACTTGTGAACTAGTTCTAAAAGTATTTGTGAGAATTGACTTAATTTGTCGTGTAAGGAGTTATACTACCAGTGGAAACATTTCAAACAGAAGTTGAAAATCAATGTCCTGGGTCAGTGGCTTTTTTGGGCTTTGAGATTACCATAAGTACTTAGTTCCAATGTGTTTACGAAAAACAGATCACTTTTTGTTAATACGTTACCAGAAGGACAGATTGCAAATCATTTTTAAATATAGTGCTGATAGTTCAATACTTTTCCAAAGGTAGCAATCAGTTCTAAGAAAAATATTTATAAGTCAATCATACAAGCGCTGCATTTTAAATTCTAGTGTAGTTTGCAAACTGTGAAAATGCACAATCATGGAGAATGGACATTGTTGTTACTCTCAAAGATTTGATATTGGAGCTGGTATAAAAATAGGGCATTTCAGTTGGGAGACATTGTACACACACAGAATTGGGACTAGTTGAACTTACTGCGTTTTAAACCAGTGTAAAACCTCATATTAGACATTTCAGGTCAGTTCAAGTGTAGCTTGATGTGCATTAGTTCAAACTCTCTCCTAATCAACTTAAACTAACTTAGTGTGCAACTAATTTTGCATTGATTGAAGAGTTTCCATAAAGTCTTTCGTGCCAGCCTAAGTAATTTGATTTCATACTACACCTTTTGTTAAAGCAATGTGTTTTAGTGTGTAGATAAGCTCTTGGAAAAACAGCCATGTGATAACAAATGCTCAGAGGTGGCAATGGCGGGCAATATATCAGAACTCAGAATAGAGTTAGAGCAATAAAGTGTTTCAACTGCAGGTGAGTAGAACTARTAAAAAGTACACCTCTTTAGCTGCTAACATTTAAGCTTTTCCCTTAATTGCAACTTTTGCTAAACTAGTAGAACCGCATGTGCTTTTCACCCAAGGTATTTTTCAGCAGTATTTCAGTCATCTTCAAGCAGCTGTTGTTAAGTGCAACCCAGATTCATATTTTCCAAGAACTGAGTTTTAAGCTGTAAAGTTACTCGTTCAATCCATACCCCTAACTGTTGTTTTCTTTTATTTAATCACAAAAACTGGTCTTCCTTCCTGTAACAAGGCACTTAATTAAGCTTTTAATTCATGATAAGAAGTTAAATGGCACTTAGGAGGGCTTTTTAATGCTTTCCACTTCCCATAGAGATTACAAAAAAAAAGGTGAGTTAGAGAGACATATACGGCTGTCAGCCAAGGGTATTGTAGGTCATGCCAATATTAGCTGGCAGCAAGCCATTATCCAATTAACATTGCTTCATCGCTGCAAGTAATAGCTCTTGAGCAGATGATTGAGTCATTCATGCTGTAGTGGTACTCTACGTTGCTTGAGAAGGAGCCAGTGCTTCTTAGAATAGGCGTTTTATCCACTATTATTACCTGCCTTGCTTGGCTAATAGAAGTGCGCAGGGAGCAATTCTGTTCTGCCAAGCTGAAGGCTGGACTTTGGACAGAAGAGCACCATCTGTGCAAACATCTTATTCACTTGTTTTCTGAAAACTGAGGTTTCATTTAAATGGTGAAAATGTTAAAACAGCAACAGTAAATAAAACCCCTTGGTTGCATAAGAGTCCTGTAGCTTACAAGATTCCCAAGCTTAAAGAAAAAAGCAGGTGAGAAGGTGGCTGAAACATTCAGAGCTAGAATCCAGAAGTCAGCTTTTGCTCCAGACATTCATGTTTGGAATAAATTTTGGCAGAGGAGAGAACTTACTTCCTAATCTTAATGGATCTGGATTTCAGGCAATCTCTTTGTGCACCAGTGAATTTTTGCAGCCCTCTCGACTTTGCTGTTGGGATTTTCATGACTTTGGGGTATATGTTTGAAAAAATCTTTGCAAATCGCTCTAGCCTTCAGGGCACCACGTGCCTCTCTCTCTAGCAAAGCTAAGCATAGATCTTCTGAAATATTAGGCCTGGCTTTCTGTAGCACTGGTCTAGTGTTATCATTTGTATCATAAAAACAAATTGCTCCTCAAGTAGGTTGCTTAGGTTTATCTGTAAACCTTTTAATTCCTTGAATCTGGTTAGAAAGGTGCTCACTGGTGACTTTCTTCTGTGCAAGGGACTATATGCAAGAAATGTTCCATTCCTAGCACAAAAGGATTAAATTGACTTGTCTATGGCTTAAATCTTTCAAGAGGCAAAGGGAAGCATCATCTCTTTTAGGAAGAGGTGGTGGGATRCATTTCGCAGGGATCTTTTTGTTCGTTTCTCTGTGCACTCTTTCTGGCTCTTAGCAGAATAATGTTAAGCGTATGTTAGCATACACCACGTACCAAATTGCTCTGCATTATTATTATTTTACTGCTTGCTAAAAGCTGCTGAGAAATCTGCCATTCCCCCACAATGTCTAGCCCTGTGAAATCTATCATCTGTTTCTTGAGCTTCCATGGGTTAACTCCTTCAATAGTTAATCTTTGCAAGGAGAAAGGCAGGACAGGAGATAGATTCAAGTTCATGGCTGGCAAAAGCTGAGTGTGTTGGAAAGTGAAGGCATCCAGCACCCTTGGTGGGACTGAGCCAGGCATCTACATTAGTGTAGTTTTTAACTGTCAGGGCCGAGAAATACTGGCAGCTGTTAACCATCCATGCCAGCCTGCCAGCCTGAGGAAAAAATGCTGGGAATTAGCCAACAAAAGATGGTTGGGTTCAAGGGAAAATCAAAGGCAGGATGCAGGAGGTCAGCTATTACAAACCCTGCTGGCTAAAGGTGATTATTCATCCTTTTTATCTCTCTAGAAATAAACAATATTCTCTTAATGTTGTCTCTTTCCTCTCTGTGTGTACTGTGTATACATATGAATGTGATGTATTTAAAGAATTCAGTGGCTGAGCTGGGAATACTCTGCAGAGGGACATGGAGTGAAAGAGGTGATAAATGTGGGAAAGAGGAGCAAAGAGAGTAAGAAGTAAATGTCTGCTTGGAAGACCTGTTTTCCAGGTGGAGGGGTAGTGTTGTGATGCAGGGAACAACTGAAGACTTTTAATTTGGGACTTGAAAAAGCAGTATGAAGAATAGCTACATTTTGTTCTTGAGGAACAGGAAGCACTAATGTGATTTTCTCTTTACATGACCATATCGGCTATTGATGTTCCTCACAGGTTGTAATACTGGCCAGAATTATTTTTGCTTTTGACTCAGGAGACTGCAGTGATCTGAGAGTGTCCTGCTACCACCTCTCCCTTTCTCTGCAGACCTTTTGGGGAATAGTGAGAAGAGGTTGTATCCACTGGGCTTCAAACTCATTTACACTTCAGTCTCTCACCAATGCCACTTCAGTGAGTTCATATGGATGGAAGTGGGGTCTCTTTAATTTCCTAAATTCATCCTATGGCATATATTATTATTCATGCTTGTTCACAGTGCTGAMACTCATAACACAAGGATTGCTGGAGACTGTGTGTCTGGATTAAAAATACAACTGAGCGTTTAGGTACATTCTAAAATCTTAAGTGACATAATACTAATTCAGGAGAAACCATGAGACAGAAGTGTCTGTTGTTTAATGTGTGTTGCATGTTGTTTAATGTGTGTTGCATGTGCAGCACAGTGCAAAGTACAAACATGGTGTTTTGTTTCTAGCAGTTGAGTAATAAAACAGAAATGAAACCATCAAGATGTAAAATGAAATTCCACCCATGTCTCACTGCGAAGGCTTCCAGCACTGCATCATATTTCATGCCTCAAGTTTGATGAAGAAACTAGCTGCACACTTTTCATTATGCATATCTTAACTTCCACTRTTTTCTGACGAGTGATGTCTCACTAGTGCTATTTCTTTTTTGATCTTTTCCACAGCAGAAAAGTAACATGCATATCTGTTGTGAAGAGACTTAGGCTTAAAAAAAACAAACATCCATACATATGGATGTATGGTATACATCCATATTAAGGGGAGGAAATCTGAAGTAACTCCTTTGAGTTATTGAAAAATCTGAAATAACTCTGCTGGTAGTTGTACTATTTATTTATTTATTCACATAAGCCTATAAAAATGTTCTATAAAAGTGGAAATTGAGATTAATGCGCAGAATGAAATTCACCACTGCGATAAGTGGACTCTGTTTCATTGCCTTTGTTAGAATCATGCCTGTTTCTAGATGTAAATCTGGCTGATTGACTGTGATTGCACTTGCTATTGAAAACACAGTTTGTAATGTGGAAACTTTCCCTCTCACAAATCACAAACACAATTTAAAATGTTAACTATGTCCTGGAAAGTAGATCTTAGGGATGGACTGTGCTAAAGGCATGAGCAGAAGCCGTAAACGTGTATTTTGGCATGTTAACGGGAGGCCTGTGTATTAAAAATGTATTTTGGCCTGACTAAAAATGAGGTGGCTTAACCATGACTGTGCATCATTCTTCAATGCTGTTTGTTAGCCCGCTGACCCTGCAGTCTCACTGATCTCCTCACCTCCCTGCTCCCCTTCGATTCACATACCTTTCCTTTTTCCCCTTCTAAAAAGTTGCTTTAATGCAGGAAGAATAAATATCTGCTCCTTTAAGAGTTCAGAAATACAGACTGTCCTTTTGCTATTTGAATAATGGGTGGGTAAGGCCCAGGTCATATTCTTAATAAAGTACCCCTCAGCTTCACTGATGCAAGATCACAACCTGTAAGGGACTTTCTGATCCCAGTACAAAGCTCAGCTTCATCAGTGTTCCCAAGACCCAGAGAGGATAAGGCTTTATCTTTATATTGTACTTTTTGGCAAGTTTCCCCAGTGAATAATGTCATATTGGCTGTTCTTATCAGCTGCTGGTGATATTTAGCATATTTTGGAGTAGAATATGGCAAGTATTTAAATGATGCATTGTAGCAGTCGTCAAACATTAAGAAGAGGAAATGAAGTTCAATTTGGAAGTGAAATATAGGTTTTAGGTGAACAGAAGGCAATTTAACCACACTAGGATTTGGGATTGACACAGTCTTTGTGAAATATACTGGAATTTTTTTGAAGGAGAAGGTGATTACAGCAGTTAGCAGACATACTTTCTGTTATATGTGCAATGAAAGCTCTGAGCAGAGGAATGGCTGGTTTATTCCAATTTAGCACTTTTGTGCAACATTGAATTTTTATCTGTACCACTTTCATAGGAAGCTGCCAGCAAACACCTCCATGTTCCAGCTCAACTAACACTACTAAAAACTACATCACTGGGCACTTTTTGCTTACTTGAGTAAAATAAATAAAAGTGAACAGCTGTACTTGGTTAAAGTAAAGATCCTCCTAGCTAAGGCTTTGATTATTTTAAAATGAGATTTAATTTGACTGAAAGAGATTGGGAGGAGACTTGGGTGGTTGTTTAAAGACTTAAGTGATAAGGAAGTGTCAGGCATATCTCTAGGAAACATGTTTTAGTTTACTGGCGAAAGATACCTTGAGAGCCACTGGCAGCTGTTTTGAAGCCAGAGTAAATTCAACTCAAAATTTGGCATGTGTTTTTAGCAACAAACTACTCAGTGATATGTGGGACCCCACATTGTTGCAGATGTTTAAGGCAAATTACCTTTCAGAGGGACATGCTTAAGGAACTCTTTCCAGAAGTTACTGTTCATTTATTAGAAATTGACACAGATGTAGCTGTCTGGAATTTAAGATCTTAAGATAACATAGATCAAATGTGCTAATAAACCTTTCTGTCCTTCACTATGGTTAACATAAGCTTGTAAGAGCTGATGGCATCAGAATATGCAGTGAGTGTAATTGTCTGATTCCCTCACACAGAAATAGTTGAATCATCTCTTTTTAATTTTTGTGATTTAAGAATTTTTTTTGCTTCAAGTTTGTATGGTGCATTTTCTGGGACACCTAACAGCCAGTGATGGAGGCTTTAGAAGACCTTCTGGAGAAGAGAAGGCTAGTTCCTACCTGAAATGGCTCTGGGAATTTTCTGCCATTATCTATGGACTACCTGTAGTCTGRGGGCCAGAATTAAAATAGTCGTAGCTGGTGTGAGAAAGGTAGAGAAGCACAATACTAGCACTTTAAAAAAAAAWTATATAAACAAGGTATGACTGAACAGCTGGAATTCTGAGGTATCAGCTCGGAAACTAAATAATGGTAAGATAAACTTCAGCAGTATGTTTTTGAGGTCTCCTGTGAACAAACCAAATATTGTCATCACCCCRCTCCATGAGTGCTGTGGTAGAAGCCAGTGCATCAGATATGAATTACAGCACAGGTCTGTGCATCAGGTCGGTAATGATTAAGTCACCTTGTATGGATCACTCAAATATGTTTACCTCTCCTTAAGCTCTTTGTGGTTCACACTACCTCACACGTAAGTGAAGAGGCCAGCACACAGCTGGCAAAGCTGACCGGCAGAGAGCAGCCGGCATACCTGAACCCAGAAGTTCAGACTATGCTCCTAAGCCAGCGTTTTGGTCTCATTTTCTTCCCTCAGTACCTTTTAAGCATACAGTAGTCATTGAGAGGATTTTCTGACTGGCAGTAGCTGCAGCACTTCTCAAAATACATGGAGGAGGATGGAGCCACTAAAAATCGTCACACTATGCTGTCTGGTTTGGCTGATCAGTCCTGGTAATAGATGGGCAGGCTCTGCACTTTGCTTTCTTCCTGAGCATCCCTGAAGTGTTGGTGCAAGTCCTGTGCACTGCCATTTATAAGGCCTGCTTGCGGAGGCAGATCCAGTAAGAAACTAGACTTAGAGGCATGGAGCAGATCAGAGAGAATCGGGGAATTGCTACAACAACTTCCAGTTCCTCACCAGGAGGTTGGGCTTATTAGCATAGTGGTATATAATAACCACTATAATAAGCAACCAAGGATGCTTATTCAGGTATTTTTGCCTGAGTGACAAAACTGTTGCAGACCCAAGTTGAGAAAGAAATTCTTCATTTAAAAAAAAAAAAATCTTGATACTTAAGATTTTAAGAAATTTGCTGTATCATTGTAACTTGTGGGTATCCCATTCGTCCCAAACAATGGGCAGAAACCTAACAAGTCTCAATCTCTTCCGCTGAGAACTGATAAATTTTGGGAAACGGGAGCTGCAGGTTTTCAAGCCCCCTAAAACCAGGCATCTTTGTTGTGGTGTCAAAACTATGATATTTAGGTACACATATATTTGGGTTTGGTAACACATCTGTCTCTAGGTCACATCATTCTCTGCTGCATCTGTTCATCGTTTCAGAGCAGCACTTCAGTGAGAGAGCTCACTCTTCTCTTTGTGACTGTGCATCACAGCTTGCAAACTCCAGATTTAGATAAAAGCTTCTTTGAGTTATTGTCATGTGTAGGAACAAGTTCCTGGAAAACATTTTTTCTTTCTTCCACTAGTCAGGATTTAGGAGGCACAATTAGCCAGAGCCAGAAAGTTAAATAAGAAAAACTGAAGTGTACAGGTTTACTGTAAAGAGTACAGAGAGGTTTGGCAGGTGTAACCTAAGATCAGTTCAGTGGTGGCTTTGTATTTTCAGTGCTTCCTTCTGTTCCTGTGGTGTCAGATGTATTTCCTGAAGCCAGTGCTGAGGTGGTTTTATTGAGGTAGTAAAATAGAAAGGAGACCATCCAAATAAACATACTGGCAGCCATGAAACTGCCATGAACTATGCTAATGGTTTAAAGGGATGTGAACATCCAGCGTGCTGCGCATCAAACATTTCATAATGCTCTGATGTTTGCTTGTCTTGAATTGTGATATGACCAAATTCCCTAATTTATGCATATACCTCCTATACTATGTTCCCAGAATGGGTGGGGATGTGGTCTGTGTTAATGTTTCAAGGTAAAAGGTTAAAATTTAAAGAAAAAATTGTCCATGCAAACTTTGGCAATAGAGTTTTCAGTTTCAGGAAAAAATGCTTTTGATGAAGTGGTCTGGGATTTTCGTCAAAGTGTCAGCTAGCAGGCTGAGGTTACGTTTTTGGCTGTATAACGCTTTTGCCAGCATTTGTGGGAAATGATTTTCTTTTCCTTTGAAATTCAGACATGTGGTCCTCAGTTTGAAGGGCCTGCAGCTAGTAAGAAACAAGTCTTAAACAACTCTGAAAGCAAAGTATCTTTCCATCTCTGACCGCACAGCAGTAGTACAAGATGCCTAGCCACCTCTCTCTCCATATGCACGAGCAACCTTCAGAGAAAACTTCCCTGTCAGGGGATTCTTGGTCAAGTAAAAACAGAGTAAGTTCAAGTTATTTCCTGTTTCTTTCAAAGCACAGGTTTGAAGCCAGTAACCTTTCAAGACAGGAAAAAGCTGGATAAAAACAATTCTGACAACTTCCCTTCTGCTTTCCGTGGAAGAGCAGTGTGGATTTCTACTTCCAGAAGGGTGGAATTGAAGTTTTGATAGATAGGTTTTTTTCAGTCATTTCATCTGCCTATTGAATTGAAGTAATGTTTTATCTTGTTTTTATCTGACTGTAGATTTTTGTGTTTCCCATATATGGCTTTCTGCATGTGACTTTTCTTTCTGGACATGAAGTCAGACCGGTATCTGTTTATTCTTTGAACTTGTAAGTTTGCAGAAGACTGGACACATCAAACCAAGGCTATGGTTTAAACAACTGAATCAATTCGTCAAATCCAAGGTCCAAAAAAGGGAGAGTTGCCAGTCTTTTACTAGTTCCATCTATCCTTGTCATTTTTGCCTATTTTATATAAGGACAGGTCAGTGAGGATAGATGATGTCTACGCAATTGTCAAAGGAAGTGAGGAAGTAAAGAGTGAAGGAGGTGTCCGTGGCAGATGTAGGAATTGGGCCGTTCTCCAGAGAAACTTGTAAATATTTACCAAGTTGCCATAGCATTTCKAAAGCAGAAGGAGTACCTTTCAGTAGTGGCAAAAATCTTCAAATCAGTAAACTCTACCCTTCTTTCATTGTCTTCAGTATATCTGTTGCTGTTGGAAGATTGGGAAGAACAAGTAGCAGTTGCTTTGGTCATGTTTTAGCTTGGCTTCCTTTTCAAAGATGAGCCCAAATCTTCTCATACATGATTCATTTCACCTCCATGCAGGGACTTGCCAATTGAAAGCCTAGGTCAGGAGAACCAAGGCTGGTGAACTGTTCAAGACAAGAATATGATCTCACTCTGACCTCTGTCTTCGGCTGGTTTGCAGCCACTGTGACCCTGGCAAGAACCAGAAACGTGTTGCTGTTCTGGCCTCCTCCGAGCAGTTCGGTAGGACAGACTGGCTCTGTGCTCCTTGAACTGCTCCTCACAGCAAACTCAAAGGGTTCAGAGCAGAGCCCACCCTCTGGGGCCCAGATTCTGGGCATCGTCTCCTCTTGGACTCTCGGCTGAGTCCTTCAGTACAGTTTTAGTCTGAAGTATTTGTTGCGGTTACTGTCTTTCTGAAATTGGTTTTTCAGAGAGGAACTGCCATAGCTATACGAGTGGGAGTCCTTTCTTGTCACTTCTTTCTAACTCTTGTTTGAATGATGAAGTGATGCTAAAGACCTCTCTCAATATTCTCTGTCAGGAATTGATGTTTTATTGTAGCTAGGCTTCTTTTAATTTTTTTGAAATTGCTGTTATTGCAGGCAGAGGAGGAGAAAGGGTCAGGTGCCACGTACATTGGTGAGAGACTTCAAAAGTGCCTCTGCTGTTGTAAAGAGTGGAAGAAATCAATGTCATTTTTACTATTCAACCGATATATTCCCCCTCCCTATATTAAAATCCCTTAAAGCAGAGTTTTTTACAAGGSCTTTTTTGTAACTAATTGTCTATACTATCTGTATAGGAAAGGAGAAAGTGGGTCCATTTTCAGCCTGTGACCCTCATCTGTCTGTTGGATGGATGTATATTTACAGCAGTTGATCAATGGCTGTTTCTAGTTGCTCCCCGTAGAGCAGAGGTTACTCCATCGTAGTCTTCAGGAAGTTTTTGGATCAGTTTGGCCACGTKTTGGTACCATGCCAAGCACCCCGTTGAGATTCTAGTAGTGATCAAAAGAGCAGCGGTTGGAGATGTACCCTGTTCACATGGATAAAAGTCAGTAAAACCCCCGTAGCGCTCTGTTAGAGAGCGTGGGCGCTGTGCTGTGCGGRAGCCTGCTGCTCCCAGTGCCATCTCTGCTGGGGAGAAGCAGCTTCTGTCCTGCTGGGTTTGAACACAGGGTCCCTGCAGCACCAAATGTGGGAAGGACTTGTACCTGCTCTTCAGAAAAGCAGCAGCCCTCGATCAGGCTCTCATTTCCTCACCCTCTTCACACATGTAGCGTGGGCATTTAAATACTACTGCTTGACATTAACATCACCAGCTGCGTATCACTCTCTTCTAGGGAAGATGAGAGCAGTGCTGGAAATTACGCAGCTCCAAAGGATATCAGCTTTACTCCTCTTACCCCCGAGAGTTAGTGCTTGCTGTAGATTTGTACAGTAGCTACCACTAAGGGTTATCAAGGGGGATCCTCACCTTTTCAGACACAGTCAGCAATGAGAAATGCTGTGCCTGCCCGTCGAGTGAATGTGTGTGTCATTTGGTGTTTATGTGGCTGATTAGCTCTGTGCGCTTCCCCAGTGCGCTGTTTTGCCAGGGTTTTTTAAAGGTCCTTGAGAAGCCTTTACGGCAAATGAAGTAACCTTGGCACGRTCGTGTGTTGTGCTGTGCCCTGCCCAGCATTCCTGTAGTTCCTGCCATTTCCTCCTCCTTACAGCATGGTTGCAGCTTTGGACAGCAACTTTGGACAGCAGATACTCTTGTATTCCCCMAATGAGTGATTTTTTCAAATGCCTCTGTTTATGGGGTTTTTTTACTGCATGCTGTTGATTTGCACTTGTGTGAGGGGATTTTTGCTGTGTGTGACAGTATGCTATTTAGTGGGAGTATTTTATTTCCTCTTTCATCTTCCTCTCTCTCTCTCTCTTCTACCTGAAATGTGAAATTAAATCTAACATAGCAATACGTTCAGACAGAGACTGCACTTGGCTATACCATTTCCCCAATGGCTTTGAACTGCTGGCTGCAATACTGCAAACAAATTCAGAACCTGGCTTGGCCAGCAGTTCCCCCCAGCTATGTGCATGTTAGCTCTCCAGGCTTTATCTTACCTACGCTATTGGAGACTGTGGAGTCACAGCCTATACCTAATTGTTATGCATGAATGGGAAATATTCCTGTACTTATCTGCATTCATTAGCTGTCGGTAGTTCCTCTGTTGAGGTCTCTAGCCTTGTTTTTACAGCGCTTTTGGCAGTGTTTCTGCAGTTGGTGTGTGAATTTTTATGATCTGTTGCATGTTATTCATGCAATTTCCTGCCCTGTAATGGTATCAGTTTTCCAGACACAGAGGAATACAAACTAAAACCCAGGAGCCTGCATTAGCATAAAATGTCCCAGTTCTGTCAGTTTGATTAATTTGTCTCTTTGTCTCCACTCTATATGATAAGTGCTATTAATGGTTGCAACACTTCATATGTCAAAGTCTTTCTTCCTAATGACTTGAAAATGTGGTTTATTTCCCCCTTTTTTGTATTATTTTTCTCATTTAGCATTCCACTCAAGTATAGATTTATGCCATGCTCTTTCATTATCTTACTGGTTGCAGCACTAGAGTGATTACATATGGTGCAGGGTATGAGCAAAGATGCGATCCCAGGGGCAGCAGCTGCTGATGCAAGCTGAAAATARATCCAGCGTATGCTCAGCACTTTTCCCAGAGGTCTTTTATTTATTAGTAACAGTCTTGGTACAGGACAGCTTGGACCCTCATTTAGCAAGATGACTTTTTGCCTTTCAAGAACAGTGCAATGACTTTGCTCTATTTACTGACTGCTGTGTAATTTCTTTTCACTGCCTCCTATCGAAGCAGTGACTTAACCTAACATAAATTGTAATATAATCCTGATTTATAATGTAGTCAAGAAACGACAGGCTCCATTTGAAGTAATAGAACTTGACAGATCTAAGGTTTAAATTAAATAATCCTATTTGTAAGACAGCATTTGTACATGGAACACTGATTTAAAATGAACTTCAGTTCTTCTCCAGTGGTTCCTTTACCATTCTCTGTATTTTGCCTTCCATAGGGGCTTTTGGGGAAACAAAATTCATTTGAAGAGAGTGTGCTTGTCTGTGTGGAGCAATACGTTACTTTCTTTTCCTTTTGAAAGGAAAGAAGAGTTGTTTCACATAAGAACTCTTTAACGAGGCGACATTTATGTAGCTGACTTACTGAGGGCAAGCCACTTCTAACCTGCTTTGGCCACCAGAAGTGGCCAACTGCTGAGAGTAAGGAAGGGAAAGACATTGGAGGAAAAGTAATGAGGAATGTCGCAACTTGGCTGCTCCTCTCTGAGAAAAGGAGGTTCATTTTAGCGGTGATTTTTCTGGAGGGAGAAGAGTGTGTTCTCYGAAGTTTCCTTCTCCTGCAGCTGACAGATGGGGGCAGGCGAGGCGGCAYGTGGGAGAACAGCATTTCCTCCCGTCTCCGCTCCTTGACTTTCGAGGTCTGCCACAGTGTTGCATTGCTGCAGATGACAGAGTCCTGGGGTGTGCGGTGTGTGTGCATGTGTGCAAGTGCAAAAGGAAAGGCAGCCCAGCCGTGGCTACCTGTTTGGAGCTGGGAATAATATAGGCTAATATAGAAGGTGGAGTTAGTGAAAGAAAAGATTAATGGATCGGGGAAAGAGACGCAATGGATGGAAAAAAGAATGAGAGATGCTGGAGAAACGACGAGAAAGGACAGAGGGCAAAGGGCTGTGGAATAAAATCTCTCAAGGTATTTTTCTGGCCCTAATTAAGGGAAGCTATTTTAGAAAATCTGTTCTTCCTTTTTCTCTCTCTGTGTACTGCTTTTTTTTATTCCTTTATGTTRTAGTTAGTTGCTGCTGCCCCAACTTGCATTTTCCTGATTTTTCTTTCCGCTTGAATGGGATGTGGCCCTTTTCCCACGGACCCAACAGATGTTCTCATCCTGGGCTAGACTTGAACAGTCAGGCAGTGCTTCCAGTGCTTGATAACATGGCCCATACTAACTATGTTGCCCTGSTATCCCCCCAAATCACCAATTTCCTTGGAAGCGCCAATGGGGACAATGTCAGGTTTGCTTTCTTTGTATTCAGGCGTTGCTGGCATCTATCAAAACTAGAGGGTTCATCCTGCAGACGTTCAGCACAGCCCATACTGCTCACTGGTGGGAATCCTCCCGACTGATTTCAGTACAGGCCTTTACTTTTGTCCCTCCCTGCTGGTGATCAGATATTGTTGCGGTGGCATGGAAAGAGCTGAACAAAACAGGGGCTTTACTTAATGCTTTCATGGAGAGACATCTTTAATTGGGACTGTATGGTTATTAATCCATAGAGCTAGACTTGAAAGAGGGAAGCTTCTCTTGAATCAGGGTAATGTCTCTGTGAGAACTGAGGTTTAACATAATGACTGCCCTGCAGTAAATGCTTTCAGGCCCACATAGCTTATTTCTCTTAATTTTAATGAGCTCCACTAATGAACAGATGATCGCATCCTAAATTAATCCCCCCGAAGAAGAAAAGATTTAAARGCCGTTCTGTGAGCCTCGACTGCTGGGAAAGGTGTTGCTCAGGTGAACAGGCTCGAGCCCTGCCTCGGGGACGTAGGGAGAGCAAGGCTTGTGTGCACCCCTCCAGTTATTCTCCTGCTCCCCAGATGATRAAGAACTTTTTCTTGACACATGCAGTGAAATGGTAAATTCTGTTAATTGAAAACCAAACGCACGTTCCCCGTGGCCATCAGTGAAAGCCGGGGCTTGGGAGCGTCGTTGGGAAGCCAGGAGCTGCGGGAAAGGTGAGCGTGCAAAGCGAAGCAGCGCAGCTGAGAGGAGAAGCGGCAGGAGAGGGCGATGCTTTCAGCAAGCAGCAGGTTGACGTCGTTTGGGCCATCGCTCCCCTCCTAGGTCGGAAGAGCAACGAGGCCAAAGGATTAAAGTCCGTCAGAAGGTCCTAGAGTTTCTGCCTTCTTGTAAAGGCAGGTTTCGCTTGTAAAGCTCTGCTGATGGCACCTTACGCACTGCACCGTTCCCTCCTGTGACAGAGCTGTATATGGTTGTGGGCATGATTTTCTGTTCTTGGAATTAATGGGATTATGTATGACAGGAAAGGAAGCAGAGTACACTGAATTCCGCAAATGTAGAGTTTCAGCCTTTGCTGGCTGAAAGACACTAATTCAAAGTATCTTTATAAAAATAAGATTGAAAGAACCAATTTTAGGATGATTCAGTATGCAAATAAACTGTTTTTCATTACTCACAGCACACATAAAAGCACACTGGTGACTGAGACAGCAAAATAACACTTCGCTGTTCATTATTTTATCAGACAGTGATAATTGTAGTTAATATTTTCTTGGTAGTGTCTCTGAGAGTTTATTTATACTGTTAATAATCTGAGCAGCTGTAATGATGTTGGCTGCCAGAGCTGTAGCCTTTTAGAGGCACTCTAGTGTGGCAATAATACGATGGTAATAGAAACCCAAGGAGAAAATGATCTTTTCAGAGCAGATGGGACTAATTCACTCTCTCTCGTACACGTTTGCCTTCCCTTTTCTCTTTCTCACAGTAACATGTGTGGGTGCATGGGAGCTTATATAGACATGCACGCACGCGCATGCATGCACAAATAGCTTTGAAGTTCTGACTTGTACCCTCCCTGGGTAGGAAAGTCGCACGTAAGGCTGGAAATGCCATCTTTTTCCTACACAGAGACTATTTCTTGGGGTCTTAGTGCAGATGACATTTTCCATTTATCACTTTTTGTGTTGGTCTTAAAAACCTAGTGTATGAAGTTGAGACGGGGAAATCAGTCATGTGGGGCTGGCAGCAAAGCAGGGGACAGTGATTCCTGGCCCAGAGGAAAGGTGACAGATGTAATGCAGAAAGTTTCTGCTGACTCCGCGCTCCCTTTTGGCATAAAGAGCCATTTTTGTTTGTGCACAGTGGCTGTGCAGCTCTCCCGTTCTGATCGGGCCATGTTGCGCGCTGGCTCGGCACTGGTTTTGAGCAGGTGTGAATGCCTACAGGAGATGCAAGATGGTTTAGAGATGGGCCTGCTGCGTGCATGCTCCAAATACTCTGAGCCAGCAACCCGTCTTGGAAGCACAATCCACTTCAGTCCGTGCAGAGATAAATTGCATCAAGAAGGAATAAGCCTCCAAATTCTTCTGGTGGGATTTATGGAGCCTAACTAACCTTTTAGGCCACCACAGAAGGAATTAATGGCTCTTCTTGGAAGAGAGGGAGAGAAGGAGGGAGGAGGACCACTTTGCCAGCTCAGCAGTGGCAGTTCTTGCAAACCTGCTTCACGGGGCTGTGCAGATGCCGTTGGTGAACGTGAACACAAAGACGTGAAACAAAAGCCACGTTAACCCTCAGCTCTGTTGTCAGTCGTGCAAAAAGAAAAACCAGGCGAACGTAGGAAAACTGCATGTCCAAAAACCAGAAATTAAAAAGCAGAGAGGGGAAGGAAAACTGCAACAAATGCAGTATTTGGCAGTTTTCATTTTAAAAGCACAATACCTGCTGGAAGCTGGGATATATCCATGGTTGCAGCCTTCCAGCTGTTAATGGTAATTGCCTAATAATCTAGTCAAGTGGAATAGGAAAGCATTTGACACCGCATTCCCTCTACAGCCCCTGCTGAAGTATCTCTGGATTTGAAACGTTGCAGCAGTTTCCAGGCTGTCTTCTCTTCTAGCCAGCCCACAGAGGCCAAAGATTTTGTATTCTGTGCTGTGCTGGCTGGTGGTCACAGGAATCACTGGGAGCGGGCTTCGCCGGGCATCGACTCTTGGCTCTTGCSAGCCCCAGGAAAGCCGAGGTGATGAGTCCATGAAGTCCAGCCAGCGCTTGCTGTCCCCGTCTTCAGAGCCTGCATCTTCCCTAACTCYTTTATCTTCTGCTTCGGTTTGTTGCTTTGGTGTAACCTTGTGTTCTTCTTCATCGTATGTAGCAGGGCGTATTTCTTCCTCTCCTACATGGCATGAAGTGTAATGTGGTGAGATTCCTTGCTGAGAAGGGTTTGTTGTTTTTTTTAATATATTGCAATGTATTCACTCAGGCACTGTGGTTTGTGCACATAACTAAACTTTACTGTGCTCAGGAAAGGGTAGTTGTGTAATTTACAGGTCATCRTAATTTTTCTGTTGTGTTTGCTTGTGTATTAACGATACTGGTCCTCCAAGTACCCTCTAAATTAGCACATTTCTACATTTATCCTCATTTTCTCCCTGTCTGGTATTTGCTGATATAACCCACAGACTTTTAGAGCTTTTTTTGCCATTCTAGAAGTTCTTAAATTGCTTTTTGTCTTCCCTTTTTCTACCCAGTTTGACTCATGATACACACCTAAACAGATCTTTCACAGACTTTTCTCTCACCATTTATATGCTGTGAAAACTATCCCACTCTTTCCTTCCCCTTCCTCTGAGCTTAACACTTTCTCTCTTCTTTTTTTTTTTACTTTTTTGATCTGTGGGTCAGTTTAGTTTTCCTTTTGCAAAAATATGGTGCTCAATTTTAATTTTAAATTGCAGCTCCATTTCAATCCCGATGGTGCTCTTGAGTTAAAATCTGCTCATTATGCCTGTGTCTCTCACACTGGTTTCAGCATGGGTTGTATGGGTGTCCAAGGAGAGGATGTACCATTTCTGCTGAGTGGCTCTCCTGTGTCTTGCTATATTGCTGGGTTCCAGGTCGCTCAAGGTGCAAGTTGCACAGGAAAAACAAATGTACTGTGAACTGCCAGATATCACAGCCATATTTTCCCTTGCTTTATCTTCCAGTTCATGCCTGAGAATTTAAACTGCTAATTAGTGTCACTAGTTTTTGTGCRCTCTCTGTTGATTCAGTCATGTCATCACCGTGTTGTTCTTTTGGGGAACAGATTTTTTGCAACATCCTCGTCTCTAATTTTCTTTCTAATGCCTCTCCCCGTAATCTGATTTTACCAGCCTAGAAGTTTGCCTCCAATTTTTTTCACCTCTTCTTGCCTGCAACTACTCCCTTGGCTGTACTTTCTGATTTTTCTGTTATATTTAAATGTTATTCCTCCTGCTTGTGTTAGGGTATTCAGACATTATTCTCTTCCTTGTTTAATAAGCTAGCGTTTGACTGTARTACAAGTGAGCTTTTAAAATGAGAGCTCTGTCAGATATCATGTGGCAGATTCAGTTGCTGTGGTTGAAGACGTTTCCTCTCCAGCTCGGCAGCCCTTTAGCCAAAGGCGCGTGGGCGCTGGCGGCGTGGGCGGCGGGGAGATGTCCCCGACGCCGGCCGCTCAGTCGGGCAGCGGCGTGGAGGGGCCGAGGCAGGGGCAAACATCTCTCTATGCCAGGCTCGCAGCAGAGCCAGAAATGTTCAGCAAAGAGCTGCGAGTGGTAAAACCCTAAACTGCCCAGCTGGATTTGCCAGAGGGCGATTCAAACAGATTTAATGCAGGTAGTGCATTGCTGCCGGGGAAGAGCACTGGCTCTTCCAGTCCCGTAGCATTTTGTCTTCATGAGGGTGTTCAGCTATGGTGCTTTCCTCTTTCCTGAAATGTGTGAGCAGCAAAGTATTCAGGCTTACACCTGGTGATTTCCCCCTTACCTCGCAATGCTTAGTGTATTTTTTGGGGGAAGTTGGAGTTTGGGAAGACTGAAAGTGGTGGCAAATTCAACTAACGATTTTCACTTAAAATTTCAGAGTGTGGGAAGCATGCTGAAAACGCCGTAGCGCTTATTGTCAGGATTTTCAAAAGTCAACGCTGTGTTCTGATATGTAACTAATCTCACTTCTGAAAGGTCAAAATATTTTCATTTGGACTTAAATAACTCCAAGATGAAATAAAACTTTATATCTTGGGTTAAAACAAGCATTGTGGTTGTATCAGAAATTAATTTATTTTTCTTTGTTTACTTAGATTTTTTTTATTTTTACTTCTATTACTTAGAATTTTTTTATTGCATTTCTAAAAAAATTTTTTTTTCCTGATTCCCTTTCCACCTTTAGTTCATCTAACAAACCTGCATTATTGTGCCGCTGTGTATGAGGGCCAGGATTTTTGAAAATGCTTCAGAGCCTATATCATTACTACAGGGAATGTGATTTGGAAAAACCCAAGTGTACGGATGTCTTAACTCTTGCGCTCTATGCGTAAGTCACATGTGATCGAACCCTGACATGACCAATAATGTGAGCATTGATCCTCTTGCTGTTTATGCCCTCTTAGCACTTGGCAATCAATTCTGAACCACTTGTCCCGCTGTCAGTGCTGACGCAGTTCTCACAGAGCGATATACGTAGTTGGCAATTATTGTTTTCTGCGCTCGAGGCAAATCTAAAGCAAATGACCTTTCTTTCTTCCTCATCTCACTTTGGTCCGTAGCACCTGCCACTGAAGATCATCATAATGCTGTGCAGACATTAAAGAGTATTAATCCCTCCCTGCCTTTAAAGTGTGGCAGTGGTGCTCCTGTGTTTTCCAGCTGATGACACGGAGGTCAGGAAGGCTGAGCTGTTCCTGGCGTTGTTCTGAAAGTTTATCAAAGCCAGAACCTGAATTCCCTGCTGTTTGGACTTATGCTGTAGTTTGTGCTTTGAAAGGAAAAGGGGAAAGCAATCCTCATTTGTGTAAAATAAACTTTGAGGCMTTATCTACTGCAAAACTTCGGGCTGTGACAGTTTAATGCTGTGGTCCCAGTTGTCTGAATAAAGTCTACTGGGAAGTAGGACCAGGAATAAAATCTCCGGCTTGGTCATCCATGGGATGGCAGGAGTCCGGCAATGCAAATCAAGCCGCAGGATAGCCATCTATGTTTGTGCTCTCCGCTCCAGCCTTTCTTTCTCTTTCCTTTTCTAGCTGTGAGAATCTGGCATCGGTTTGCAGGGACAGGCTAATTACCCTCGCAAGCTTGTCCGCTGACGGGCAGCAATCCGCTAATGAGTGCACAGACCGTTGCTCCYGCCGTGTTACAGGGGCCCTTTGAAGTGTTGGCCTCATACATGTTCATTATGCCAAAGAGAGAGAGGAGATGGAGAAGTCATCTCTTTTGCTCCTCCAATTTGTAAATACTCTCACAAAGGCAGTCAAAGCATCCAGGGTAAATCTGTCTCCGGGCCAAAGGCGGGAGCTTCAAGGAGAGGAGGGCTTAGGSGGGCAGCTGCACTTTTTTTACTGAAGCTCAACCTTGGAAGTTGGACAGGCACTTGCAATTTGGCGTAAAAGTGCCATTAAAAGGGAGTCGGGTAATTCTGTGAAGTGCTAGAGCCTGCTGCCGTAAGAGGCAGTTGTGGAGGATATACTGGAGAGAGAACGTGGTGCCTCACCCCGCTTAGCCCAGCTTCCGTGCGGCTTTGCAGAGGGCTGCTTTCTCAGTTGGTCCCTTAAAAAAAAAAAAAAAAAAAAGAAAAAAAAAGAGAAAGAAAGGAAAAGAAAGGTAAATCAATGCTCAAAGAAATGAGCATTGTTCATCTACCGTCCCCTGGTGTGCATCCATGCCGAGGGGTGTCCCGTGCGATGCCGGTGGCCCTTTCTGCCCCTTTGATTTGACATCGGAGTTGCCAGACGGTCACTTTGACTTCAGCACAGCCCCCTGTCCGGGCCTGGATGCACTGACCAAAGTGATACCTATCTACTTAATTTAGAAGATGTCTTTACAATAAAAACGTAGGCCTTTATTCGCCAGGCTTTTCCATTAGCTGCTTTTAAATTCCTCTCCTCCAGGTACTACAGAGATACCTGCATCTGATGCTTCTTGCCCARTTTGAATTTTAAAGAGTGATCACTAATTTTGGGAGCGCCATAGCTTTAGGAGCAGGCAGGGAAAACACATCTTCAGGCTGCTGTTGAGAGAACATTTAAACACCGTTAAACTGACCCTCAAAAAATGCTGTAAAATCCTGCTGTGCCATTGACTTAGAAAAGTCTGTTGGTTTTCCTCTGATCTCCTGACTTTTTCCTATGTGTTCTCACGGTATTTAGAAGTATTTTTTAAAAATTCTGATTGTGTGCCAGCTTATTTTATGCACCTATATGGATCTGAATATCCAAATCTGTTATCTGGATAATCCAGCACTATTGATTTTGCACATGCAACTGACCTGTTTGAGCCTTGTAACAGATACAAATCTTCCAGACAGTTTTTCAGAAGCAAATAACCTCAAACAAGGAAAAACAGGATCTGCCAGATCCCACCATTCCAAATAAAAATAACTAAGTAAACAACTAGGAAGTCTATTAACTCTTGATGAAATAACAGCTTGGTGACTGATTTTAGTTATCAGATTACACTCTGAAAATATCTTACACACTATACTTGCAATTGGCTGTACAAGAAAAAGAATAGAGTGAGTGCTAATTATAGCAAATAAGATTAGAGTTAATGTTTAATCCCTGAGACCTTCTTCAGGCAGTAGGAAAAAATAGAAGCAGTTAACTGTCACTAATCTTATCTCCTATTTCTAGCATGTGTTTGATTATATAAGTTGCAGTGTTAGGAACACGCTGGCCTAGTGAGACAGTTAGTAGTTTGTTTTCTGCATCCTTGGGCTTATTAGTCAAACTTCACGGCTGAGAAGGATTTAAAAGTCCTCCACACATGCCTTTAGATTGTAATAGTAACAATAAAATATTAAGAAACTGACTGCCACAAGAAGCCTGCTGCAAAACAGTGTACTAATAAAAGGACTGATTTGGAATTCTGAAAGAATTGTTCACACTTCTCATGTTTTTATCCTATCATTTTAAATTAATATTTGATTTGGAATTTGATATTCAGCATGCGATTTTTTATTCAATTTTCATTTCTTCCTTCACCACAAAATGACTTAAAAATTAAATCAATGTCTGKGGATTACAAATGAGGGGTTTCTACCTGCTTTTAGATACTTGATGATGAATTTAACTTGAAAAATCAAAATACTAGAAATATAATCCATAATCCTGCAAGAACCTTGCATTCTTTGACAAAACCTATCAGAATTCCTATTGATTTCAGCAAGACTATACAAGTGCATAAAGATAATTTTTGGTGTACAAAACATAACATTTGGCTGCACAATCAAGACTTCTGCGTTCTCAGTGCATTTGAAAGTCTGACCATTTAATTTACCCCCAGTTTGGTGGGATTTAGCAACTAATGTTCTGCAGATCTCTTTGTATCTGCACAATCCTGCCCCTCCCCAGGAAGGGAGCAGAGAGTTTTGTCCTCCCATGACACTACACTTGAGCCTATTCTTTTTAAATGCCCCAAGTATTCTTGGTTTTGAAAGGAACAATTGCATGTACATTTGCCATTGAACTTTCACACTGCTTTCTAGAAGATCATTGGCAGTGTGCCCTCATTAACACAGAAATTGGAGCTGGAAAAGTCATACCAAGTTATCAAAGCCCTCCTTGCCAGAGCAAGACTGTGCTTTGTTGCTTTGTTACATTTGCTTTAAAGTCCTTGGATATAAGAAAATCCATCATCTTCCCTGTAAACCATTCCAGGATCTAGAGAATTCACTAATAAGTTGAGAGTCAGGGAAAATTCCCTACATACTCACTTTCTCAGTTTCTTTTCATTGCAACCAGCAATACCACCCCATAGTGACCTAGACAATTCTTCTCTGTTCTTGATGCGCATCAGATTACTCTAAACATTATTTTGCTCCATTTTAGATACTGCCTTGCCAAGTTTTGCATTCCTGCATGTTTACAGTGATCTTTTCTCGCCCTTAATCACTTTTGGCCTCTTTAAATTGAGATCWGATTTGTTGGCATTCTACTGGGGTTGACCTTCTCCCATACAGATGCAGCATTTTGGATGGGCTCATACAAATGCCATTCAGAACAGAGTTACCAGACATCCATGTTTCCCTTGGAAATAACCTTTCTTCCCCCGTAAGAAATACTGTCTGTGCAGAATTGGAGGATTTTGTCTATTTGTCTGGGATTTTCAGACATCTGGAAGTCTGGGCAGTCAGCTAATGAGCCTGCACTGATGAACTCTGCAGCACACAGTGAGTCCAACCCATCCACAAAAATGTCAGACCTCTACATGTGCTCTAAGGCCATGTCCCATGTGTGCRAAACAAAGCTGATGCCTTCCTAGTATGCTTGATCAGCTGTCATATGGGAGACCTAATACAACTGGCAGATGAAGAGAGTTCACCTGAAGGGCTGTGTCTCTCCTGGTGTGTGTGGATGTGCATACAATGATATCTGAGAAAGAATTTATGCCCTAGAAATCTCTCAGAAAATTACACCATTCCTAACTTAGAGATAAGCTAGCCATCTTCCCCATTTTACTGCGCACTCAGTACTAGAAAAATACTGTGCTAAACGTGYTCTATATTTGCATCTCTAATGCTTCCTTCTTCACTAGCATTTTTCATTGCTGACTCACATTTAAGCTAATTATTCTCCCAGATGACAGTAATCAATATTATTTTCCTTTAATTTCTCAGTTTTCCCTTAATGGTTTAATACCAATCAAAGAAGAAGGGCATCTAAAGAGTTTAATAACTCTACAACTTTTTCTCCAGAAGGGAGAAGCATTTCCCRGAATGCATCAAGGAAATGCAATGAGAAGTGATGGAGGAAAACAACAGAAGGAAGATTTCCTTACAGGGAGCTTTTAAGTAGAGTCTGGCAACAGTCTCCCAAAGGAAGTAGTGGAAGTCTGATCACTTAAATCAATTAAAACTAAACAGAGCATCACACTCTACAGGACTCTGTAGAGAGAAAGCAGTGTCAGACTGAACTAAAATAGGTTTTGCATGGTTATCTTCTACAAGGCTGTCGTCTGTATTTTGCCAATAAATTCAATATGGCTAATGCTGATTAACCACTCTTTTGTTGGTGATTATATCATTGCATTATTCCCAGGCCATTCCCAAGTATCATAAAGGCATGAGGGCACAGAAATATAAAACACATCCTTCCCTGKCTTGTGTAGCTTAGTCTGAAAGACAGTTGGCAGATAAAGGCCTGGAGAGCTTGATATGTTCTTTTCTTTAAATTTACTAGTGGTCAGGCTTCATATTGTCATAATACTGAATTAAYGCAGACCTCCATGTTGTGTGCTGAGTGTGGTGTACTATGTTGGCATGGCAGATGCAGGAACTGAATGTGGAACCTCCAGCGCTTGAAAACTTGGGTTGTTGTAGAGTGAGTAATGCGCCAGATGGCTTAGTTAGGGCTGCAATATTCATATCCTTTATGCATTAGGTGTACAGAAGGCTTTTTAATGCATACAAGACCAGCTGGTGACACTAGCAAGACAAAATAAAGTGATTCTGTAGACTTAGTGGGTTTTTTGGCATGCTTCAAATACACAGGAGAACTCCTCTGCTGGCCTGCCTTCTCTGCCACCTGAAAGACAGCCAGCAGGTGAAGGATAAGGGAAAGAATGCATCTGAGAAGCTGAGATCTTTGCTTTGCTCTTCTTGTCTGCGTGGGCTTTTTTCTACTTTGCATGTACATGTTATCTTTTCTCTGTGTGTTTATTTTTTTTCAGCCAATTGATTTCACACGAGTGTTGCAATAGAAATGAACATCCAGGAATAATACAAATGATCATAGGACAGGGAAGCAGGGACTTGGCAAATAAGCTTGGACAAGGTGCCCGGTGAAAGTTCCCATGAGTTTACCTGTCCAGTTAAACATTAATTTGTGTGGAAGATCAGATCTAAAAGGAAATAAATCCTGGAAATTTACATCTTATTTAAATACAATGGAAAAAATAAAATAAACTGAGATTGTTGTTGCCGTGTGTTTTACTCATGCAGGAAAAGTCTCTTTCACTTGTAAATGAAGACCATTACATCAGAGAAGTGATCCATTTCCTTTTGCAAACACAGATCAACTTGGTTTCCACTCACTGTATTCACCGGGATGCGTCAGTCAGGTTAAATCATTTTTAAAGGCCATTCTTTCCTCTTCCTACAGAAATGCATGTGTGACTGTAATACATGCAGCTTTGAAACCTTTCCTTTCAAAATGTGCAGTGTTTATGAGTATACTCTAGTGCCTTGAATTGTGCATTCATGTCAGAATAAATCAAATGCCGGCAGTCCCAAAGCTGGCAAGACGAAGACAGTGGACCTACCATGGAGGCCAAATCAATATTTAGATAGCTTAAGGCTACTGCGATTTTGCTAGTTTTAACACATGCCAGTAAGCTTTGCATCCATTTATTATCAAAGTTATTGTTTATATAGTTTAAAACATTGGCTCTGAATGGAGCCACTTCAGAGATTCCTCCCTGAGGGCAAGTCTCAGAGCCAACAGTGTGCTCCTTGCAGTACTTGAAAAGAAACTTTCCTCCTCCGTTTCTGTTTGAATACTGTGAGAGTGAAAGAAGATGTGTAACCATGTAAGATGGCATGTCAACCGTGGCTAGACCAAGGTGCGCATTTGGCCAATGTTTGCATCGTCTGTCTTTTGAGGCATTTGCTTGGCGTTGCAGGGAACTGTGYCCCAGGTCCCTCTCCGGGCTGCGAAAGCTCTGCTTCTAATGTATTCAGCACAAAGCAGATGGAGCAGATATCTTGATGCTGTTTGTTATCATTTAGGCTTACTGGGACCAAAGAACTGAGTCAGCATGGGAGACAGGCTTGCTGTGCAGCGGTATGAGTCACTCGGAGGCTCTGTGGAGTAGCTGCACTAGAGCGATGGGGAGGCAGGTGAAACCCTAACCTGGCACAGAGAATCGTTCCAGTTTGCTTTGCAGCCGTTCCACCTAGTGGCCAAGTTACACCACTACCAGGATAAGTGGGGTTTTATTCCACAAAGTCCCTTTGAATCAAAACCTCAAGACGGTATTTATTACTGCTCCTGCAGACCTACGTTGCTGCCGAGTTTACAAGATGTGTAGTAATATGTAAGGCCCCAAACTGAAGATCTTATCAGAGAAAAACATTGGCCTACGAGCAGCTCATTAAGCTTCTGAGCAATTTTCTTAATCATACTGCATAGATAAAATGTAGATAGGCTTTCAGTGAACTGATAATCTAACAAATAGGCAGAAAGTGTAACACCGATAAAGCAGAGATCAGTTTAATAGCTAGTCATAAATCTAGGCAATTCTGGACCAGAGGCATATTGTAAAACAGGAATGTGCAAGTGTATAAGTACATGCACGAAAATGTGCTGTTTCTTAAAAGAGCAGATACAGCAGTAATATTATGTATGGAAAAGCTTTTGGGAGCAATTTTAGAGGTGTTTTTAAATATTTTTCTCTCCATCGAAGTCTGCATCATTAGTGGTRTCTTCATAATCTAGCATCGCAAGTACAGATGGATGAATAATAATGGCTTGTTTCCAGAAGTTAGGATTTTTGTAAAAATCTGTAAGCTCTACCACTGGTATAAACTGAGGCAGTGTAAGGAATTCATAATTTTTTTACTGTGATGAACTAAATTGTGCAGTGAGATTTCTGCTATTCATGAGTAAGATCATCATAAATTCAGTCTTATACCTCACCAACCTGTTGAACAGTCTGTACATACGCAAACCCAGTTTTGTGTCCTGTGGGGAAGAGGTGATTCTTGGTGAGAAACTATTCAGTACTATGCTCATGCTGACCACCAGCTTTGGCACAGTTGGCTCAAAATCATCTTCTGCTGCCCCTMTTAAAGTCCCTTTGCAGCAGGAAATACAGAATTTTGGGAGGCAGAGCAATTCCACAGCGTACTGGTTACATGCCTCTGCAAGAACAGGAATCTTGATATTCAAGTCCATATGCATTTTGCATTAAAYAAGCTTTAGGAGCAGGGACTAGAAGCTCAAAGTCTCCTTTTCAAGAAGGGGCTTTAGATATGGCTAAACAACACCTTTCTCACTCTCTACGTTGTTTCTTACTCAGTGATGTTAATTCAAATGGACGGACAGGGAAAAGCAGCTCTTYTTCAGGGTATCCTATCCCTACTGGACAGGGAATCCTTCTGGGGTACTGGGAAATATGAGTCTGAATCCCCACAACCAGGGTCCTAGTCTCCTACTTCCTAGGTCTCTGTGCCAATATTCAGGCTATTTTATGAAAAGGGGACTTTCTCGTCCTGTTCATGTTTTAAAAGAAATTATTGAGACGGGAACCCCTACCAAAAGCAGCTGCAGGCAGAGGATGTTCCAGGCTGTTCATCTCAATCTTAAGTAAGTGCAGAGGTAGGCATGTAGGTGCTGAACGTGTTTGCCATTGACCGGTTTAGCTGTCTGGCTGCTCTCAGTCCCATTTAGACTCCTTTCCGTGGTATGCAAAGCACAGGGAACCCAGATTTGTAAACACCACTCCACAAGCAAGGCAGGAAGGTTTCTTCGTGGATCAAGGCTGAAGGGACTTGCCTAGGGTCATGTGGGAGGTCTTTGGTGCAACAGGAAATTCAGTGCTGGTCTCACGAATCTCAACTTAGTGGCCAAAGCACTGAAACTCCTTCTGGCAAAAGAAAACCGTTATCCTCAACTGTGAGCCCTGTTTTGAAATAGTCTCTCACAGAAGCCAAAGATGAAGGATTAGAATTAGAAAAGCTGGAATTCCCTCCTTTTCATTGATGATAAAACTTCCTTATCTGGAATAATTTTGATATGTCAAACCTTGTTTCCATCACTACTTTAGAAAGAAGAGAGGTTTTCTTGTACTTTTGTCTTCTACACATAGGAAAAAATGTATGTAATAAAAATAGATGCAAATGCAATCAAAAATGGACAATAATTATAGTTTACTGCATGGCTCTACAAGTTATTTGATAGTTGTGTGAAGATATACCACCATAAAAAATCAGGAGGGAGTAAATGTATATTAGTATATATAAAACATCAAGTGAATGTAAAGTATATGGTAGATGACGTGATGARAAGAAAGGACAAGTTGTAATGCATAACTCAGACCCATATAGCATGTCCTGAAAATAACTGTTATTCTTTCTACAAAGAAAAAGAGGGAAAACTACGTGCTAAGGTGAGACTCAGTGCGACTTGTGTCACTGGGACTATGGGTATCTTTCCTGTCTGCTGTACCATAGACTCACTAAAATCAAAAAATAGTATGATGAGAAATCATCTCCGTGGGATGGAGAAAAGAGTTATACAGTTGGTACAAACCTATTATTTATTTGCTAATGACTTGCAAAAATTTGAAAGAAAAATAAACTGGTCCGCTGTTGAGAGATTAAAAAAACTTTTCTTTGGATTTTTGTATAAAATTAGATGTTTCCTTCCCAAAACATTCTTTGAATTTAAGTAGTACCTTAAACTCAAGGCCAGTGTTCACCAGAGCTTCCACTTGGGCAGAAGAATCAAATTTGAATTGTTATTTAGATGTTAATGGTCATCATAGTTAAAATAAGATCCACCAAAGAATTAGCAGCTTACACACTTACCTGTGTTTTAAGCTTTTTATTGCAGTAGGGGCTTAGTTCATAAGTCCTTAAAGTATTTGGGGAAAAATAATGTTCAGATCAACCTGTACAATGATGAACAGAAGCAACTGAAAGTAGGCAGTGTTAGTGGATGTAATCCATAGTAAACCAGACAGAAGAATAACTGGTACTATATTTATTTTTAAATGTTAGATCTGTTAGGGTACTTAACTACACTTGCTGGATTTTGGGATAATAGCAAGCCCTGATGGTAACGCTGGCAATGTCCCTCTTTTTTTTTTTTTTTTTTTTTTTTGCAGGTCACTGTCAGGGGATTTGGTCCATTGTTGCAGTTTGCCTACACTGCTAAGCTGTTACTCAGCAGAGAAAACATCCAAGAGGTCATCCACTGTGCTGAATTCCTGCGTATGCACAACCTGGAGGATTCCTGCTTCAGCTTCCTTCAGACACAGCTGCTGAACAACGAAGATGGCCTGTTCCTGTGCAAAAAAGATACCACCTGTCAGCGCATGCACGATGAGGAGAACTCAGATGGAGACGAGGAAGAGACAATGGAATCGGAGACATCAAAAATATCTTGCCCAAGAGAGAGAGTGCACCAGGAGCCCTTCAATTTTGAAACCACTGTTTCTGGAGCAGACAAAGGAGAAGGGATGCTGCCTGACTCTGACATGCTGAGAGATAGCAAGGACAATTTAGACAAAGATGCAGTAACACGGTACCCCAGATACAAGAAATACCAGCTTGCTTGTACCAAGAATGTCTACAACACATCACACATCAGTACCTCAGGTTTTGCAAGCACATTCAGTGAAGAGAGCTCTGGAAATGGCCTCAAATCAGGACTTGCTATGGGGCAGATAAAAAGCGAGCCTCAGAATGAAGAGAACGATGAAGAAAGCATCACCCTTTGCCTGTCTGGAGACGAACCTGACATCAGGGATAAAGAAGGGGATGTTGAAATGGACAGGAAACAGCCAAGCCCCACTTGTGTTGACAGGCCTAAAAGTGGGTCCTCTCCTTCTTGCTTGCGGTCTTTCTTCAACAGAACAAAAAGCATAGATTTGGTTGGCTTCCCCAGCACTTCCCAACAGCACTTTGGCAGGAGTCCAGCATGCCCTTTTGAAAAAGGGACAACTCAGGGTGACCACAAAACTGATTACGTCCCTTTCACGGGGAACTACGGACAGTCCCATGCCATTCAGAAGGATGCTTCCAACTTCACGGTGGGATCGCCTCTCAGGGGGCCTGGTTTTGAAACTCTCTGTAAGCAGGAAGGGGAACTGGACAGGAGGAGTGTTATATTCTCTTCAAACGCTTGTGACCAAGTAAACACTTCAGTGCATTCATATTCTGGTGTGAGCAGCTTGGACAAAGACCTCACTGAGACTGTGCCAAAGGGTCTGTGGGCTGGCAGTAGCCAATCTCTCCCTAGCTCGCAGACCTATTCCCACAGCGGACTGACAGCTGATCACTTGCCAGGAAGGATGCGGCCGAACACCAGCTGTCCAGTGCCAATTAAAGTTTGCCCTCGCTCTCCTCCTTTGGAAACCAGAACCAGGACCTCCAGCTCGTGCTCTTCCTACTCGTATGCGGAGGACGGCAGCGGCGGTTCGCCCTGTAGCCTGCGTCTTTGCGAGCTCTCCTCCTCCCCTTGCTCCCAAGGCCCACGGTTCCTGGCACCTGAGCACCAGGAGCCCGGTGTGGTGGGCGATGGAATATACAACCCAGTGCGAGCCCAGATTAAATGTGAGCCATCCTATGGAACAAACTCCAGCGATGAGTCTGGGTCATTCTCAGAAGCAGACAGTGAATCATGTCCTGTGCAAGACAGAGGGCATGAGGTAGGGATTTAAGATAAGTACATATATGACAGTCTTTGTGACCCGATTTAATCACCCCTTTTGTTCTCTCAAGTGACTTGGCATTTTCCCAGCCCCTGCTTTGTTTATAGAGGCAAAGAGTAATTTCTATTTATTCCCTTGTCAGCTGACTGTGTGTGGTTCACTTCGCATAAATAGCTGTTTGACCTCCAAAATTTTTGGCACTTATCAAAATTTCAGTATTAAGCAATAGCAAACTGCTGAGTGATGAGGGCAGATTTATGTGCTTAGGCATGCTAACAGTGTCCTCTTTGCCTCACTGTCCTTACCTGCTTGAGGGGACACAAAGCACCACTTTTCACCCTTAGCTTGCTGAAGTGGTTCCAGTTCTGCTTGTTACTGCTATGTTACAGCGACCTGAAGCTATGTCTTCAGGGACACTGGGTGTTGGGCAGTCCACACTGCGGACAAGCCCTTGCTTCAGACGGCTTACAAACTGAGGAGAGGAGATAGATTGGGAGGAAGCAGAGGTGTGAAATGACTTGAACAGAGGTGTGTAGCTGGTTACCCTCAGCTCTGGGAATAGTACTCAAGTCGTGTGTGTGTGTGTGTGTGTGTTTTTGTTTGTGCGTCTTACTGGCAGGGAATGGGTTTTACCTATCTGCTCACTGACAACTGGGGTGGCATTTCCTGACCGACCTCACTTCATTCGTGGGAGTGCTCTAGCAGACAGTTGCATAAGATGTTTCTGAGTGAAGTTATCCCTTCGTTTACGGGACTGGTAGGGGAACGTGAAGGGGACAGCCTAGGACTGAAGAGCAAGCTGTGAATTTCTATGTGCTCTCCTATGAGAGAGAGGAGAAGGAAGGCCTGCTTTAAAACTAGAGATGGACCAGATGGAAATGCTCTGGTGATAACTGGTTAAGTGTGATTGAAAATAACTGTCTGTGTGAAGTGACTAATTTGAGAGAATAATAAATTCGTTGGGATATGCTGTAGAGCACAGAAGCRGAAAAAAGAATGGATGTTTTCATAGAACTCCATTAGAGAACTACGCGAACATTAAGGWGAAATCATATGCCTGGCTTTTCTAGAAAAGCTAAAATGCTCCACTGACCACTTCTGTTTTAGAGTGGGGAGCAGTTAGTGTTAGTTTGGGGGTTTCGAGTCGTGTGAGTGCCCAGGGCTGAACCTGGTGGGTTTAGTTTTGAGTTAGAGATGAAAAGAGATAGGAGCAGGCACAACTTTATTCATCCCTCACTCTTTATTCCTACCACAYCCTGGACTCTGGAAGATGCCTTTCAGGACAGACATGTATGATCCCTTTAGTTTGGTGTTTTCCTGCTTAGCTCTAAGCAGGGGGCTGAACAGCCTGGCGAGCCTTTGGCATCCTAATCCCTGTTGTGCTGTGCTGGTAGCCTTGTTTGCCCCTGTGTACCGAGCAGGGGAGAAGCAAGGAGAGAAGATGAAGCAGGGGAGAGGAGTCTCCGTGGAAGTCTGGGATATTCTGTGTAGGACCCCGCTGTAGAAGCCCTGCAGCCGCCACACGCAGCTGCGCTGCTTGGAAATGCCAAGGTTATGAAGTGCTGCATTTATGAAGAGTGAAAGAGAGCAGGGAGTGGGCTGAGGAGAGAAGGCTGGTTTCCACCGCTGTGTGCTGCTTGCTCAGCAAGGGCTAATGCACAGCGTGGTGCAGCGAGGAGGGTGGGAGGTCAGCCTTTTTGGTTTTGATGACTAATTAGCTGTCATAATTGGCTAATTGTGTGGAGATGCCACAGCAGAAGCAAGCCTGCAAGAGTCACTTGAGAAGGATGTAGGGGAGCGTTGACAATTTCCCCCCAAAGCGTGTGTATGTATGTGTGCAGGAGAGCATGGATGAAGGGAGGAAATTCATGAAAGAAGCAAACGAGTGGGCTGCAGGGGTCAGCCTCAGCATGCTGCTGCCAGCAGATGTGTTCAGGGACAGGGCAGAGCTAGGAGGAGTTTGCTCCACTCCAGGTTTTGCTGCTGGTTTCCTCCTTGGAAGATTTTCTACACGATGCTGAGCAAGTTTTCTCTCTGGGACTGCTGTGTAACGCTTGCACACTTTTGCAGGGCATTTTGATTAGGACTGTTAGGAGTTCAAAATAGGGTGAGGAAATGACGGCACCATGAGGCACTATTGTGCTCTCCTGAGCAGTGCAAAGATAAAAAGATCACATCGAAGCTTCAATTCAGATTTTGTTTTACGAATGAATTTGTAAGAGCTGTTGCCAATATAAGAAAAGACATTGCAGCCTCATTAAACAGTATGTTGTATTGTGCAGTGACTTGGGGGGTGTATCCTGCAATCTTGCGGGACAGATACTATGGAAACCTCAGTGAAGGGTATGTTAAACCAGGCAGCAGAAAGTTTTTCTGTGAGTCACTCTACCTAGTCTTAGCATTTTGGCTGCCATTAAAACAACAGGAGAGACATACAGCATTCTGCAGTATACTGCTTTCTGTCATTTGCCTCTCTTTAAGCTTTACGTTGAATCTTTCTCCATTCATGAAACTCTTAGTTTGCTTTTGCTRTCCTAACCACTGTTCAGATTGGTCTCTTGTCCCATGCTATATCAGAACACACAGTGTTTGCTGAGTTTTTCTTCAAAAAGCACCTGATAAGGGAGCTGGGTGACATGCCAAGGGGCCACAGTTGGGCACTCAACCCTCCAGAGAGCTGCCTGGCCTCTTCCGTGGCAGGTGGGTTTTCAGTTCAGTGGGGTGGCTTGGTGGGAGTGAGCCCTCTGGACCCTGGCCCTCCGTTATCTTACACAGCTCCCGAGTTCCTCTGGAGTTTGGACCTTGCTGGTCTTGATTTGGGTCCCAGAGTGCTCTCGGTGCCAGAATTAATGTTACAAAACATCATCTGCTGGTAGATGGTTGTGTGTGAAATAGGTGAAAGGTTTCTTCTCTGCACTTTGTTGGCGAAGTCTGCTTTCCCGCAGGTCGCTGTTGTTAAGAGCACGTGCCCAAGTCATTTGGGGCCGGAAATGGGATTTGAGGCTGGCATGGTATGACTCAATACAACCACAGTGGGGAATGACGGTGGTCCAGCTCTGTGGCCAGTCACCGTGTCCCACAGTGGGACCAGACTACACCAGTGTGTGTCTGAGGAGGTGACAGTCCTAGTAGCACCACTGACCAATCCTCTGCAGGACATCTTTGCCATTCATTTTTCTTCCTTTTAATGGGGCTACCCAGATGGTTCTGAGATTTATCTTTTTAAAGCAAGTGCAATTTGAAGTGTCCCGATTGCAGTGTTGCACATTTACAGTAATGGGATTCTTGTTTGAGCTACTGGGATTTTACAGAACTGTTGAACATAGTAGCCCGTTTCATTTATGTTACTGTTTTCACCCAGTTCCCTCAGGCCTCCAGTGGTTGTTAAAAATCAATTATTGGGATATAATACTATAGAGAAAACTTACACTCTGCAATTCGCAAACAGGTTCTGACAATCTTGCTTAAAATAGCAACAACAAAACAATAGCCCTGAAATAATGAGTTGTTGAGAAGGAAGTAGTCTGTCAATCTGTTAACCTACTTAGGAACGGAAACTTCAGCACTACCTGCTTTTCTTGATATTCATTTTCCTCAGTAGGTATCTGTGGTTTTTTTCTACTAGAAAACTTGTAAAAATTAGTGTGCTACTGGATCACTTAAAAAGATATCTCAGCTTAGTCTACTTTGATGACAGAGTTTTCTTGGGAAAAGAATAAACAAGCGGAGGTAAGAGGTTGAGTTTTCCAAGAACTATTATTATCTAGAGAATTATATTCAATGCGTCTTTCATTTATATTTCGAAAGAATTCACCACTGACTTAATGACTCACTTTTCAAAGGAAATTTTCATAAAGGCCGAGCTAATGCAAGTGGACTGTTGTGAATATTGTAGGCAAATAACCTTCGATGAGAGTCCAAAACCTTCCATGTTAAGTGACAGGCAGCCAGCCTCTCTCTGCTGATCTGTTGTCTGTTAACAAAGTCCTGTAAGACAGAGCCTCAGCAAAGTAAACCAAAATTGATCAACCAGAAATCAGCTGGAGCAGTACTAAGTTACCTAAGGTGAGTCTTTAGTGCTTAGTATTTCTACCCAATGAAAGATATTATATAAAAAGAAGGACAACCAAGGAAGGTATGTGTTAGGATGTTAACTTGCTTTCATATGTAATTCCTTCCCAGAATTTGGTGACAGGTACACCGGCTTTCCTGACGTTGCTGAATTTGATCCTTGTGAATTTGAAAATGAAGAAATTATTTTCCATGTTTTTCTCCAAGAGTCATCAGCAGAGCACTATGAATTGTGTTTGGCACCATGTGGTTAAATGATGTCATGTCAAACTTCATTCTCATAAGATCAACCTCAGGGAAGCTTTGTTTTCTTCTTTCCCATTAGCAGGAATAGTATTCATGCAGATAGCATGAATACCAAGGGAATTACTTGGAATTACTGGATTACAACAACAGCAAGAATTTTCAATTACAAACTTGAAATTTCAGGAAGGTCCTTTAAACACTGAATTAATTCATTGCAGCCTAAAATCAATTCTGCTATGCACTGAGCAGAATCAGCCAGCCCTTGTTGGAGTGCTTAAAGTACTCGTTCTGTTTCTTGAAACATTTTCTACAAAAGCAGATGTCTCAGTGAAATATTGCATTTCATCCTCCTTCATTTTATTGCCTGTGCCCTTCTCAAGTGTACGTATGGCTACTATCAGGTATTCTGTACTATTTTTATTCTCAGAAAAGCCTGTTAATATAGAGAGGTGTTGTCATACCCTTTGTATGGATGCAAGTTTGGGAAACTAATTGAACCATTCAGAGCACCTACTATATTGTTAACAGGAAGAGGTTGGGACAGCATTTTAAGCACCAGTGGTATGTGATCTGAGTACAGACCCAAGTTGTGAGCTGAAGGATGAGAATTCAGTCCAAGTGTCCTGCTTGCTGGGTTAAAGGCCTTAGCCATGAGATTGTTGCCTTGTCCCCAGTTCTCTGAAGCACATGGTGAGTCTGTGGGTCCTTGTGTGCAGTAAGCCTACCCCTGTAGGGAGATGCAAAGAAATGCTTTCTAAGGTAAATCAGCATGATACGTTAGATACTACCCTGTCCTTTGACACCTTGACTTTTGGGATTGGGAATTTCTCTGTTCTTCCTGCAAGCTAATAGAATTGCATGTTGCAGGAGATACTAACTTCAACTAGCTGTTAGAAGTGTAAAAAAATGTACAGCAGGTACTGTACAAGCAGTACCTGTTGCTGACAAATACAGTTCATTTCTGTCCTGGGTGAACAGAGGGCCACAGTACTGGTACAGCTCACACCTGATAACCTGCTAATGGAGGTTGGGCTTGTTCCAGGGGCAGGGACTGGTGACGTGATTTCTATGTGTTCCTGTGACCCCAGGGGAAAGAGTTAGCAGGTGTCTGGGCCCAACTCAATCTCCCACTTGTGTTGCCAACAGACAATTTTCATCAACGAGCATCTTGAAATCTGGCGTAACTTAAGCACAAGACTGCCGAGTAGGTGGAATGATCAACAGATTACCCAGGCTCTCTCTGCACAGCCGTGTCCTCATAGGCAGCATTTACTGACCCTAACATCGCTCATGGCTCTCAGCAGGTGAGGTTGGAGTTGACTTCAGGTAGATGTATGGCAGTCAATCCTGCTGTGCCGGGCTGGATGGCAAGAGCCTGCAGATGAGGGCTTTTCCCAACCCAGCTCCATGACACAACACTGCTGCCTTGGTACACCATTTTATTCTTACAATCCGCTAGCAGCCTCATGTGAGTGCCACGTGAAAAGAAGAGGTCAGTTTTGAAGGCATTACCAATTCCGGCAAGCAGCAGGATGAGGAAACCAATGAGAGTACATCCTCTCTATCATCTCGGTTTTACAAAGGACAGCTCATTAGTTTTGTGCTTCTTGGATAGCTTCAGTCCAAGCTAAGTCAGGTGCCTCTACTCCTGCCAGGGCAACCACATAGAAGTGGCTTATATTCTGGAGTCCASTCCCATTAGAAACACTTACAAGCCCAAATCTAGTCACATAGAGGAAGAGCAGCAAGATTTGTTTCTCTGCCTATGCTTCCCAGTGACTGCAGGTGTTGTAATCCTGTGTGCACAACTTGTTGTCTTTTTCTACTGTTGTTCTGTGGAGTTGGGGGATGTGTATTTTGCTTATTTGTTTATTTGGGAATGTTGATGGATTCCAAGGTTATGTAAACTGAGTCTGGGCATCATGACAGTAAATGCAGTAAGAATAAATGCAGTAAATCACAACATTCAAACTGTTACCTTCTATCTTGAGCAGCCAAATCAGGATCATTGGCTCACTGGAATAAATGTCACCGAATAAGAAGACCTTGGGTAGGAAAGGAAAGGTGACTTGCAGGACCAGAATAAGAACCACTTGCTGTAGAAGAGGTGGGAATGGGAAAAGATTGGGTGACTGATGGGATCAGACTGGAGAAAGGACTATAGCTGGTGGAAAGGAAAAAAAAATATATGAGACCCCCTTTAGACTTTAAATTTCTAGTTGYCATAGACTGGAAAGCTTCTCGTGATACTTTTTATTATGAAAGTTCAGCGGCCAATCTTGAAAGATTTTGCAAAAATTTGCAGATAAAAGAAAGGTCATGATCTCCATTTTGGACTCTTTCTGAAATTAGTCTTTCACCAAAACTGAGCCCAGACATCCCTTCAATCTTGACGCCTGCTTAGGGGTGATATATCTGATTTCATCTCATACATTTTTCATTCTCCGGCTGAAATGAGCAAGGTACCCATTTAYGGCTGGATCAACCTCATACCTCACGGTATGTAGGATGACACCTTAAGTATGCACAGGGTGAAGTATATGAACGTGAGATGATGTGTATCTGTTAATGCCTGTGGAGAATTTACAGAGTCACTGAGGCCATGAGATAGTTTTGTATTCAGCTATTGTGCCTTTTGGAGCTTCGTACTCCATAAACCAAGGCAGGGAAAGGTGGAGAGGTTGTTAAATCGCAAGGCACTTGTCTCATTTGGCTCTCTGTGAAATTACAAGCATTGTAGCTGAGCCAGCACTGAAGGTAGGGTCCAGCTCCAGATTAAGACTACTAGATTTAGGTAAATGTGTGCTAAGTGTCTAAATTTCCACTAAAGTCAGTAAAAATCTAGTCAGTGGAGACAAGAGATGAGTTTAGAACATCAGAAGTGGACTAGGCTCCATTCAATTAAACATAAGCATCCAGATGCCCTCATATAGCATCATAGAATCAGTAAGGTTGGAAGGGACCTCTGGAGATGCATCTAGTCCAACGTCCC
>NW_028186701.1:3754019-3780872 GCF_003343005.1 Rhea americana
GTTATTTTTCCCTGCACTTGCCCTTGTTGAACCTCAGGAGGTTCCTCTCTGCCCAGCTCTCCAGCCTGTCCAGGTCTCTCTGAATGGCAGCACAGCCCTCTGGTGTATCAGCCACTCCTCCCACCTTGGGATCATCAGCAAATTTTCTGAGGAGGCACTCTGTCCCCTCATCCAGGTCATTGATGAAGAAGTTGARCAGGATGKGACCCAGTACTGAGCTGTGGGGGATGCCACCAGCCACAGGCCTCCAGCTAGGCTCCACAGCACTGATGACGCCCCTCTGATCTCTGCCTTTCAGCCAGTTCTCAGTCCACCTCCCTGTCCACTCGTCTAACCGACACTTCCTGAGCTTCTCTAGGAGGATGTTATGGGAGAGAGTGTCAAAAGCCTTGCTGAAGTCAAGGCAGACAATGTCCACTGCTCTCCCCTCATCCACCCAGCCAGTCATTCCATCAGAGAAGGCTATCAGATTGSTTAAGCAAGATTTCCYCTTGGTGAATCCATGCAGGCTATTCCTGATCACCTTCTTTTCCTCCATTTGCCTGGAGATGACATCCAGAGTGAGCTGTTCCATCCCCTTTGCAGGGATGGAGGTGAGGCTGACCAGCCTATAGTTGCCTGGGTCCTCCTTGCCCTTCTTGAAGACTGGAGTGACATTGRYTTTCTTCCAGTCCTCAGGCACCTCTCCAGTTCTCCATGACTTTTCAACCCACTATATCCCACCTTATCTGTGACTGCATCCCTCAAAAGGCTGCAGGTTGCCCATGAGTCCTAAGTCATATCTACCAGTCCTATGGGGATGGATTAAGATACCTCAGGGATCTTGGGTGGCACTAGACACGTATGTGTGAGCAAATGAGTCAGGGCCCCAGAGGCCTAGTGTGCTAGATCACTTTTTAGGATCCACTGACTGCATTGACTAGTTTTCCATTGATTATAGTGGGAGCTTAAAAACTAAGAGCTTGGTTCAGTTGGCTAAACAAAGGTAGTTAATGTGATTTAAATGCTCTAGGATATTCTGCCTGCTTTGCTGCTTTAGGGAAGTTCAGATCCCCAATATTTTGTATGTATGCCAGCCTCAACTGGGCATCTCAGACCCCTAACGTGCCCCAAATGGCCTGTAGGCAGCTGATTCAAGCACACAGGTAGACACACCTCAGTTCATGTCTTAATCTGACATTCTTCCTTGGTGTTTGTGGAGTAAAGACTTGCATGCTAATGAAATTGCTAGGAAAAACACCACTGATGTGTCGGRCTCTCATATGTGACTCAAGTTACCCTTTCCACATCAAAAAAAAAAAAACATTGCTATGATTCAGCTCCTATGTTACATTCCTGGGGTGAGTCTTGAGTGCTTTCCAAGTGCTAGGCAATTTTAAGTGTCAGAGTCTTTCAGTTGCTTTAACTTTCAATTTAAGAGCCCTAAGGCAGCAGTTTTATTTGTTACAACTCAAGAGGAAACGATCAAGATTTTGGACCATTTATAAAGGTGTAGTTGGTGCATGGGGTTCTGCCTTCCCTCACCCCCATACATAATGATTACCTTTACCAGTGGATAACATATACGTTCCTTTAGTTACTGTGATGTTCAGCCAGGCTTGGGAAGTTCAGTGTCTTTACTACTACTTTTTTTTTTTTTTTTTTTTTTTTTTTTTTTTTTTCTATTTATTAAATTTTTTTTTTTTTTTTTTTTTTTTTTTTTTGGCAACTCAAGGAAGATGATGTTGAAATTCAGTTGTAAAGAAATAGTGAAAAAGTCAACATTGCTCAGGAGGTAAGAAAATTCCAAACACTTGACGCTCATATCTACAGTCTAAGTCTATACTGGGCCTTGTTCCTTTTCTTTATTCCCCTCAACAAAAGAGAGGGGGAAGAGCAGCAGCAGTAATTAGTACAGAATGTGAACGGCATAGCACTAAATAGCTTATGATCCCAGCTGGCACTAACTAGTGAAGTTTGAAGGAATTAATTGGCTGTGTGTAGGCCTTTCATTTGTTGAGTCAATGGCTATCCCTGTCTGTCTAGATCACTATTATTACTAGCCATTCAAAGTAATGACATTTACACTGGCATCCTAATGCTAATGCAGGGAGGGAATACCRCAAAATCCTGAGCAAGTTTTATTTTTCACCAGGGAGGGTTGTCTTACCTTCTCAGGGGGTATCAGCCAGAATTCAGGGGCAATAGAGGTTGCAGCAGTAGTGGAAAGTGTGGACATGTTTGTTGTGAGGTGAAAACAGAGCCTCTGCTATTGGTGTAAAAGTCAAGGGATAGAGTAATTCTGCTAACAGTGAGGATTTAAGAGCTGCGTTTTCTGTGCAGTTAGTTCTGGCTGTAATAATGCATGGAACAAATAGGAATCCTGCTTGCATTTCTAATTTGAAATAGTTCTGTATAAAATTCGTAGTTATTAAAAAGAAAAGTTTAGGGGGACACATACTTTCGGTTTGGTTTTGTTTTTATACAGATTAGAAAAGCTTGTCTGTCCCTTTTYGGAGACACCTCAGGTGAGATCTCTCTCACCTTAACTGCCTTAAAGTATAGSGTCTTGTCTGCACCTCCTCTGTGTAGACCTGGAGAAGGACAAGCCATGTGGGATGAATTGCTTTCTGAAGGCCATTCTGTGCCCCTACTGCCCACAGCAGGAGCCTGGACTCTGCTAGTCCCAACCCATACTCTTAGGCAGCTCTAAAGGAGATCAGATGAATCCCACCTGTGGCCCAGTCACCAGCGCTTGTAAAGTGACCTGTAGCTTTACTGTGATTAGCGCTAGATGAGAATCTTGCCCTACAGTGATGTAAAACATCGCTAGCGTCTTATTACAGCAATACGCTGGTGTAGTTATTCATTGTCTCCATGCCAAAGGATTTTTTTTTCAGTTGATAACTAACTGAGGAGAGGGAAAGCGGCAATAAAAATTATGTGCGTGGTGAAGGAAATGAGACTGACTCACTTCCACTCTCTCTCTTTCTTTCACTTTTTTTAATCCTATGCAATGCTGCACATGGCAGAATTGGGATTATTCTGGTTTTCCTGACAGCAGCCTTTGGACTGCTGTGTTGATATTTTTTTTTCAATCCCCTTTTCTTTATGAATCTGTTTCTATTTATTTTCCTATTTCCCTTCAGCTACTTCTGCCTGGCAGATTTAAGATGATTTGATTTCATTCCCACTCAAACTGCAAGCACATTTCCTGCTCACAAATAATTATATTTTGAAAGTGGAGAGAGGGAGGAATAACTCAGTTTTGGAATTAAGAAAACAAGGAAAAATTCAGCATGTGAAAGACCTGTTTTTGTAGTGAAACTGTGGTGTCTTTCAGAGGAATCTACAGGCTGTTTTCATTTTCAGCCCCTGGTTGAAGCTTGAGGGAAAATCAGATGACACTAAGTTTATGTTTACTGTCCAAAGGGTATGAAGGGGAACTCAAATAGTTTTCTGTCATTAGTTAGCAGTCAGTAAACAAGGTAGTCCACATCACCGTGTCCAAGGTCAGTGTTTATGTGCGTAAGCAAAAGTTGGGGGGGCTTTTGGCAGTGTTTGTCTGGGATTTCTTGCTGTTTCATATTGACCCATAAAATAACGCATTACAAAGCTGTGTCTGGGCTCCAGTTTCACAGGTGGGACAGAAGGGCAATGTTTAGGGCATGAAAGCACGCAAAAGCACACAATAGGGGTCTGTACTGAATTTCCCATGGCCCAGGCTTGGAGATAAATCAATCAAAGACAAAACAGCACAAGGAAATGCAAGCTCATAAACAGGGCAGTGTGCTGGTTGTTGGCATGTCAGGTTGTACGGGAGAACGTGTGACTGTGGATGCCCAGCTCAGTGTATTTGTGTGTTTGTGTGTATGTGTCCTTAGCAAACTGTTCTGCGTAAACAAGCTAAACTCTCAAATGAAAATACCTTCTTTTATTGCTAATCTGTGCTGTTACTTTCTTTATCTCYGAGTGATTGAAGTGCACCGTTTGAGGCTGATAACCATGTTGTAAATATCAAAGGAACCTTTTCAACCAGAATCTTTTGCTTGGCTGGAGAAATTAAGTGTATTTTCTTTGGTAGTCTGTGTACAGAATAGTCTCCTTGTTCAAAAGCAGYTGGATTGTACCAAGTCAGGGCAGAAATGCAAATATGTACTGCCATCTTCYGGACAGTGTGGGTATGACTCAAAAAAAGAAAGTAAGGACCAGTTCAGTTATTGTCTTCTCCATCTCCTTTGTCAAGTAATCACTATTTGATCACCAAATGGGAGTCTACCCAAGAACATTATTGTCTTCACAGTCGTATTATCTGTATCGTACTACAAGTGAAGCAGGATCTGCTGGGCGAGGTGGTCTCTCTAATTGGAGCAAGCTGACAGGTTTGGAAGAAAAAACGAACAGACGTGTTTCAGCACATTAGCCTTTCTGCAGGTTTCGAGAAAGTTTGTATTTATCATTCCAGCTTTTTGCTTTGCTTTGCTTCAGTACATAATCAATAAGAGTTTAAGACATGGTTAGAATTTCTGAAATCAAAATCTGATTGATTGTTCAGGGACAATAGAAAAAAATATTTTACTGCAGATTTTAGACTATTTTTTTCAAGAAATGAAGCTCTGGTACTGTTCACTGTATACGAGTATTAAAATTTTAGAAAATACTGGTTTATTTCAACATGTATATTTTTAGGAGGATAAAATATGTTTGTTCACACTACTCTGACCCATTCTTCTGATGTGGCACACTGCTTATTTGAAGTGCTGCCTGTAAAACCTGTCCTAATTGTGATATGTTATTTTTCATGTACTTAAGGTGCTCAGTTGCATTTTTAACTTCACACCTAATCAAGCTTTCATGCAGGCCATGCAGAGACAGATTTCCTGCTGCAGCATTAACTCATCCTTTGAAATTACTTTGAAATTAGTAGCAGGGAGCCACTTCACTGTTTCCAAAAGGCTGTGTCCCTTAGTGGATGGAGCCTCATTTTAATGAAAGGAGATCTTTTATTAGAGCTTCTTAGAAAGACCAAACTTCTACCTGGGATTCATCTGTATTGTTGGTTTCAGTATGATTACTCAGATCCTTACCAACTGATCCTCCACATGTGCCAAGAGGGAGTGGTAAAAACTTGCTCATTGTAAAATCTTTTATGTGCTGTTTATTTAGGGGATGGGAGCACAGCAAATAGTCCTTCCGCTCAGCATTGTTCAGCTTGCGTTCAGCAAGCAAAATATGACTCTGTGTTTGCTCTTGTCTTGTATTTGTTTGTTTTAGGTGAAACTTCCTTTTCCTGTTGATCAAATCACAGATCTTCCAAGGAATGATTTCCAGATGATGATAAAGATGCACAAGTTAACCTCAGAACAGCTAGAGTTTATCCACGATGTTCGTCGGCGTAGTAAGAACCGAATTGCAGCCCAGCGCTGCCGGAAGAGAAAACTGGACTGTATTCAGAACTTAGAATGTGAAATCCGCAAGTTGGTGAGTGGCAYGCTGCCGCCTCGGCAGCTCCCGGCCAGCCGTCGGCTGGAGGGTCCCGCAAACTATTCCTGCTCGGGGGTTCAGTTACTTTATGTGCAACTAAGTGAACCCACTAATACAAACTTGTAATTGATAGAAGTATGTTAGTATGTGTATATAGAATAGAGGTGGTAAATAAGAAATTCCAGTGAGGTGAAGCTTAAATATTTCTTTATTTTGATATCTCAGAAGCATATGTTCGAGTGAGTCTGAAGCCTGAAGGGAAGCCTGTATTCCAGTTCTTTTTTTTTTTGTATGTTTTTCAGTGAGGAGGAAAGGCCCAATTTAATTTACTTAATCCACAATGGTACTTCCTCACCCAACCCCTGCTTAAATGCCCAACTGCCATCACAAGAATTTTTGACAGGATTCATAGAACCCTTAGGTGTGATGGGACCTCTGGAGATCATCTGGTCCAGCCTCTTCCTCTGGCAGGGCCAACTTCATCCCCACATTGAGATTTTCTTTCTCTGTGATGTGCTAGGGGGCAGTTTTCAGGATGTTTCAGCTTGCTATGCCTTCTCTTCAGCTCTTTCATTCATTGAGGAAATGGCAAGAGAAATGAAAAAGCCAATGGTGCAAATATGTAGACAAGTGGGCATTCACTTGGTTTAGAGCAACAAGATGGCAAGGATATGCTCCTCCTTGCACCCACTGTCTTCCTCCCTCCCTCTCACCCTCATGGAGCAAACCCCACCATGATTCATGTGGTGGCTGTTGATTTGCTTCAACTTTACTTTACCAGCGTCTCTTGCAATAGTGTATTCCTAAGAGGACTGGGTAAAACACAGTCTGTTCATTGGCACAGAGCTCATAGGGAAGGGTCTTCTGTGTGCTGAGGTACTACTGCCCAGTGCTCTCACATTTTAGTCTAAGGAGGTGAGGTRACATAAGTGAGGCTAAATGGCTGCTCAGAAAATTCCTCTCCCTTTACTCAGGGTATGGACACCCCAGGTGTTACTTGTGTGGCTAAATTAAGATGTCCACAATATAGACACCTGCACTAGAGCTGGTCATCCTGGACAGGAGTCATCCTGGTCTCCTTTATAGTCAGTGAAGAAAGACTGATTCTTGTCAAGTCTTGTTTGTCTCATCCTACAACTAGGGAGATGAAGTACAGCCCAGAAGTGCCTGTTTCTCTCCATGACTAAACAAGATCACCTGGAGAGCTGTGTCAGATGTAGATATCTCAATTGTAGGCACTTTAGCTGAAAAGACTTCCATCCCTTCTGACAATGCCCCTGTGGTCTGAGGTCCCTGCTCCTCTTCCCCTTTCTTCCTCTGCCCATTGAGATAGCAAGTTGGTACACAATAAAAAAGAGTCCTGAAACAAGGATCATGTCTTTTGCTATGAGCCTTCAGTCTACAGACTACCACCCACACACACCAACCGTGTGCCGAGGGCAGTGCTGGGATAGCTATATCCATCAGACRACATGACAAGTAGCTGGAGGCAGTCTTCTAAGCGTGGAGAAGAGAGGCAGCAGTGTAATTTCCTAGATAGGAATGGCTCACCAGTGAGGTATACTGAAAAGATGGCTTAGCTGCTAGGTATCAGGTGTGCACGATACTGTCCGTGAAGGAAGTGCRCAGCTGGAGGAACACAGCACTGGAATTTCAGGATAGGTTGACACCTCTTGAGCGTTTGAAAGTCCTGAAAGCTTTCCAGGATAATTTCCAAAATAATRTAAGAGTCTCAGTTCAGCCACTATAAAAGGTGTGGGTGTGCAGCATGCAGGGCAGGAAGCTTTAATTTCACTGTACAGCATGGATTTAGGAGTCCAGCATTAAACTCTATCTCTGAATGTCCAAGAGTTTGAGTGATGAATGTATTTATTCACATAGATTAAAAAAAAGGAGCCAAGGCTGATTTCCATGCCAACAGAGATTGTTTGCACACCCAGTTTCCATTAAAATTAAAGGTTATTTAGAGCCTTTGGCTTAAATGTTTATATACACATTTGAAATATGCTCAGTTGTAAGTTGAACACAGTGGGTATGGAAAATGGGGCACTTCTGGTTCTTGTGATAACAGGTTGAATGTTGAAAGTGACTTTTAAAGTAGGCTTCGTTTTACTTTATTCTCTTCTCAAGCTGTARCAAACAGTGTGAAAGAGGCAGGGATCTGTTGGAAGGAGCTGAGTTATCGACACCCCACAAATGGCACAAAGCTGTGCRTGTCTGTTTCCCATCTGTAAAATAGAGGTGACACTGACCCCACAAGCTGGTTGGGAGGCTTAGACCATCAGTGCTTGTGAAGTCTTTGAATRCTGTGGTGCTGAAGCCCTGGGGAAAAAAAAAACAAAAATAAAAACATTTTTCGTAGTGGTGCTTGACTATTGCAAACAAACAAAACATCAGAGATAAACAAAATACTGAGTAACTGCTTCCTTCACTAAGTGTAATCTGCAGCATGTGCTGTATGAGTCAGAGATTCTGCAGGGTGAAAAAGAGGTGCCCAGTTGAGGCTGTCAGGAGAAGCAGCCTCAGTCTTAGCTGCAGATATCCATCTCTCTGCACTGAACCAGTGTCTCAGCAGAGAAGAGTATATGTCTCTCGTTCACCTTATGGGTGAGCTTTGGGTGTAGCACTCAAAGGGTTGGACCACCCTGAGGTTGTTCAGTTTGATACCTATACGCTTTACTTGAAAATTAGTTTGGGTTCATTTGGCTTATGGCATCCTGGGAAATGACCTTCATTATTTAATACAGTTGACTGTGTATTAAAAAAAAAAAAAAATCGTCTCCTTTTCCCCGTAGCACATACGCATCCCTGGGAAATGAATACAAGGCGTATGAGTGACCTTGAGGGCCCCCTCCCCGCCAGCTTTCAGGAACTGAAAGTTCTTTGAGATGTAGGAGTCTTCAAAAGAAATTTGGAGAATTTCTATCTAGTAAGCTGTACTAGAGCAGGTAGCAATGTGGGATCTGGTGCAGCATTCTGGAAAAAGTGGCTGTGGAAGCAAAACAATCGTGAGATGTGTAAGAGTGTAAAGGGACAAAATTAAACAGGCTCGTACAGCCTTAGCTTCGTCTCTCCAGCACTCCTGTGCTCTCCCCATACAAATTCTGCTTCAGGATCTTACTTCACTCTTAGGAAAACCAGCACTAGCAGTGAATTTCCAGTTGACTTAACATAATACATGGTCAGTGGAAATTCCTTTGTCATCTTCTGTCCACTTTGTGACCAGTAATTTCCAGTCTCCTTCATTATGTAATGGCACTAGAGTTTAAGGGGTTTTTCCTTTGTTGGGGTGGGGGGCAGTGAAAGACCCCCTTTCCCCACTGCCCTTACTTCCTGTAAGTCACGCATCTTCTTGACACAGATGGCTTTAGAGCTGACAGCGAGTGAAATGGTTGTATGCTCTGAGGTTGAGAGGTAATTTCTTCTGCCTGCYTTCCCTCACTCATCCATCACCCACTCACATTCCCTTTTTTTCCTGCAAACTCACAGCATATTCTCTTCCATAATTCATTATCTCAAGATGTATTTGAGCATCTGTTTATTTTTTTATTATTTTTATGCTTTCCYGATAGATTTATCAATATTTTAGCAGTTGGTGCTTTTCGTGTACACTGCTCTCTTTTTTTCTCTGTCATTTGCACAGCTGTATGTTTCCAGTGCAGACTTTGGACCCAATGATACTATCAGCTTTCYGCCACTCATAGTTGGAATATCTGAGTTGTGGAGTTCTCATACCACAGAAGCAGTGACAGTTTGGGTTTAGCAATGTCATTAGGTGAGGTACATAGCTGCAGTGCTTTCAGGGTCAGGTTAGCTCTGAATATAGCTCTAGTTCTGTGTGAAATCTGAAATACTCCCTTGAGCAATATGCCACCCTCTCTGGGAAAGGGACAGGGGAAACCGCAATGCAGCAGGACCATCCTGGTCATCCTGCACTGAGTCAGCCACTGTTTTTGGAGGCGTACTCTTGGCCTGGCTCTGGCTCTGTGCCYGACCGCTCCTGTCTGACACCTGAGCATGGGGGGGGTCCAGTGCATCGGCCCTGCAGAGATCTGAGCTTGTGCAATGGCAGAGCTCCTGAGCTGCCCCTAGCCTCGGTTATTCCCACAGCACCAGTCAGGGGTCTGTCCCCATGGCACACAGCACTCCAGCTACCTTTGGGCCTTACTAGTCCAGACACTGCTGTGGACAGGAGCTGGCTCTCTGCATTCACAACATAGCATGCTACAGCTAATACCTCCTCAATGAATGCTGCGGAAGGTGCTGCAGGTGGCAGCCAAATCTTGCCTGCTCAGCACTCGCCTAGAGCCTATCTGAGACCAAGATGACTCTGGTTGGATATCTCTGTGCTGGGCCCCTTTTCATCGCCCAAAACTTTAAGAAACATATGGATTCACAGCCAGGACTCAGTTGCACATGGACCAACTTGAGCTCCTTTTCCCAATCTTCAAAGTCCTTCACACAAGTAGTCCTAACAGACTTTCTCCCTTTTTGTCCTCTCTGGCACTGTCCTGTCTCTCACCCTGTTCCCTCCAAGAGCAGTTCACTGACACAGTGAAACTCTTGATTGAAAATATTTGAGTTAGATGCTGGTGGGGAGGGGATATTTGTGAGCACAGGAGGGAGAGCTTTGCTTGATCAGAACAAAGGGAAAACGCCACTGAGTTTGTTGCACTGACTGTGAATGAAAAAGCCTGCCTAYTTCTAGGGCTTTCATGTACATCTTCATAAAAATACACGATGAAGTAAAAAACAGACCTGAAAGTACTAGGACATTAGAAAATGAGTTATGGCACAGGCCTCAGAGAACACACTTCCCCAGACCTCTTCCTCTGAATAACGTGCATCGCGATGGCAGTGGGTATTCAGCTGATGCATAGGCTGAGGTGGGGTGCACCCTGCCTGCCTGAATTTCCCAGCATCTAGAGGTTGAATTGAACTTTGYCAACACATATCTTGCTTGAGGAACTAGGCTGATCCCTCGTTGTCTAGATAGACAATGTTTTTTCTCCATCAAAATGTTTTGGKTTTTTTTTTTCYATTGTATATCAAGCAGCCTTAGTTTATTCAGGGATCTAGTGATCTCCTGGGAATAACTCGTGACTCCATTGTCTTCCAGCGCAAATGTATTTTCCCAGATGGTTCCCAAGGTACAGTCTGCACAGATCTCTTGGTGGCCAGAATAGCTGATATCGCTGTGACTTATCCTCTGCCCATATAAAAGTAAACGTAATGTGTTACTGTTCTTTTTGGGCACTGCTGCTTGTGTACATGGTGCATGCWGCCAGTAGATGGTCTTCCACCAAACTAAGATGCCTTCTTTCTTTCAGGTGTGTGAGAAAGAGAAATTGCTCTCAGAAAGGAACCAGCTGAAAGCAAGCATGGGAGAATTGTTAGATAACTTCTCGTGTCTTTCCCAAGAAGTGTGTAGAGACATGCAGAGCCCTGAACAGATCCAAGCTCTCCACAGATACTGCCCCGTTCTCAGACCTATGGATCTCCAGACAGCCACCAATATCAGCCCTTCACCAGCGGGAGTAGAACAGAGCCTGGTAACATCCCAGTGCGTTGGGGAAAGCATGCAGTGCTGCTCGGAGCAAGGCTCGGTGCAGCTTGGAGCGCCTTGGCTGCCAAACAACGTCTCGGAAAATTGCACGGCCGGCGGGGGTTTGGATGGAGCTGACCAAGGTACTTACCCCGAGAGAGAGCTTCCGCTAGAACAGAGTAGCCAAACGGTCACGGTAGACTTCTGTCAGGAAATGACTGATAAATGTACAACAGATGAACAACCTAGGAAGGATTACACCTAGTGACTTGTAACCTTAACGTTACACCTGGTCAGGTGTTCTTCAGTCAGCCAGTGGCAGTGTTCATTTGTTGTCTAGAAGAACGTATTTGGTGCACACTACAGTGGTCTTAGCAGCAATACTGTTTGTAAGTATTCCCTCCTCTCTACAAGCAGGAGTTATCTTCACAATGGTGCTATCCCTCGCTCAGGCAGGGAACTAAACAGTGGTAACACTGTCTGTTTTTGTATGTTAATTTCAATCTTAACAGGGATGGACATAACACCTCTGAGGACCCAACCGCAGCTTTTTTTCTCAGTGGCCCATGTCACAAAACCCTAACTCAGGAATTTCCTCTGAATGTTCAATTTTTCATTGAAGACAGCTTCTTTACACATCAAAGTTTTATAGATAAACTGTACATAGTATATATAATATATATAAAATATATATATCCATATGCAAAAGTCCCTGCATGCCTCAATTTTTCTCATCCTACAAACTGGAAGCTTTCATTTATATTGTATAAGCAAGTTCCAACATTCCTTTTTGTCTTCGACGCTAGAACTAGTTTGGTAACTTGTTACACAATTTTTTTTCTCAGTTCGCAGTTCAGCAATATCATTCAATTTGTACTTATTTATAAAATTTTAATGTTGGAAGCTTATTTGAGATTTTATTATAGACAATTTTTTGGCACAGCCATTTCGTGCCATTTGAGCAATGTGGATTTATTTTATTTTCTTGCAGATACTGTACAGTAATGGTCAACTTTGCCACTTGCACTGAGTTTCTGGTCAAACCTCTTTTCATAAATGAAGTCATGACTTCAGAATAACTTGAGTATATGGTTTTCTTTGCTTTATGGCTTAAAGAAAATAGAAAAGTTTTAGCTAATAAGACAAACACTCAGGAGATCATTATGTAGGAAAACAGTCTTGCCAAATACTGAATTCACTATACAATTTGTAAAGAGAATCTGCTTGAATTATTTTTATATTCAGACTTCTTTCTGTTTCACATACCAAGCTTAAGTGCTGTTAATGATGCTTTTGGATTCTTATAGGGTAAAGTATATTTCACTCTTTAAAGAAAAAAGTATTTGACAACTGGATCAGTTCATCCTATGTTCCACAAAGTAAAGTAAATGGAAATCACATCGATACACTTTGGGGGACTTTTCATCCAGCCCCAGTCTGCARCCTTTACTCGTGGAAGCGACTGCAACTCCGACTAGTCCGTAGCACCTCACCTTAGCTTTCCCCAGATGTTTACTTCACCAGACCCGAGTTGCAGAGTTGGGTCTGGTGAAGTCAGTGATCCTGCTTTGGTCGGAAGAGTTGCAGGATCAGACCCCTAAYTGTTGATCTTGGTTTCCATACAGAAGTCAAGGTAGCACTGTATCCTCTAAGAGCAAAACATTAATCTGTCAACACCCARTTTGGTTACTTACCCTTCAGATTCTTGTGTTTCAGGATCCTCTCATCCTGCAGCATTACCCTCAATGCAAACCGCAGCTAAAAGAGCGCTGTCTCAAAGGAGACTACTCAGTGAATTGGCTTAGTTGTATCTGTATTGGATTTGTATTTTAAGCAATGTTGACTCATGTTATGACTGTGTGGGACAGCAGCTTTCCGAGCATAACATCTGTATGTACAGTGTAGACAGAAAAAGTCCTCTTAATGCTTTTTTAATAATTATTATTATTATTATTCTAAATGTATTGAGTTTTTATTTTGTGGTTCTTTGCCCTACGTGTGCCAGGTTGCGTGACTTTATCCTGGACGACAACTGTCATGTGCTTTACTGGCTGATATTGTTTGCTCTTGCTGAAAAAAAATGACCAGCTGTTCACACCTGTAAAAAAAAAAATGGGAGGAGCCGCTTCTCAGAAGCACTGAGTGATAATGTGGTCTTCTGTGCTAACGTTTACACTAGAGGTGTGTGCTGGTGCTTTTTTGAGGTAGATCAGCGTCTTTACCTTGGAGGAGGAATCAGCTCCCTTTCTCCGCTTCTTACATCTTGAGCCTGTGCGCATGGACCGTCGCCCACTTGCCACAGAGTCTTGCTTTTACCCTCTTCCCCCAGACTCTTATAGCCAAGCTACCCTGGAGGAAATGCATATAGCATGTGCCATGTTTGTTGAAAATACTTTTTTCCCCCGCATGTACAAAGGAAAACTAGTATATAGTGTAGGAAAATATTTATGTTTAAGTATTAATCGTTACTGTACAAAATCCTTACCTTTAGGTGTTCAAAAATATACAAATGCCATAAACTCCTAGTTCACAAGGTTGAAAAAGGGGGGAGGAGTCATCTTTTTTCTTTTTAAAAGATCTTAAACTAACCATATTTGAACCCCCTCCCAGCCGTCTTTTGCAGGTAACTGACTGAGAAGCTCTTTTGGGGAGAATTTGATTTTCCTTTGAATTCATTGACGTTGCAAAGCAGTTCTGTGCTTCACAGAGAAGTTTTGTTTCTATGAGACCATGGTGAAAGCTAGAATTTAAAACTAAATGTGAATCACATTATAAAGTCATAGCTACTTGGGGGTGAGGGGAAATGGGTGGGAGGGAGGGAAGGGTCAACTGACACAGTATTTTAAAGATGTTTTTTGTTGCCTTTTTTATTTTTAAGTGACCTCCTATATATATGAATAGATAGAATGTTTTATGAGTATAAAACCAAGTTTTAACTTGCTTCCTGACATGAAGATTTACTCTGCTAACAACTCATGTGCAACTGGTACTCTTGACCTCATTCCAACGATTTAAAAAACCCACCCACACAACCCATTGCGCTGCAGCTCTTAGGTTTGACCTGGCTTCATACTGGTGCTGGGTCTCTTGATTTCCTGTATCATGGGAACTGATATTTAAAACCACTGCTCAAATAAGTGTCTCTTCCTCAGTCTTTCCCTCTCTTCTCTCTTTCCCTCTCCTGTGAGCTTTTCTGGATGTTTGATTTCATTCTTCCTTATTAGAAGTGGCTGATTTTGTGTCACTGCTTCCTATATTTACATGTATCTTGGTTTTTCAGTGTTTTTTTTTTTTTTGGTGGTGGTGGTGGTAGTGGTGGTGGTGGTGATTGTTTTTTGTTTCTATTTTGTTTTGAGGTTTTTTTCGCTATCCTGAACCATGTGTCTCTCAAAACTGTTGCTAGGCTAACTTTAAAGGGAGACACAGGGAGAATTAGTTTCAGACCTGGACGTGAGTTGACATACACAACTCCTGCCATGAGATCAAAACAACTAACCATTTAAAGAATATCATTTAAAAGAAAAAAAAAACTGACTGCAATGTTTATTAATTTTAAGAGTTTGGCCGCTGATCACCGTGCTCTTTAAGTAAGGATCTCTTTGCTTTTGTCAGAGAGGCTATGTGCAGCATCTGATGGGTCAGGCGTTGCGTGGGAGAGGTGTGGGTGAAACCCTGTTTCCCTGCTGGCCGCTGCACCGCTCTCATGGGCATGGGAGTCCCTGAAGCTTTGTCCAGTCTGTATCTAGTCCTCCTTTTTCTTTGCKATTGCTATGTTTGTAGCACCAGAAAACCTCGTTTCATTTAGGCTTGTTATGCTTTGTCAGGTGAGTACTACACTATATAATGTGTTTGTTTCTCTGCGTTCTCTGGGGGTGCCTTGAACACAACTAAAGCTCGTTGCAAGCTGATTCTGGAACAAAAAGGTAGTGCAAAAATGGAAAAAAAAAAGAAAGAAAAAGAAAACAAAACATAAAACAAGCAAAACAAAAGCAAAATGTTGGCTGTGTTATCAGGACATCCCAGTATTTATATCACAGACTTCCTAACATATGATGACTCAGGCGTCAGAGTTTGATGCTGCAGTATAAAACTATTATTTTATATATTGTACAAGTAATTTATTAAATGTCTTTCTAAGGGTATATGCTGCTTTTAAGATGCACTATATTTTTGGATCTAATCCTTGTATTATTTTTTTCCCAAGGAAGTAAAATGTGCTGCAAAGGCAAGCCACAGTGATTAGTATGCTAACTGCTACTTCTCTTTAAAAAGGAGAGTGGGAACTAGATAAATAACTTTGCTAAATGGATTAACTGCTGCCAGAGAAAAGATTAATGCTGATAGTAGGATTGATGATCTGGAGTTCAACACTTCGTAAAGTCTATATTCCAAGGAGCGCTTAAATAGAAATTAAAATACATAGATGTATAGTTAGATTTTTAATATGTAACTTTATGACTGCCTAATAAAACAACAAATCTGCATGCTAGAGTCAGTATAATCCTGTAATAAAATGAAATCCGATCCACTAGGAGAAAGCATGATGAAACACTCTGATTCCAGAATCAACACAACATCCTCACTTGTGTCATGTAATACACTACTGTGGTTGTTGAAAAAAAGAAGTGTAGGTTTTCAGAAAGGAACTGTAGTGAATTTTGCAATGAGACAAAGTGAACATTTGCCAGGTTTACAAGAGCTTGCATTTTGATCTACTGCATATCCTCTGTGATCGCTCTGAGGAGCACTATTTTCACCCTTTTTTCTGATTGGCAATGTATTTGGTGGTGACTTCAGATGGATGTTGTAGTCTATGTTTGCAGCATTTTAAAAGTATATATTTTAGGTCTGTCGAGAGAAGGTTTAGCTTCAGTAGGAGCAGCGGAGCTGATGGTCTTTGCATAAGGAGGGGATCTGCTGAGTACAGAGTGGCTTATTTTTATCGAAAGTGAGGTGAAACTGAAGTCATTAACATACAGAACTTATGTTCTGTTTCATGCAAGAAATTCTCTCAACACATTTTGACTTCATTTCAGTTTTGTCTCTGCCAACACAGTCCAAGTTAATTTTTATATACATATATATATATACACATGTATGTATGTATACATACATATATAATTCTAGTCAGAGTGTGTGTTTTTGTATTTTCCTGTTTATAATACATATATGTGTATTTATAATACTCCTTGGAGTATTTCATGACTCAGGCATCAGATCTGATGCTGCAGAATACAATATATGTGTATATGCATATGTTCAAATACTGTGTTTATATTTAAAAGAGCTATTGTTGGTGGTCTGTAGAATAATTATTCTCTTTACCCTCAAAGTTTTGATGGCATTACTTGCAAAGACAAAGTGTACAGTATTTTCCTACACTCCACCAAGATAGGTATTATTTATATCAAATGCAAATACTGAGATGCATTTTAAGGTATTACACGTATAATGCTGCCATTTTTGCGAACAAAACCACTCTTGGCAGGAAGGAATCCTGCAAATACCTTTTCGAAGGTGATTACCCAGAACAAACAGCTGATAAACGCTCGGTTAGGTGACACCTGCTCTGCTATGAATTTCACTGGCTGTGGGACGCGTCCTTTGCGTAGGAGAGACGCGCTGCGTGGTTCGTGCGGTACCGCTGCCGTCCCTTCCGGCGAACGYGGGGCGAAACTAGCGTCCTAAAATAGAAAGAGCAGCCAGCAGTGTTTTGAGTGCATCGACTGCTTAGAAGCAGAGCTGGTCCCGGGCTACGAGTCCAGCGAGCTGCTGCGTGAGGGCCGAGGCCGAGCTGGCGTTCCCGCCGGGGCTCGTCTCTGAGCGGAGCCGGGCGACCTCCGAAACGGCGTCGGGGCGGAGGAGGGAGCCGCGGCGTGCCGCGGGCGCTTGCCGCTCGGGTCCGCTGCCTGCAAACTCCGCCTTTCCGCGGGGATGGCGTTACCCTGCGTTGGTGATACACCTGAGAGAAACGTGCATGTTTTAGATACTGTTTTTCACTACTTCTTGTGCTCTGAAAATATCTGGATCCCTCAGACTGGCAGAAATTATACTAAACACTCTGGTGATTTTCGATGCGTGTTTGTTTACTATTAATTTCAAGCATCACCTTTGATTTCAAGGGTGGGGATGCCCTAAGAGTTTGTTCCAGAACCAGTTGGTTACAAGTGCACCTCTTATATATGCCTTACAAACTTCAGAGGCCATATTCAAAACAGGGTTTTATCAGTGTATGCAAGGGGGTGCAACCCCTCTTCTCTTCCTCCCCAGGTCAAACAGTATGGACAGTTTTCACACATATCTACCTGTATAACCCTCTGTACCTCTCATAACTGGTCAATGACTGTAACAGGTTACATCAGGTGTTTTTTCTACATACTTTTTACACAAATTCTATGCGATTAATGTAACTTAATTCAATGCATCATTTTATTGTACTAGTTCTTAAGCTTGTCTTTATTTTTTTTCTAGGTGACTGTGGTTTCTTGTGATTTTTATTGTATAAATAAATGAGGTGGCTGTTGATGCTTACTCTCTGTTACTAAGAATTTTTACCTTTTTGGAAAAAAAGCATTGCTATGAACTAATGAATTTAAAACGTCATTTACTCATTGTAAATACAGTATTGTGCAAAAAACAAAAATGAAAAAAAAAGACACCCAGCCCTTTTCATTCATTTGAATTGCTAGTGTTAACTGAATTTTGTCTAGACACCATTTCTGTTGATGAAATAAAGACATATCATTATGTATTGTAAATCGACGTATCTTGACTCTGAAATTGAAGTTTCAGTCCTGCATTAACACGCGGTTTGCAGTTTTGGTTCCGGAGGGTATGTAGCATGTAGTCAATATTGCCTGGTGAGTTGTTGGCCATAAGAAGAAATCTCCACTCGTATCACCCCATTTTTAATTCACTAGGTGTCTTTGACCCAGGGATCMAGTCATCTTTGATCTGCAGCAGGACCAGCCAAGGGTATTTCATTGCAGAGATGAAATGAGCTGATGTTTTGGAAGATCAAATAGGCAATATCCGTGCCTGCTCTCCAAGTGCTTGACTTAAGGCAGTTCTTCTARCTTGTTGTTTTAGTCTTGTAAAGTGTCGGTGTACATGTTGGGAGGCACACAAGCACAGAGGTTGAGTTCTATTTCCCCTTTACTGAAAGCCTTAGAAAAGCTGGAAGGAGTTTCTGTYGAAAAGAAAATAAAACTGCTCAAAATCCCTGTGTGTAAAATAGGGCAGCGTTCTACTCCAAAGCAGGAACTTGTGAGATTGACTGCTTGCTTCGCTTAGGCCCTAGGAAGCCCAGAAAGCGAAGGAGACAAAGTGACAGCTGTGGACGCTGGCGTGATGAGCAGACCCTGCGTTCACACGGGCAGGGATGCGAGCAGGGCACTGGCCCTCGGAGACGCCCCAGCAGACGGCGACCACCTCTCACCCGGGGCCAAGGTGACCCAAAAGCCTAGTCAGGGAGACACAACCAGCTGGAGGACTCTCATGTGGCCTGTTTGCTGGGAGGCTGCAGCGGGGCATGGGGAGAAGGGCAAGCTGCTAGAGAGAAGTTGCTGGCCTTTCTACTGCCAAATGGGGAAACCCTAGATCATGGGCTGCTCAGGTCTGATTCTGCATGTTTGCCGTGGGTCACCATCCTTACAGATTTAAGCTCTATCCTCYTCAATCTACAGGGTGAATGTTAACCTGCAATTTTTCAACCCTAAAATTCTCAGTGTAGAAAACCAGAAATGTTGCTTTCCAGAGTTTCCTAGTTTTCTGAATCTTCCTGTTGGGCATGTAGGAAGAAAGCTTCCCACCCCCTGAAATCTGTCAGAAGATGTAGCATCGGTTGCAGCAACRCATAGCCTGATAGTAGAGACTATACACCAGCAAAGCTATTTCTCCATCCCTAATCAGTTGCTGCCAGTATTTAAGAGCCACCATCTTAAACTTTTTTTTTTCTTTAAAATATTAAACAAACACATGGGCAAACTGTCTGTCGATGAGTTTGTAGGGAGGCAGAATATGGATGTATGTCATGAGTGCTTGGACAAAAAAAAAARGGCAATCTCAATCTTTATACTTGACTCCTTTCATCTTTTCTATTTTTTCTTTTCTTTTTCTGCTAGTCTTCCAAAGAGTTGTCAACCTATGGAGGATTTTTATGRTTAGGGAAACAGGCATAGCGAGCAATCTTGAGCTGTTTCATCTGCCATTTGAGTGACTAGAGCATCAATAGTGAATACAAGCTGTGACAAGCTTGACAAATAAGGACAGCCAAGAGCATGTAGCCAGAAACAGGGTCAGGAACAGCCATGGTAAGGTACTTTACTTTCTGGATACACAATTAGAGGGATTGCTTTCTTGGGCCATGTGCAGCTTGTTTAGAAATCCAATCCTCCAGAGCACGTCTGTCTTAGCAAACTGAAAAAGAAATCTTACTAGTTTTGCTTGTGCTTCAATTCATCTATATGAACTAATGAGACAGCAAAGGAAATAAGATTTTCATGATCCTGAGTTGATGCCCTGCAGATCTTCCTGAATAGCAAACTGAAGAAAAGCACAGGTGTTCTGCATTTGAAATGAATAGTCCAATTTTCCTGTTTCAATGTTGAAACCAAAAATATTAGCTATGAGGAGGAAATACTAGCATGAAGAGTTTGTATAAAATCTTGAGAAATACGTTAACAAAGACAGAAGAGCAGCAAAATATTCTTCAGACAGATTTTTCTCTCTAGTAAATTCTCTGTGCCTTCAGATTCCTAGTGTGTTTCTTGCATCTTTTATTCATTGGCTGCTGAAGCCTGGGGAGATTGAGAACCTGTAACCTTTTGGGGTACTTTCAAATCAAACCAATCCTTTCTTGTAGGTATCTTGGGTCTTCTGCTACCTTTAAAGGTTATGTATCAGGCCATTTTCTGATATGAACATTAGCAGCCTGCACAACAAGTTGTACATCCCAATATGTTCTCCCAAAGACACGAAGCTGTTTCTGCAGTGGCAGCACAAATCCAGTTCAGTCCACATGAGAAAAATCTTGAGTTTTGGAGCAAGCTAACAGTCAACACTGTTGGGATTGGCATAGAATTTAGGAATAAAATAAGTGCTTGCTTTCTTGAACTGTATTATGATTTTAGCATTATAGGGGAGGGAGAGGGGAACATAGCAACAGATAAGCTGCTTTTTATCTTTCTGCTGAAAGTAGTTTGTGCTCAATCCCTTAGTTTATTTGTTGTCCTCAGAATGTCATTATTTTTTCATTATAGATGATAGTTCTAGGAGCATGCTCTGAAAGATAACAAGAGAAAGAAGCATGAAGCTGAGATGGCTTAAAGGAGAAAAAGAAATGTTATCATAGTAATTAATCCAGGTCCCGCACATGYACAGATGGGTGGGGGTGGGATCTGTTGCTTATATGAATTGCTGATAACATACTTACCTTGTATGTATTGGACAAATCCATTTTTGTTCAGYGTTAATAGTAGGGGTGGGAGAGAGAAAGCTTGTTTTCACACCAAAATCCCTAAAGTAACCTGCTTAAAATCAGTGGTCCCACCCCATAGCCCTTGCTTTACACATCAAGGGATTTTGTATATTTTTCAATGGCTCTAAAGRCATACATTTGCAAAGATGGAGTCAATTAGGAGAGCTCGACTTGCTAAAATCCAGCTGTCTATTGGTGCTACACAAATCCTCAGAGGGGTTCATCATTCATCAGCTTTATCCCCAAAGCTTGTCATTTTCTAATTTCTGTGTTTGTGCACTTGGTGAATAGTGTGATGAAGTAGGTTTTGCAGGATAATTGGTACACTGGCTGTCTTCATCACAAGCCTTTCCTGAGTGCCCCAGGGCAGAATGTAATGTGCAGAATAAAACTAGTTTGGAATATTTCTTTAARAAAGAAGTTTGCATAGAAAAGCCATACAAAAATAACAGCATGTACTAGCAGATTAAGTAGGCATAAAGATTTCTCATATAAGRCTTCTCAAACATCCTAGTAGAACACAGGATTTTGCCAATTCCTCATCCCACCTGTAGCTTTTCTGGTAGAGCTTAGCTGTCAAAACACTCTTCTGCAGTTATCAGATTCATTATTTCAATGTGCATTTGTGCTTATCAAACCATTCCCATCCCCAAGAGTGAGAGCAGTTGCACAGCTAGTTAAATAAATGGATGTTTATTCCTAAAGTATAGTTGAAAAGATGAGTAAATATGTCTTGTTCTGGAGAAGACTGCAAGTATTCAAGCTGAATAGCAGCTCTCTTTCATTTCTTCCTCACTACTGAATATTTTCCCAATGGGTTAAATCTCAGAGCTGAATGGAGAAGTGAGAAGTAGAAGAAGAGTTGAACAGCACAGAGAAATAAAAAAGAAATCTAGTGAAGGAAATCCTGGCCCAGTAAATAGTAAAATTTCCCCAAYTTCAATAGATCCAGGATTTCAGCCCCAGAGATTTTCTTGTCAGTAAATGAATAAAACAAGCAGGTCTACCTGGGTCTGATTCTGTGCACTGAGAGTACTGCTTAATTATCAGGGGTTTAGACCCCCCTCATTCACCATTAGGAGGGGGCCTTTCTTTTAAAGATACATTGATTTCTTTGCAGCCAAATGTGTTAAAGAAATGACACTCTGAAAGTATAAGACTTGGAAGGAAAGGGTGAGCTAAAGAACAAAGGAGAATGAAGATAACAACTCTTGAAAATTAAGACTCTGAATCTGGGACCCCAAAATGCCTAGCAGCTTTTGAAAAGCTTGATCCAATAACCTTGGTTTCCCAAGAAATAAGTTGAGCTGTAATATTGTTAGGAATATAAAACTTCTAGTAACTTCTAATTTTGTTTTGTGATTCCAGGAACTTAGTTCCATCTACATTAAAAAAAAAAAAAAAAAAGAACCAGGAGCACTAGATATGTCAAGTCTTCCCATCTTCTTAGTATATCCTTGGGCACTTTTACCAAGGGGGCTGTTATTTCTATTATAGTAGCTCCTTCAGTGCACATTTAGGCTATTGGTGCAAATGCAGTAAACTAAGTCTTCTAAAAGGCACTGGCCTTTGTGRGAAGAGGTGCCAGTCTAATTAATTTTAAAGTAAAATGTGAATATTTCCTATCTCAGTTAACCAAATTAAAACTTACAGGCTTTAGAACACACTTTAGGATTCTTTAGAAAACKACTGTTTATGGGTCAAAAATAGCTGATGTCAGATAGCATACAACTGGAGTCTTCTAATTGAGAAAGCTGGAAAGAGACACATACAGCAGAAGTCAAATGCACGTAGCAATGAAACTGCACAACCTTCCACCTTTGTGGAAATATTTGTATTCAGCTTTTGGAGAATTAAATTGTCTTGATACTTTGCAGATGCAACATCAGAAGATAATTTTTCTGAGTGAGGTGGTGACCATGCTCTGCAGAGCTTTCTGATGTTGTGCAATTGCTACTTTGATCAGCAGAAAATGCTCTAGGAGGAAGAGCAGTTGACTGGCTCAAAGGTTGACTTGGAAAGCCAAGCTCTCTCCTTCTCTAATTGCTCAGTTGGAGTATTCAGACCTTATTGTGGGCTCCCCAGAATGAAAATGAGAGTTATGCCATGAACATAATGGCATTGTGGCAGCCTTGCGCACAGCAAGGCAAGGCAATAGCCCTGAGTGCAATGCTCTAAGAATTAGGTGCCTAAATATTCTGTGATTTCTGGCTTTTTCCCCTTTCAAGAGAATAAGCATTGTTATCTATATTAGTTAGTAATAACCTTCGTCTGTATCAGTCTATTAAGTTGATCAGACTTTTAAAAATATTTCACCAACCAGTGGAGGGCCTGACCTTGTAAATTTTTTTTTTTTTTTGCTCATAATATTGTTCATGTGCAGAATCCTCTTGATCGCAGCATAATTTCTACACACCTTTGTGAATCTAACTCTCAGTTCTCCTTTGTGAAAGTAGTTGTAATAATTCAGTGCAGCTCTTCTAACTGAGTGAAGTGTGKTTACCTTTGTGAGTAAGGCTCAATTGCCTGAGGAAGCTTGGCAGRCTAAGACAGTGGAGAAGAAGCCCCTTTGTTCCATAGCAGCATCTCCCTTAATTAAAAGAAACAAAAAATGTGTYCAGAGATGCAAAACTGGGGGCAGATCTATGTATAAATCCACAATATATCTTAGAATATATATCCTGGAGGATATATAGTATCTTATCTTATAAGCAAGCCTTGGAAGTGATTATGTTGGAGCTAGTTATCATTTAACAGATTGCTCTGTATCACTTCAAAGCTTGCTGACTGAATTCCTCAATATCRAAGTTTTGGAATCCAGCAGGGAGAGTGATTTAGGCTGTATTAGTGCCTCCTTAGAGGCTGAATTCCCCTGTCACTGTAGATCATAACTATACTTAGCCCAGGTCTCTACCAAGTTGAGGTTAGCTCACTTGTGTAGTCCATGATGCTCTGGTCATTGTACTTAGACAGACATGTCGTGCAGTGACTGTCTCTTTCTATACTTTTCTATGTTCTTTCACTGATACRATGAAGGTCTTGTTTTGGTGATCTGTCCTTTGAACTTGATAGACCTAAAKTTTGACCAGCAAAGGCTGAAGGAAAGGGCATTTTTCCCAGTGGGTCATACTCTTAAGAATCCTTTGGCCTAATAAGTTATTCAAGCTTTATGTCTCTTTCATTCTTGTTTGCCATTCTRCATAATGGATAASCTTTGACAACAGAGTGACCAAGAATCTTAATAGGGTATGCAGACTRTTTTGGGTGTAAAACTAAYGAGTTGTAGCATATTTTTTTTCAARGTTTTATGCCATAGCTTGGCATGAAATAAATTAATTTCCACCAATTTCCAGGCAAGGAATTTTTACAGAACCTAGTTGGTCTGGGCTGTGGCCAAAAAATGGTTGGTCTRTTGACGTCTACGAATGGGAAGAGCATTTCTTCTTTCATATACGTAGCTGGTTTGATTTGAACCGAAATCCAAAAAGCTGATGAATCCTCATGACAAACATGCATTTTGGGTTCAACTTCTTATTGAATCATTTGTTGAGGGCTCACAGAAAAGCACTGAATGCATTCTTTGTTAAAATTAGAAATGAGCATTTCCTCCAAGGAGCTGCCTACACTTACTGAGGGATGCAGTTCTGTACCTTGATTGCAAATACGCACTTGATCATGATCTGGCCAACTACTATCAACAACCTAGTTTTCAGATTTTGATGAAGAGGATGAAATACATTGTGGGAGGTAACTTCCACAATATTTTGTTGCCTCTCATCATAATTATTTATGGTAAGAGACTCAGGTTTGGCATGGAAATGGCATTGGTAGTATTGCTCAAAAATCTCTTCTCAGCAGACAAAGGTCAAGCATCCATAACCACATTATTAGATCTGTTAGGTACTTTCAGTGTTATTACTCACAGGATGTGGTTGACTTGTAAGCAGACTTTTGCAGTTTGAGGTGTATTTATTGACTTTTGTGTAGCTTTGAGCTTTTCTTTCAGCTAAGAATATGGTGGCTGTAGGTAACTGCAATCATCCCGCTATCTTAGTACAGCCTCAGCATGCATTTGWTTAGAAGTTGCTAGAATGGTTGTTGAACTATAGAAACTGATAGTTTCAATGTTGAGATGATACTCCTTTCTCACTCAGCTAATGCAAAGATTGCTATAATCAAATTCTGCGACAAGCAGGGGTATGAAGGAAAACAGAAAACAATCTAGCCAAGATGGAGGTATAGCTGATGGTTGGGAAATGTATCAATGAAAATTGAACAGCATCAGCTCCAGTAAGTCTTTTGTTCTATTTGGCTACTCAAGATTAATAAGATCTGGGTTAGAATAGACTGTATTTTGGCTGTTTAGAAAACATTTGTGGGTACAGATTCATTGCTATGTTRCAAATTGCCTCTCCTGTGTCCATATTACTGATGCAAGTCACTATTAAGCAGACAAGGCAGTAGATTTTTCTTTTTATACTTCAGCGGGAATTTTAAAAATACTACTCCTTTTAAATGCYTTTTTTAAAAAATAGGAAAATTAGTTTTTGAATGCTCCTGTCACACAGGTAAATCTACTCAGTCTTTATTTCATTTATCTAAATATTAATATATGATGATTGTTTCCTGGAAGTCAAATTAAAACAAGTTAGATCAATGCTGCATGCTTTTAACAACCAAAACTAAATAGCGAATATAGGGAATTACAGACCAGAAAGATAGAGGAATTAATGCTCAATATTTTTATGATACACTAACAGATCTGTATACTGAAACTGATATTCAGAAGGTGCCTTAGCAATGCRTGTACCAAAGTGCATTTGCCAAAATAGTGAGGGAACTGTACATAGAAGTACCTTTACTTTATAGTATCATGTTCTATAAACAGGRTAGATACGTAAGTCACATTTTAAAGTGCTAGAAACAGTCCAATACATTGTGATCCACAAATGCAGGATTCCAAAACAATGTTACTTTCAAGACTAACGACATTGCTTTGCAAGCTGAATATATTTCTTCCAGATCTAACCTGAAAAATAGTTTCACTGTCACTGAACATTAAAAGCTGCCAAGCAGACTGTATAAATTTTCAACAAGATGCTACCCAAATCCTGTTTAATATCTTTTTGCTCTTCATTTTTTAGGGAACCTTCTCATTTCAGTATCAAAAAMATCAAAAGATAAACAAGTTGGACTCTACATCCACTCCACACAAAGTGGAAAGTGATTGTGTGGCCTCTATGTGAAAATTTGAAATGGTTTATACTATTTATATGTTGTAGAAGCTATAATTCCATSAAAATTGGAGGTCATAAATTGTTGATAAGCAACAATTGAGAGCATTTTCTGGTTCTTACCAGTGGCATATTGTGTGGTTTGTTGTTGAGGGTAGTGGAGTTCATGTTTCAAGAAGAGTGARAGAAAATTGAGTAGAATTGATCGCTTTGAGGGTTATGTGAAGCAATCTTCTGTCTATTACATGCCCTATAAAAAGTTATTTAAGGGCATTGTCCTGGAAGTATTTGTTGTTTGTCCTCAGAGGACAAATCTCAGGATTCAGAGTCACCAGAACTCAAAYTATCTTTGAAAAAATCTACTAGATGGCGCTTGAATGCAAGCACTGGTTGTTTATTTGCACTGAACATAAGGAAGTTTAGAGTGTGTGGCCACGGAATAGGAACAGCTGCTGAAAACAATATTCTGTAGTTGTTGGAATGGTCACTGCAATTATTTGGTGTTTAATATGTAGAACTTTTGGTTTGTTCATTGAGCAGTTGTTCAGCCCAGTGGTCACCCCAAAGAAACTCCCTGAAGCTGAGGGAAGTTGAGCCATTGGTTTCAATCCACTCAAGACTTCTCTTCCTTAGTTTCAAGAAGGCTGGAGCTGAACAAGCTCCACTGGGCTAGATGACAGTCCATGTAGACTCAGGTGGAAGGTGTAAATAAGCTTAAATAAAATGAACTTCAGATCCTAGGTGATGAATAATTTCCTAGTGAGGTTTTTTGCCCTCACCAGAGAGGGGGAAGCGAGTGTACGGAGCACGGCTTGCTCTGGAGGGCTCGCAGCTGTGCCATGTTGGGACTGTGTCAGGAGGCCCAATTCTCCAAGGTGTGAAGCCGGGCCCCCTTGCTTCTGCCCTCTCCTCCCCGGGGCCGGGAGAGAAAAGCCGGTGCCCGAGCACGCGCCCCCACCGCCTCTGTCCCCCGCCCTGGCAGCACCCGCTACCCCGGGGGCCGCGGGGCGCTACTTGCCATCGACACGCGGCGTCCCGTGGCGGTGGGCGGCGGGGGGCTGCTGGGCGGGCTGCCCTCCTCGCTGCGCTTCCCCTCGGATCCGGATCCGGGGCCGGGGCCGGGGCCGGGGCCG
>NW_028186701.1:3781310-3813028 GCF_003343005.1 Rhea americana
GGCGTTGCTGGCCGCGCGGGGCGGCGGCAGCGCGGAGCTCTGCTTGGCGCTGTAAACGCTGGGCTCCTCCTCGGCCGGGGCCGCCGGCCGCCGCGGCCGCCCGTAGAGGGTCTTCTTTATCCTCTTGATGCCCAGGTGGGCGATTTCTAGGATGTTGAGGAAGAGGGAGACTGCGGCAATGCTGTTCATGAAAACCATAAAGATGGTCTTCTCTGTGGGTCTGGACACAAAACAATCCACCGTGTTAGGGCAAGGGGGCCGAGTGCATTTGTAAAGGGGGGACATGTGAAACCCATATAAAAGATACTGACCTATCATAAAGCCCACTTCGACCACTGACCGGGTCAGGATATGTAGGACATAGGTGCGCAGCAGGGACCCTCTCAGGGGTGCCTTATTCACTTTCTTCTGCTCTTCAAGCTTCCGTAGCTCCCTCTCCACTCTCCTGTGTTCCTCATGCATGGGCTCCAGGTCTTCCAGCTGGGCCCTCAAGTGGGCCTTTTTCTTCTGTCGTTCTTTGTCAAGAGCCCTTAGCCTGTAGAGYGCATGGCCCATGTAAACAAGAGATGGAGAAGAGACAAATATGATCTGCAGTACCCAGTATCTGATCAAAGAGATGGGGAAGGCTTTGTCATAACAGATATTGCTGCAGCCAGGTTGCTCTGTGTTGCAGATGAACTCAGACTGCTCGTCATCCCACACGTCTTCGGCAGCCACTCCCAGCACCAGCATCCGGAATATGAACAAGATTGTGAGCCAGATTTTGCCAATAATGGTGGAGTGGATGTGCACTTCTTCAAGGATGCTGCCCAACAAATTCCAGTCCCCCATGGTCAGAGGTTCATATCTGAAATACAAACCTCTATTTTATTTTAAYACACTACTGGATTCCTTTAGGAAATGGCCCCTTTTTAGTATTTCTTTTTAATAACAATGTTTCATACGTATTTTAATAACACAAGCAATCTTAGGAGTTCATCATTATTTTACATTTAATGGGTTATTAAATGAATACAGACATTATGGTTACTGCTGAAGGATGCAAATATGAAATCTGTATTTTAAACTTGGAGAGAGACTAATTTCAGCTGTGAGTCAAAGTACTTCTTAACTGCCTACAGTTTAACAGTATTTTCTTCCCACTGGGTAAGAAGTCATTTTTTTTTCCACTTTGCAAATCTATTGCCAGCTATAGTTTAATTCTACACCCACTCTATTGTAATGTCTGTGACTTTGGTGCAGCTTTGAGTATAAAACTAGTAGAATAAGATATAATACTTATGGACTTCGTTTCTGTGAGAAAATTTCAAGATGTGTGATAGACAATTTTTCATTTTCTAACTTTTTAGTGCCATTCATCCAGTGTTTTGCTATCTACCAGAGTAAAAATCCACAGGTTTCTCATTTGGATTCCAAAAATATGAATACATAAGTAATTTACACATAACTAACTATACATATATGAATAGTCTCAGTTCCTGAACATTCATATCCTAAGAGTGCCTATAGGATTAATATTTTGAATTTTATTCATTTATTCATTTAAAGTCTTATTGAAGTCACCAAAAATTTGACTTAATTATAAATTTCAACACACAAATAAAAGGGAACACACAGTGGAGCAATACAAAGATTTATAACTGTGAGTATGAGACGACCAGTTTAACTGGCTCTTGCCCAGAAGCTTTGAGTYATCAGCAAATTGATCTACATTCTGCTGCAAGATGCTTGATTTCCAYGGTACCCCCAATCACCATTTGAACTCTAAGATATTTGTCTTCTTATCTGTAAAAGCACAGCACATTGTTTTGTGCCCCCAGATTTCTTTCTGCTAATATGACGATAAAATACTGAAAGCAACTTGAATCCTATCTATATGAGGGGTGCTCATTTAATTTTTTTATGTTACAATGCTTCTAGAAAGTCCAAACTTCCACTCATCTACAATCCTTAGTAAAATTCCAGTTCTAAGCTTTTTAAGAGCAGTTGTTGCAGTGCCCACAAACTTACACAATTTTAGTTGATAGTACAGCTGGGCGATATCACCATTATCAATATATTTTGGCTGCAGTTTATGATATGATACCACGCAGCACGATTCTGCTTGGAGGCTGTGTTTATCCACGCCACAAGTAAAGATTTTCAGTTGTAACTAACAGTGCAGTCACTCTCTGTGTATGTGCCCTACATTCTTAATTATTACATTTCTTTTTTTCCTGAAAATTTGAATCTTCAAAATGAACTTCCCTTTTGCTCAAAGAAATTGTTCCAGAAACCTAACTATTCTAGCAATTTCTTAGCTGCTATGCTGCATCTGGAAATATTCTTTTCCCACTCCYTGCCTCCCACTTATATCCCCAAAATAAGATACATTAAAAAAATCAGCAAGAATTATTGTAATTAATTTCCTTGTCTTTACAGGGTACAGTCAGATATTTGTTCTAACTTTATACAGATTTAAATCAGAGTAGAGAGCAGATTTTGCAACTTCATGGGCTGAGGGGTATAAAAGTATTCATATGTCAAAATGTTTGCTACAGAATGTTACTTCTGAAGCTAATAATGTTGGACCTATTTTTCAGAGCTTGCAAGTGAGGATACAGAACCTGCACACGAAACAATTCATCTGGAGTGAGGTGGGAAGTAGAGTTTTGGGTAGAGCAAGCTTTGAGGCCCAAAGCACTCAAGAGGTCGAGGACTAGAGGGTGCTACTTGCTGGCTGCTGTGTATCACTTCCCCCGAAAGGTGACTGACTGACAGCAACACACAGCACTTGCGCAAAGGAGCCTTGGGTGCATCTGCTCCTTACAAGTGTCTGATCCCTCACTGAGCGCGATAGAGGCAGGAAAAAAAGTCCTAGTGAGATCCTAAGGTATAAATGCAGGAATAAAAGGGAAAGGAGACCTATTTTCATCCCAGGGTTGAAAAGATAGCCTCTTCCTAGCTCTGGGACTTATCATGGCCCATTTTGGAATGTCAGGTTCGTATATCCGTTCAGGGTAAGTAAGGACAAGAAGAAGGGCATAAACCTATCGTTCTGACTCTACGGAAGTGTTTGGTAGACGCATCCAGTATTTAAACAATTCTGCCCTGAGCCCAGATCCAACAGGGGAGAGGAATTACAGGACTGGTGTAATTCATTCTTTAAGTGAGTTTATTATACTAGGACACTCCCCCTSAAATCTGCACTGGTATGAATATCTATACAGGAAAAAAAGCTCTGTAATATAAAATCCATCCATGTATGTCATAGTTTCAAAGAAACAAGCAGAAAAAATCTTTGCAAACTTCCTATAGTAATGTGCTTCTAGTAGTAATTTTCCAGCTTTCTTTTCTTCTGTTCTTATTTGAGCTCTGTGTAACTTCAACATCAGTGATACCATTAATTCTAGTCTGACAAAATGTACAGTTTCTAGTACAGATTGTACRTAGCTGTGACATTTCTCTTTACACTGACTACTTTTATGTCTGTCTAAATATTTCCATATGTTATTTTAAACATTAAAAATTCATGAGTGTAATCAGTTAGAATCAGATGGAAAGTCACCATTTCTGTTGGAGGAAGTTTCTTTATTTCTTGTTTTTGTTACTTCTTTGTTTATTTCTTTTATAATTTGCTTTGTCCTTTTCCACAACTCAGATCACTTCCATGTTAAATTTGTCGCAGAGATTCATCAGCTGTGATCTGAAAAAGCGGAAGTAAACTTTCTCAAATTTTGTAAGCTATAAATTAAAATACAACTGGAACTCAGTGGCCAAAATGAAGATACGTCATAATGTGAAATCTTTTTTGTTCTGCAGCCTTTACTCTTGAAAAATGCCAATATATTCATCTGATGTTCTGAGAATTGCTGATCTGGTAACACCTGTAAACTGGCTCAGTTGGTCCACTGATTATAACTATTGCAAGGAAGTGAGCAATAACCTATAACTAGATTGTTAAAAAGACCCAGTCTTCATGAAGCTTTGCTTAAAGATTCTTCTTTCTAAAAAAGGTGAAATATTAAGTTACAAATACTCCTGTTTTTTAATTTGAATTGCTTCAAGCCTGATATATATCTACTTGTTCCTTACTTTCCTAGAAAGGTATTTTTTCCTGCCACTTACCTTATGAGAAAGCCCTTGGTTATTCTCTCCTAGAGTATTGCCGAAGGATCATAGTGCTGCTGAAAATGTCCTTTGAAAGTGCTAGAATTTATTTTTTTCTTTTCCTCCCCCGCAAGAGCCAAAGCATAGATGTGCTACACTGAGCAGACTTCACCGTTCTTCGTATCTGGCTGCAGGATCACCCAGTCTAAACTACACATGCACAGTTTACGATGATCATCAGATGATAGGATGGTGCCTCCAGCCAAAATTATCATGCAATCATTTCAGTCAGCGGCGTCTAACAAAGCCATTCCCTCCAGGCTCAGCCTGTACAGCAAGAGTTTATAATATCCCTGCGCATCGTTTTAGTCAGGTCTTCACACACTGTGCCTCCACCCAGTTCCTAAATGAAAAYGTATTGTTTAAAATGGGTAAATAACCAGCCTTTACAGAGCCTTACGTTTTCTTTACATTCCATTAGTTCCGCTCTGAATCAATGCTGAAGGATCGATCGGTCATGTCCGATTTCATAGTCTGTTGCCTGGTGAGTTAATTTAGCATGTGTTAGACTGATTCTTTGAAAATGGAGGCCACAGTAACCTAGACTCAAGTCTTCAACCAGAAGACCTTTCGACACAGCAGCCCTTCCCGGGCTGAGGGAGGACGCTGCCACTCCTGGGGACTGCGCAGAGTTGGTGTYCCTGACCACGAGAGACAAGATCTGGAAAAAGAACTTAAGTTCGTAAAGGATTCAGGGAGAAATCAGGGCCACTAGATCCGAGGTTCTGTTACTAAAAACATTGGCTGCTTAATCCAAGCCAGGTCTAAAAGGAACGGCTTAAACTAAATTCCTAAATGCCTGAAGGGAAGCAGCATTTAATCTTTAAGTGCTACAGGTGTTTGACAGTCCTTTCCAGTGCACCCCAAAGAGCTTCAGCTTAGTGTGCCCTTTACACTGACCGTGAATCAGAGATTCCTTCCTCTAACCCCTGTGGGGGGCTTTGCTTAGCTAGTATTTTGAGGCAGTACCCGATAACTGCTCTTTTCAGTGGTGCTGCAGCTCTTTTCCCAAGGAAATGGTGTTTTGGGAGCTAGATAGCTCATGGGATGAAATATCTCATTTTTATCTCTGTTGCTCTGGAGTTTTGAAGACATTTCCTTCCCCCTGATGCTTGCTTGCCTCTCTCATTTGGCTCATCAGGTTCAGCTGCTGCCTCCCATGTTACTGTAAGGTGCCTCTGTCCCTTGCCATGCTTCTAACTTCAGGATTCAGGTGAAATACATATGCTTCAATTTTATAAGGCATGTATGTATGTGACTGATTTCCAATTCCTCCCTAAAGATATTCCGATTTATCAGTAGCCATTTCTCAAAAGATACTACTGCCACCTCCTTTTCTCTTTAATATAGCTAAAACRAGCAATGCTTCTTTGCGATTATCTCAGATTTATGTATCAATGCATCTTTCTCTTTAGCACAAGCTGTATTAGTCTCTCTTAAAGTCGTGTTTCAGTAAGTGTTCAGAGCCTTTCCCTGCAGTAAATGATGTGGCGACAGCATTTCTTCTCTAGCTTTGGTATTATGTAGAAGATATATGGTATATATATACATGTTTCAAATGTTTGAAGAAAAGCAGAGCTAGATTTTTCTACTCCTGATAAACACATTCACACCCATCCAGGTCACCCAGGCCTTCCTCATAATCATGTTCATCCTCATCCACACTCTCTCTCAGACAATGTAGTCCCATTTACTGCTATTGGCATTTTATTGTTACCAAGTGTTTTCTTTATAAATTTGGTTATAAAGTCTCTAAGGCTTTATCTTGTTGCTTCAATTGTCTTGCAGCTTGGACTTGGGCCTGGAAGTCCTACGCTGCCTCCTCAGCTGTTTCCGTACGTCCTGGGTGTTTCTCAGGATCACTCTCTTTGGCTCTGTTCAGTGCAAAACCTTGAAACAGAGTAAGAGTTACATCAGCTATGATGTATTCATCCTGTCGATGCTCTGTCTCTCACYACAGAAGCAGCTTGTTCTTGGATTAGCACATTCCTGTTCAGCTGTCATAGCCTCTTCTACCTCTCGCCAGGTAACAGCATCAGCACAACAGGCTGGCTATGTCACTCACGCTCAGAATAACAGCTGTTCTAAGGTTTTGGTTTATCGGGAATAATTTGCCATGTTTCTGCTATAGCAGCACTACAATTGGGTACTGTTAAAGGACAGCCATGCATGTCTACGCAAGCTTGTTAATGGACTGTAGAACAAACTGCACATGGCGGGGAAGCAGGTCTGGGGTGTGTRTGCATGTATCGGGGTGGGAGGGTAGGGGAAATCATGACAGAGAACCAGAGCGCAGTGTACTCCACATCTGAAGGTGAGTAAGAATCTGTGGTGGCTGAGGAAACTTTCCTGCGGTAAGCACCTGTCACAGGGGGAAAAATAGCTAACTAAAATTGTGAATGCTAACAGGCAGCAGATGATTGGGTGTATGTCTGTGTGTGGGTGAATGTCCAAAACTGAACTTCTGAACTCTCGAGCAAAAGGCTGTTACTTGCTAGCTGCAATAAATACTGTCTTGTTGTAAATTTTGTTAACACCTGCATTTGAGGARTGACACATCCTGAATTCTCCAGTTAATAGAGACATGAAACAGACTTATCAATTGGGAGACTGATCACACATTGTGCTTCTGCTCACAGATAATTTAAATTGGGAAAACTGGGGGCTTGGGTGCTAGAAAAAAAAGAGGTGATGTCAAAAATAAGGGTTCCTGAAAAGAAGTTGTTGTCTTGGAAAGAAGGGAGCCTGGAAAGAAGAGGGTGAAGATCCTGGCTGGAAGAAAGATCCTGGAAGTTGGAAAGGATCCTGGGGACCAGAAAGCCTTGTGGAGATGAATGCAGGGGATGTCCAGGCACTTTGACCGATAATGCCCCAGACTAGTTAACTGCAAGTAGCTGCACGGCATGAACCACCAGGACTTTCTGCTCAACCCTCCTGCACAAGTAGTGACCTCCCCGCTGGCAAGGCAAGGCGAGAACTAGTGAACATAGTGCTGGGGGTGGGAGGGGAAGGGGCTTGAGATAATTAAGGTTAAAAGCACTATTTTGCTGGCTCTTACATAAATAATGGTATCCAAATCCATTACGGGTTGTTTTTCAACCTCTCTTGCTCACAATAGCATCTAAACACATATGGCAGCTATCACAAAATACCTTCTTGAAATATACATCAACATACCTGATCTGAATATGCTTTTTATAGCATTGGAGCTTTTGATATTCTCACATTAGGGATTCATAGATTGAAAACCTGAAGAGTATATATGCAATAACTAATTTTAATTTTCTTGTAACACAGATGGTAGCATTTCCTTGTACTAATATACTGCATTCTGATGTTCAGAACATCAGCTAATGTCTATTTTGCTACAGATAAGCATTACTAAGTATTAGATTTGCTACTTCTGTAGCTACCTCTACAGTAATAAATAGAACAGGTGAGTGACATCTTTCTGGCCCTCAGAACTGGCACAGCTCACAGCTAAACTCTTGGCCCTCACATCAGGATGCCCACAGCCAAGCTGTCTACTGCTCYGTGCTGCTCTCTAAGCCCTACAAAGGAGAGTGGCACAGTCACTATTAAAGGCCGTCCAAATTAATTTAATAGTATGGACAATTATATTCCAGTTCTTGGATTCATACCATGGCCTGGTTTATTTTAACGAAAGCTGTATGACTTTCTTGCTGTTAAGGTATTTCCATACCTATTTTATATATTACCTTTTGTGACTCAGTTGGGTTTGCTTTTGGTGGCACAGCACATACCTCCTCTCYGACCATAGCTTAAAAGTGTCAGCTATCACTAAAATTTTACCCACTTTTCCTTTTGTTCCTTAACTGCCCCTTGATGAATTTCATAGATTTTTTTTTTTTGTAAGAAAGCCAAGGACTCCTTAGATATGTTTCTTGGTATATTGTGGCACTGCAGCCTTCCTTCACCATTAACTGCTAACAATTATTTTCTAGCTGCTTTTTCAGTGAAGACAAGCAGTGAAAAGATTTCACATAAAGAGCTATGGCAGCTAAAGAATTTCTCTGGAGCCTAGACAAGAACCTTTTTTTCCTGTTAAATATTATAATATAGACAGTCAACTGGCAACAAGMCTATGCCTTGAAAAGGATCCCTCAAAATTTGGTTCCAGATCCTCCACGATTTCACCACAATGTACATCTGTAACCAACCTCTCCACAAACACTGCTCAGTGAATTTCCACTTTGGAAGATTTTCCAATGCCCATGACAACTAACATTTAAAAAACGAATCCTGGAAAAGATACACGTGTTGCATAGTAGATATATTCCTCAACAGCAAACTAGAGTAAGACTCCGAAAGAGCTGCCAGCTATACTCTTCYAGTGAAAAGCCCTGGATACAAGGAAGTCTTTTTCCTTTGCAGTGTTTCATCACCAAAAACGATGCTTTTAGAAAGAGAAGAATGTGGCAGGTTCTGATTCTTAAAGGGCTTAAAGAAGGTTTTGATACATAGTTTGTYAAATAAACCAACTTCTGATCCAGTCATTTTGTAGATACATTCTGTTGTTCACTAATAAGCAGTASGTAACTGAAGGAGTAATTGTATCAGAGCAGCAGCCAAGTACTTCCATGTTTATTGGCCAGAACTTCTACATAGCTACTCATTTATACAAACTAACAGAAGTCACTTTTAATGCTGCTTCACAGAAGTTGTAGTTAACAAGCCATGGGCCAACAGTTTTGGAAARTGTTTTCATTTACCTGAGGTTTCACAAATAAGACTGTAGATTAGATTTACATACAGTGCATTTGAAAAATATGTATCAAAATTCTTATTGAAGAAATAATTTACAAATAATGGTATAAGAACACTCCAAGACAACTTCTGTCCAACAAGAATGTAAGTGGGTGAACTTTACAGAGTTTTATTTTTTGCATTACTCTTACAGTAAGCAAAYTATTTAGTTTATACAAAATAAACCTGGAGTTTTATATAGTTAAAAAAATCATCTTTGGCTAAACAAAGTTCTCTCTATATTTATACATATATTTATATATATATATACACACATATCAGATATTTTACATGACCATGTAGGAACCTGTACACATACTTACAGTAGACAGAACATAAAAAAAGTTTAATAATTTACAAAAAAGGAATCCAAGTCAGAACCAAAACAGCAGTTTCCCTGCTCCCCACCTTTACAAATACAAAAGTAGATAAACATAGACGAGGAATAAACGATTTTGTAGTAAAATACTGCCTGCTTTTGTGAGACAGAGAGGTTACGTACTTCACTTAAGTGAAGAGAGGCTACTTCCCTCAATGCCTTCAGTATTGTGCACATTTTCCTCTATAACAGTATGTTTAAGGAAAAAAATCTGAAATATGAGCTGAATCTGGGCATAAACAATACTCCACAAACTAACAGATTCAGTTAGATCTAAATCTCTAGTAAGCAAACAATTGTCACAAATGTTTGTTTAGAGCAAGCATGGATAGGTATACAAATCCCCAACTGAAATCACTAGGCACTGCCTGTGTAGTTCAGATGACACTTGATTCTCAAAAGCAAACGTTTTAGAAGCAAGCACAGAAGATGGAAGACTGCCAAAGTCGACATCATAACCTATTCAAGTAGTTCTTTCTAACATTTTCCAGAGCACTGTCTAAAATGAGCATTAGACACTGTTTGGCAGTGTGACACTCATACTTCCATAGGACATGCTGATAATTCTCCAAAGATGCCAGTGGCAACATTGTTGATGAATTATTTGATGGTTTATAGAATCAGAAGTCTATCTTGTTAGTTGCTATGCCTTGGGGAGGGGCCAAAAACAAACAAACAAACAAACAAAAAAAAAACCCCACACATTATTCTGAAAAAGTGGTCACTGATTTTCAGAAAAAAAGTTTGTGCTTTTAGGTGGAGCTGCTACTCAAACAAAGCTCTAGCTAAGCTCAGCAGATGTTTTGACTGAATAAAGACTATAGCTCCTCAATAAAGAATTAAAAAATCTCAGACCCCAATGAATTCACAATCCAAGCATGACCTGTGCAACTCCCAGTAAATATTTGATGGGTTATAAATCAATGTTTCTTAAAATAAAAAGCCTTTTATAAATTTAGGATGAAGCAATAATATATATATTTACTTTTAGTACCTATAGTAAAATTGTAAGCATTTATAAGTTTTTTTTTTTTAAATAAAACGTGTTGTGAATTTCTGAGGCACTAAATTCGTCAAGATAGATACACTGCTGTCAAAACAAGTCAATTAGGCTTTTGAAAATGCTTGTTTTTACAAAAAAGTTTGTCTCTTAGTAAGTATCAATCACGTTTTATAAAACTGTAAAGGCCTATTTCCAAATTGTTGAAAAGAAAATGGCTTGCTGTTCTTTTTTTTTTTTTTTGAAACAAAGCAGAATGTTCATTATGTAGAAGGCCTGTCAAGTTACTTTAGCTTAACTTAAGCTCAGAAATTTAAGTGCCTTTCCCAAATGTAATTTGCAGAAGATAAATATATTATCCCTTTTCAAAGTAAAAACTATTTTTGAAAAAAAAATCCTATGTATTTTTTTCTGAAAGAAAAGTTAATCAGCAGTGCAAAACTCAACACTAAGGCTGTTTAAATATCATCAGAACTGTAAAATATTTTCAACTACAGATCCTTGGTAAACRATTGCTCCTTATCGTTGCATTTTACAATTTAAAAGAATCTGAAAACTGGTCACTGCATTAATGACTGGTTTCACTTTCTCCAATGTGGGACTCTCTGATTTCAAAAATCTGTAAATTAGGATTCTACTCTAAACCAATTGCTTAGGCATTCTCCATTGTCAATGGAGAGAGATGAGCACCCTCAGAAAGGAATTCATTCCTTTCTGTTGAACACTGAAGTCACAAAGAAGTGGCTTAGAGAACATGCTTAAAGCTGAAGACAAACACAGTTCTAGATTCCTTCCTTGAAGCAGATTATGAACAGCTGACAAAGTAGCAAAGAACCACCTATTCCTTACCATCATAATCCAATTACTAGATAAGCAGGTTTGGGAATTTTGCTACCCTTGCACTGTGCTATTTTAAAAGGCAAAGGCCTAACTTCTCAAAGTACCAGTTTCCATGTTTCAACATAACCAAGATGATGTATTTGTCATTTTCTAGGATTATCTACCAACTAGAATTACCTACCAACTAGTTTAAGAACTCCTATTTTTTTCAATTATCGTTCCACATCACCATATACAGTACTTTTCACAAGTTAAGTAACAGCCATCAATTTCACTTGACTGCACGCTTGTCCGTGCTTACAGAACACATTTAATCAACAGGAGATTCACCACCTTAAAATGATATAGCTCTACTTATATGTGCATACTCTTTCTCAGATAGTCTGTTGTTATTGCCCTGCTGTACGGACCAGGAAAAAGCATTTCAGTGGAAGCATTGTCACGGAAGCAAACAACTAACAGTGCACCAGATTTACTGAACTAAGTATTCTGACTTGGACACCTCCATTAGCCCTACCATATGAATGCACTGGTTGTAGTCTCATTGCTGAAAACAGCTAAACCCAGTAACCACAAAGCAGCTTGGTAATAAGTTCACTTGCGCTTGGATTTCTTGAAAAGCTTCATTAACTGCTTGAATCTTTCCGAAACCTAAAGAAGGACAAAAAAGTGCATATTATTAATATCCTGGGTTTCCGTATCTACCAAGACAGACTAATCTCAAAGTTAAAAAAAAAAAAAAATCATTATTTCATTCCTTTTGTTTGCTTCTATGAAATTTTAGGGGGAAAGTTTCAGGAGTACAATCAACAGGTTAGTTGGATTTGTGCTCCAAACAATTTAGTAAGTTTTCCTACACCTTTGACATCTGAAATAGTCTCCAGGCTAATTACAGACAGCCAAAACCAACTGTTCAAGACAAGATTCCTTCCATCAGGAAGGTCTGAGACAAAAGATGAAATTTTCAAAGCAATCAGATTTGGATTTTGTCAGGTATAACTCAGAGTAAGATTCAAATGAAAAAAGGCCAACAACTTATTTTTGTTTTTTCCCTCCACAAAAAAAGTACACTTTATCGGCTATTTTTCTACTATCTTGTACAATTTGTTTAGGGAATAATCTGTCTACTAAGGATTTTACAAAACTCGTTTGTACAAGAAAGTTCAAGAGATTTTTTTTTTTAACACAGCTACAGCTTATATGCTGATCTCAATCAACTATGAATTAGTATTTCTTAAAGCTATACACATATAGCTATAGCTTGTCTAYCACTGTATAGCAGTCTTCCTTGGCTTATGATTTAGCAGGGTAGTTTCAAGGTACTGGAACAGGGAGTTAATCCCTAGACCACAGTATCTCCTTAATATACATTTTTAAGAAGCAATAAATGATAGAATTTAAAATTTTTCTTTCAAGAACTCCTCATCAAAAGAACAAAACAACTCCAGACAGGCAGGAGAGCTCCAAAAAATTTTTTTGTTCAACTGCAGTCAGAAATGTAACAAGAGAGTTGTCATAAAGGGAGAGAATCAGAACACCTACCTGATTTGGGCTTTTGTTTAACCTAGTGGCTAAGGAAACAAAAGTTTTGCTTGACGGTCCTTTTCTCTGACACTCCAGTAAGATTTCTCGGTCATCATTTCTACAGCAAAAATATATTTTCTTTTAATGATAATACACACATATTTGTGCATGCATACAAAGCAAAAAAAAAAAAAAAAAATACATGCATGCCTTTTTAAAATCCTGAATATTCCCAAACTCCAAAATGTGATTTTGAATTACAGTAATGAACTAATGGAGGACCTTCCCTTTTACTGGCACAGAAGAACAGAGTTAGCACAGACAGGAAATTAGTAACAAGCATTACCTGATCCTATTTATAGAGGGCAGGATTATTCCAACAGTCACCCCAAAAACTCAGGGCAAGGTCACTTTAAGCTTCAATAGCAGAAGCTTAAACCTGAATTCAAATCAACTCCTAAATTCAATATTGGCCAGCAATTCTAGGTGGCTACCCATCCATACCCATGGCTACACAGCTCTCATCTAAGCCCCACTGAAATTCACAGAATAAATACAGAGGTGCCTGATTCCTGGAAGTGGCCTAATATAACAAACAGAGTCAGAGCACACCTGGGGTTCAAAAGAAAGAAAAGGATTGGGAGTCTATTCATAAGTGTGTCATTGATCCACTCTTTCTCTTGTTCATCAGTTTAGAATTTTTGTAAAATGTATACAGGCTCAGTTATTATAAAGTAGCTACAAGGTGTCTTTGGTTCAAACACGCTATATCTCAATAAGTTATATTTAATTAAAWTTTCTCTATTTTCAAGCAATTTTCAAGTGAAAGTGTCATTTAAAGAACCACTTCAACTTTCATAGGCATTAGTTCAAAGATGGACAAAGACTGAGATGGATAAAATCTAGCCGCATTCTTAAGGGAAGTTGTAGGAAAGTCTCATCTCACTGGTTTACACATAAAAAAAAGAAATCACACTAGCTAAATAAAAATCTCTCTCTCACACACACACACGGTCTTTTTGCCTGCAAGAGTTGTATTTTCTCTAAAAACCTAGCTAGAAATTTACTTCCAACCCCAACTACAGTTCAGGAAAAAAGTCTGTCCTGAAAATTTTAGGAACTTCTTTATAAAACATTGAATGACATGAAGTTGTAGCAAGAAGCTACAGCTAACAGCAAAACTACCTAACCCTAGTTTCTTAAGRTTTTTATGCCCTCACCTCACAATAACTCTGTTCCTACACTATGTAATTATCTCCAGCACCCATAATCGCCTCACTTTCCTCCCATATTCTACTGACTGAGCAGTAATTAGTGCACATGACGACCGCTTTCAAACAATATATGGGCTGAAAGGTTGACTAGCATGTGTGCAGCTTGAGCACAGTAGATCCCAAAACAAGTATCTGTTTGCTCTCATGCCTCTATCAGAGAGGGAAACCTTTGGCTGCTCTCCTTTACCTGGTCACCAATGCTTCCAGGCCTTGTAGGAGCAACAACTACTATCCCATCAAGTTTGGTTGGGGGTTTCGAATAGAATAAGAAAGGAGCAGAGGAGACAAAAATTACAGATAGTGTAATATAGTGTGCCTTGTTTCCTTAAGATATAAATCTTTAAAAACAAGAGGAGAAACACTCTTGTCTTGAGAGATCCAGGTAAGTGAGGAAATAAATGCCCACAGACCATTAAGGCTTAATTTACCCACCTCTGCCGCCAATTCTAACCTAAGATGTAAGTAGCCTTCCAAAGGMTACTTTGGAAGGCTACTTACAGGATTATGTGAAAAGAGTTCATCTCTTCAATCTGTTTTCCACTGGACAAGCTTTACATAAAAAGGATAAAATAGATGTTGGCGCCTTTCAATGGCACTAAGGGGAGAAATCGGTCTCATAAAACCATCCTACAGAGATGAAAGGAGGCTCTTACACTACCATTAAAGATAGATGCAGAGCTTCTGAATAACCAGCCATCAGCTAATTCCCTTCTCCTCCCATTTTTGAATACATCACAGTTAAAAAACAGAAATCATTACCTTGTCCAGGAAACTACTACTTCTCCTTTCTTTTTAACAATGTTTTTGGCATATAGACTAGGTGACGATGCAGATGAAGCCAAAGGAGAAGAGTCTTTGTTCTCTGGCAACTCATTCGTCTTACTGGAAGATTGTTTGGATACTGAATTTATCTCTTCAGATTTCACATGACTCCCAACATTTCCTTCACCCACTGATTCACTTTCTTTCCGTTGTCTTTTTGAGTTATAATTGTCTTCTATAGTGTCTTTTTTCCTTTTTTTACTAGTTTTATCATCTGTATTTATTTGGCAATCTACATCAGTATTTGAAGTGGATTTTATTTCAAGGCTACCATCACCTGCCACAGTCTCATTGGAAAGCTCTTCTGTTAAGTCTATAAATGCATCAACCGAGCACTCATCCAGGTCTTCCTTTTTATCATTGAATTCTGAGTTCCCAGTAGAAGTTTCCTGACTCCTTTTATCTGCAGTAGATTGCACTGCAAGACATGAATTTTCATTACCAGTATCATCTGTTAAGTCTATGCATGACTCTACAGTGCATCCAATGGGATAAGAAGCTTCCGATCTAACCACAACATCATTTACGCTTTCAGATACTTTCAATTCATCTGTTTGAGAGTTCTCACAGTCTTCATTTAGGCTTTCAGTGTCAAAGCTATTTGTGTTTGCAGATTTTCTACAGGGCCCAAGCAAACCTACAGTTTCTTCCTTTCCAGTACTATTAGGCGAATCCTTCAGAAGCTGAGGTGAGGCAGGACTTTGTTCTTGCCCAGTGCTGACGTAATGCAACTGATTAGCCTTAGTCAGATCTGGCTTGACAGTTTCTTGCACAGTGGCTGCTACCAAATTCTGACTTTCTCTTTCTTTTTCACCACCTTTCATTATTTCATTTTCATTCTTGGTTGAGGATGCCCACGCCTCCTTCATTAACGCCATCTGATCAGATGCTGGTGAGGTACATGGCACTGCACGCCTAATCTTTACAATAAAATGATCATTGGATTTCTCCATGATTACTGCTTGCATTGGTAGGCTGGGGYGACACTGAAAACCGGGAGCAACAGGCCGACTTGTCCATGATGAAGAACAACTTGATCTACTACTTGAGTTATCAGACTCTAAAGCCAAATGAATGTCTTGTTCAGTGGCATCCTCCTCTTCGAGAAGTGCATCTTCACTGTAATGTGCACTAAGTACACCCTCAGGAGTTGAACCAGAGGTATTCTCAGGTTTTAGGAAGCTGAGATGAGCATCTGATTTCAAAGGTGATGGAATAGTTAAAGAAACAGCCAAATCTTCAAGAAGAATAGAAGAAACAAAGGATTTATTTTTTTGTAAACTGCACTCATCATCTTTGCATGAGGTTGCACTTGTAGGAACCTCAAACATACAGCTTTCATCTAGTACATTTGGATCAACTGACATTTGAAGCCTGGATGATAAAGAAGGAGCTCTTACAGGTGAAACAACGGGCCAGTTAATATCCTCTACTGGATGAGATTCCACACAAGCCTCCTTCGGAATAATCTCTTGAATTAATCCAGCGTTATTACTTCTGCATTTCTGACTTTCTAAAAGCTGTTTTTCTGGTGTCCTGAATTCCCATTCATGTCTATCGATATTGTTACTACTTTTTTCCAAGAGATCAGAACCTTGCAACAAACTTTTGAAAATTTCACCCATCTGAGCATCACTCACAAGATTAAATGTAAGACTGGATGCTTGTTGCTCTGTGAGAAGATCATAATTAAGATCAGACTTGTTAGCCTCTTTGGCTAGCTGAAATCCTTCCTTTTCATGCCTTGTACTTTTCAGTGGCGTGAGAGTGCCTTGTAAACTACTCTCTTTAGAGGGCTGCACTTTGGTTTGGGAAATTCTTGTGTTATCAATGGAGTTAAGACACTTTGTAAAGATAGTTTTTGGTGCATCAGTTTTATTTTTCTCATGGTGACACTTTTTAGGTGGTTGATAATCTACAATTGGCTTAGAAAGGATATATTCTTCAGTCTTTTGAGATCTAGCATTCAAGGATTTTTTTCGAGGCCTCTGAACATCATTTTTGTGACTAATTTTGTATTTTTGTTTTCCTGTTCTTTCGAACTTCCCTTCCTCACTCTCATTTCCCACATTTACTGCATCACATAATTTTACTAAAATTCTCCTTATCTTTTCAAATAAGTAATCAAGCTGCTCATCTACAAACTTCCATAACTGTTTTTTCATATCTGATACTTGTTGTTCAAACAGACGATCCACTATGACATTCTTTTTAACTAGCTTAAGTTTGGTCTCTATAGTATCACAGAGATTCAATTTTAAAGCCTCACCTAATGTAGACATCTTGGAGAAGTTCAAGTACTTTATTAATGATGTGAAATTTATGATGGCAGATTCTATAATTCTGTGAAAATGCTGAACTGGGAAGTGTACCTTGAACTTCATATAATTCTTCCTCACCTGCTTTCGTATAGCTCTTAGCATTTGCATAATTTCTTGCACAGTTGAAGGTTCAATAATAATTTGAACCATTTTTTCAAGACAAGCAATGCTTACAGTTTTATTTCTCTTCATCTCCTTTGAAGATCTGAAGGTCTGGTTTTTATGTCTCTCTCTGCTCTTCTTTATACTTAATTTCACAGAAACAAACTTTCCATTATCTTCATTGCCACAGATAGTTTTACTCTTTTGATTATGTGGATTGCTGGTCAAATTTCGTGTTTCAGGAGAAGACCTTGGTCTTGAYTTTTTCGTATTTTCAGAGGTTCTTTCTGGTTTAGATTTTTCTTCATCATCATCRCTACTTATGATTTCTCCTTCTTCTATTTCATCTGAAGAGATGCTCAGCTGGGACTCCATCTCTAAGTGTTCACCAGACATGCTAACTGGCTTTTGGTTTTCTTTATTCACCTCCTTGGACAAATTCTTTGAGGGACAGATGACAACTGCACTTTCAGGAATTAGATCTATAAAAAGAAAACAGTTTGCTAATCTCCATAAAGAATGCAATTATGAACAAACATTAAGAAAAACACGGAAGATTCAGTTTTGTGAAGTAACTGTTTATAACTGTTTCTTTAAAACTGCCAGCTACAACTCAGCAAGTTTGATCTTCCGCTATGACAAATTTGGGCAGTTCTCTTCAGCAACTACTAGTTCAATGGCACTTTTCTGAGCTGCAAAAGGCAAACAAGGACATAACATTTAACCAAAAACACATGATCTATTTCAAGAACTCATCTGCTCAGAAGAGGAAAAAAATAGAGGATTCCAGCAGCTTTAAGCTTCTTTCTATTCACTTTGACAGGTCTTGTTGACATCACACAACACTCAATTTTAACATCACTGTGGATTAATATGTGTATACACTTGTTTCTCTTTTACTGGTTTTACATTGATAACAAAATGTGCAGTACAAATCACTTATGAATGTTTGCATTCAACTATCTTTTCCAAAAAGGATCTACCTGATTCTTCAAGCCTTTCAATATACAAACTTACTAAAGAGAAAGGCCCATTATATTACACACTGTACACACGATAAACTCCTATTTCAGTTTTCAATGCATTTAAGATGACCAGCACMGTGACTAAGCACATAGAAATTTTATATTATAAATTTACTGGTCTATAATTCAGGTTTCTGAAGGATAAGAACAGGGAATGAAAAATGTGAGAGGAAAGGCTAAAGTTTTGTTAAATTTGGTATGCTTTGTTCTGTCTCATAAATAAACTTACTAATTATATATTTTGAACATCATTAAATATGTATTTAATCATTATTTTAGTTCCCAAACAAATGCTATTTTTGAAGAAAAAGAAGCAATTGCAGTTAACTACAAAACAGTATGTTACAAAAGAAAAGACTAGCTTATTTCCAGTGCATAACAATTCCAATGAAGTAYATATGTATTGATTAACAAGATTTGTAGCTGTTTAATTTTAGGCTTGCTGGGCAATCTGGTTAATAAAACATTCTACATGGTTCATTGCATGGTAATTAGACTGCTTAATGAACTCTAAAAAATAATCTCATAAAACAACAGAATATATCTAAGTTCTTCTCCCTAAAAAGTGAATTTGTGATTACCACTTTAAAGTTATGCTTGAAAATGTTCACTTTATGCAGATTGCACAAGAATAAAGACATATACCATCACTGCCTCCATTTCAGCTTTATAAGGATCAATTACGAGTATTTTCTCGTACTAATCACTTTGATATTTCCACAAACTAAAGTACCAGATGAAAGTAGATGAAATAGTGCAATAACATATATACACCCCTCCACTGCAGAATAGTAGAAAGGGGAATACTGAATTTCAGGGTCAAGGGAAGCCACAGCCTCTTGCCAATTTAACAGATGTAGGACATTTGATAGGCATTTGATAGGCACATYACTAATCAGGTCACAAAGACAACTAGGCATCTAACTTGAAAAATYAAAATTGTGGCTTTGTAATATGGTACCAAGTCCTGGACACGATGAATTCCCCTAAAAAGTAACCCAGGGAAACACTACAAAACAAGAAAAACATTTTTATTTGATGATTACCTACTCTGCTCCCAAAGCTCTCGTGTCCTTGCACAAAAATCATTAGCGATCTCAGCATATAAACTGCTGTAGGAATGAAATATAAATTGCTAAAGAATTCAGAGACAGGAGAAAATGCCTGAAGCACAGGAGGCAGAATTTCACCATAAAACACACTAAGACTTGCAAAACCATATGATTTATGCTCTGAAATATAAGAAAAAGAATTTAAACTCCACAGTTTCCCATTCCTCTTCTAGTWGTAAGTAAAAACTTCCAGGAAAACTTTTTATTAGTGCAACAGGAGATTACAAGAAATTTAAATTCACACAAATGAAAGACTTAAATATTTGGTTTACTTATTTTCTCTCCCTTTGTGTGCTGTCACCACATTTTACCTCGACATATGGTTTAGGAGTTAGTTCTTATTTTATTAATAATATATCTTAATGATCTATGATTTCTTTTACTTCAACTGACTCACAGTTGTAAAATAGATCTAAAAATTCAACTGAAATTCATTCAACTAGAGAGAACAGTCATCTATTAGCTGTCATTCACAGAAAYTGAGTCTCAGGTACTCTCCAGCTTTCCTGTAAATAAATACTTCCAATCATCTGATTCTAAATGACTTACACCTTTAAAAATTCAGAGAAAGACCTAGTGACACCTAGTCAGAAATYACTATGCTTCAGACAACTATATTTTTCAGAAGTCTGTACCTAACTCTTAATTCAATCATTCATCAGTAAACAGTGACTAACCACAATTTTGCAAGCACTAATGTTCAGTTGGCTACAATYTTGATTGCATTATTAAATGCTTCCACTTTAAACCAAAGAAAAAGGGCCATCATGACTTATATAGGTTAAGAAGAAAAGATGYGCATGTTTGAGAAATCAGTTAAAAGAAAGTAATTACTGCTTTCTGTGAAAACATACTCTAAGCATTTATGCACAGAACAAATTATAATACACATATAGAAGTACCTTTGTTATAACTCTTCACAAGACCTTTGCAGGGACTTTCCATCCTAAGTGCTTTAGCCAAGGGACGCATTGGACTGTTCAGTGGGCTGATAGCCTTCGGAATATATCTCAAGTGATTGAGATCAATGCTCAATATTGAACTGTCATCATCAACAGGAATAGGGTTAGTTTCTCTCTCTTTAGTTCTAGGATATGKCTCACCACTAAGAGAAGATACTGTTGTAGTGATTTCGGGTAAGTCTGGCTCCACATTACAGACATTCTGGTCAACTAACGGTACCTCCTTATCAGTTAATACAGTTCTGTCAGGTGACTGAGATATGTTCACATTAACTTTGCAGACATTTGTTTTCTCARTAGAACACTCAACATTTTCTGCAGCCAAGTGATCATCATCCTGTATTACTTTTATTAAACAGTCTGGTTGCATTTCCCTAATATCATCAGCAACACCACAGGACTTCAAGTCACCAGAACTCCTGGCCTCTGAGTCATCTAAGGCAAGGTTTTGAGAACTATGTTGGTCCTGTGAGTTTTGTACATCAGCAGCTGGCCATATGTTACCTTCCTCTTCCTTCTCTGCTGCAAACTCAGGAAGGGCCCCCAGACTTTCACTGGCAGATGCAGATTGTGTGACTTCTGCTGCTGGCATGTTATCATCCTGTGTCACACTCACTGCTACAGGTAAATTTTCAGACTGTGCAACACTCCCTACCACATCCAGAGGCAAAGCTTCAGGGTGATCCAGATCCATTGCTGCTACTGCTGTTGCTGASGCTTCAGATTCAGCCAAATCAGGAGCCTCTGCTGCTGCCGATGAAGTTTCTGTCTGCATTTCATCAGGAACTAGCAYCTCTGTTGCTCCTGGCAAAGCCTGGGGCTGTACCTGACCCACTACTGTTTCTGGTAAGGTTTCTGAGCTCGTATCATCAGCTGCCACTGCTGGCAATGCTTCAGACTGTGCTGGACCTGCTGCTGCTGTTTTCAAGGCTTCATTATCAGGATTCGCAGAAGGAGGCATTGCTTGTTCCAGGTTGATCTGAGCTGCACTATCCAGAACTTCTAGTGGTGAATTAGTTTGCTTTGGAGGATCACAATTAACATGGTGGTTAGAATCTAGTATTTCTGCCTGCATTGTGAGCTCTGCACTTCCATCATCACTCACCTTTTGGGAAGTTGTTTCAAATTCTTTAGTTGGAGAGAGACATTGTTTTTTAGCAGGAGAAAGAGTTAAATTTAGTTTTTCCATAAAGCTGAGTTTCAAGTCTTTACTTTTTGCCTCAGTTTGATCAACTTTAGTTTTTGAAGCTTTATGTCCTTTTAAACTATCTGTTACTCTAGATGTTTCCTCTGGTTTATGAGATTTGTTTTTTTCACCTTTTGTAACATCTGTACCTTTCTTATAGTCTTTTGCAGATTGGTGAGAAAGCTCTTTTGTAATTTTTCTTTCATTTCTAGAATGTCTATTTTCATCCTGATTCTCTCTCTCTCTTTTCCTTTTTTCTTCAGTTCTATGCCTCTCTGATTTTGAATGTGCTGTTTCCCATTCATACCTACTACTGGTTTCCTTGGAGCGTGCATATTTATGCTCTCTACTGCTGGCATTAGAAGGTGAAGACCTTCCTTCTCGAGAAGTATAATCATTTGTTCCTCTTTCTCTCTTGTGGTCAATGTCTCTTCCTTTCCTAGACTCTTCCAGGCGAAATTTACGCGATTCATGTAGGTTCTTTGAATGTGGACTACTGGCTCTACCAGACCTCCTTGGTTGCTCCTGTAGTTTTTCATTTGGTTTATTTTTTTGTCCAGAGTTTTTTTCATCTTTATCATGCGTTTTAATGTCTTTTTTAGTCACAATTTGTGATCTCTCATCAGTAYACAAGTCGCCTCTTGTCTGAAACCTGTCCTTACTGGTAGCTTGTTTCTCCCAGGAAGATACACTTTTTTCTACCCTTCTTTCTACACTTGGACTACATTTGAGTTTCGTGCTCTGACTTTTTTGTTGTAACTCATTTTTACTAGCCTTCTCTGAAGGAGTTTTCAGCTTTTGATGAGGATCTGAATCTTCGCTATCAATACTGTTACCAGTGCTCTGATGTATTTCTCTTTTGTATTTGTTGACATTTCCCCTGCTATACTGTTCATCGCTTTTCATTTCTTTTCTTTCCTTTCTATTATCCTTGTTAGAACAGTGGTCATAATTTTGTAGACATGTATGAGTACCATCACTGCAGAGCTCTTCAGGAGGGTATCTCAGTAAATACGGATTGTTTCTTTTTTCTGAGTTAGACTTCCCATTGTCCATATTATGAGATGAGTAATTGTGATATGTATCTTTTGCACAGTCATTTTTTGTYCTGTGATCCATCTTTAAACTGTCACCTACATCAGGTGGTCTGAATTTTGGCTCTTTTGATTTACACATCTCGAAACACCTTCCGTTAGTTGATCCTGGAAGATATGTTCTGGTGAAGCTACTTCGATGATTGGGGAATTCTGATAGTCTGTTTATAAAAAGAAACAAAGTCATTTTAGAGTTTTTAAATTTATTTAAAAATAACTAAAGCCAAATTATACAGAACGCTTATATTTCTAAATGTTTGTCATACCTTCTTCTAGTCTGAAGTTGAAGGAAACATTGGATAAAAGAGAAGTTTAATAATTTCCTTTAGCACCATGTAAAGAATAATAATAATTTCCACACATATTTTCCAAACAAAATTCATCTACAGAAAAAATAAAAACAGTGGAAGAGTGCTGTATTTGGTCTAATTCTCAATTTTAATAATATAAATTAGCATTTCACTGCCCAGCTACAAAAAGTGCCTTCCCCTAGAAACAAAGCTGTTCTATATATTCCTGGGGTTTGCACCATTAGTGATTTTAAAAATCAGAGCAATTTGATAATTTACTACATTGTAAACTGGCAGATAAAACAATAGGTATAATGTGACTGTGTTTAGTCAACCCAAAAAACAAATAAGCTATTGTGTTTGGAATTTGCTTCAAGCTACGGAAAACAAGTAGTAAATTACGATAATCAAGCCTCATCAAGGCCACATGCTACTGCTGCAAGGTCATCATAATAAAAGTAAGGGCACATGCAGCCTGTATGGCCTGAGCTGATTAATAACACAACACTTAAAGCTATTTCATCAGGACAAAAAAAAAAAAAAAAAAAAAAAAAAAAAAAAAAAAAAAAAAAAAAAAAAAAAAAGGACACTTTTCGGCCATATTCAAAGTATTCCATGAACACCACTACCACTAACTTGAAAAAACGATTGTAGCTAATCCACACAGAAACAAGTTATGGTCATGCCAAAAAAAACCCCATGGATGGTTGCACTTGAGATGCAAGATGGTGATCTTAAATGATGTGAACTGACCACTGAAATAAAACAGTGTTGCTGCTGTTGTAATCCAAAGCCCTACCCTGTATTTCTCTTTTAGCTATATTGCCAAAATTTCACGTAGCTTTCATCTGGCAATTATACRTGTATTCATGTATTATGAATGTAATTATATCCAATATTTCTGAGATAAGCGTTAACAATCTCCATGAAATGTATCACCTCCGTAGCAGTCTTTACAGATAGGTGGGCCGCTTGAGTTTAAGAACACATTAGTGAGGGTGAGTATTTAAAACAAGAACACACTTTTCAAACAATTTAATTTATGCCTTGGAAAACCATCCTCAGAGATGAGACAGTAACAGCTATCTTGTCACAGCCAATCAACTGAAAGAATTAACATATTAAAACCTCTTGACCCCAACCAGATGACTTCTGACAATATACCTCCCAGCCATATTTCCCAATACACTTCTAACCTTTAGCACAGAAATTTTAAATCAACCTTTTTCCTTACAACACTTCTGGTGCAAGAAAATATCAAACTGAACTGAAGTACAAACAAAACAAGCGACTTGGTCGAGTTCACAAAGTGACCTTGTGAATACAAGTCAGGGGTCCTGAGTCTTGACTTGCTGCTTTGGTTTCAAACATCCCAGAAACGTTATAGTCTGCTACTCTACCATCCATAATTTARTAAGATTCTTCAACTTGCAATAAGATCAGTAATACACAGACGTTACCAAGAATTCTTTAACTGCTGTTTTCTACCATTGGAGAAAGTGCTTTTACATCTTACCAAGAAGACATTACATAGTCTCTGTACTTATTTTCATTTACCGTCTAAAAAGTCTCATGAAATTCATCAGTCTGAAACCATGTTCTGAAGCTGGAACACGTAGGAAAGTATCTGCTTTGATACAGACAAGACAGCTAAACAACCCAAAAAGAATGGGTTGTAAAACTAAGTTAAAGAGTTCAGGCAAACAGTCATGCTTCAGGATCCCTCTTTGTTTTCCTAATTAGAAACCAAAGACCTCATTAGGAAAAGATACATATGCATTTCAATTGACTGTGTCAGTATTAGATTATGTAAATAATTACTTAGTAAACAAAAATTCTTTCCTACTTAAAATACATGCAGTTTTCTAACAATATACAAACAGTATACAAACACAATTGGGCAATAAAAATGTGTAAAGTTCCACTGTCCAGTTGTACCTTTGATGGAGATTACTGATTTCTTCATCCTTACGGTTAATTTCCACTCTTGCTGTTTTGATAAGTGCTGAAATATTCTTTTTAAGAGCTTGGTTTTCATTTTGTAGAATGACATTCTGATTTTAAATATACATAGAAAATAAGAGAGAAAGAATTAGCTTGGGTATTAATCCAAACACAATGAAAATCAGCACAATACAGCTATTAGAAAAAATCTCATCTGTAAATTGACAGTAGAACATACAAGAACAGCTTTGGATCAGTCAGAATTAGTAAAGTCCAAACAGGTTGTTCTTTTACTTCACTCAGGCTTCTGCTGCTGTTTACATTCCTGGTAATTATTCAGCATTTTTTAATCATAAAAACTTATCAAAACTAAAATATGTTACAAATTAAGTAACCATAGAGCTGAAAAACCTCTAATTCTTCCCATTTGATTCCGTCTTTTACCCAATTTGTTGCTTCCGTAGTCAGTGTCAAATGTAAGATGTAGATTTTTATCAGCAAAAGAACTGGGTGTCTTTCTGATAACTATTGATTTGACATGCTTATTTTTTTTATTAAGCAGACAGAAGATTTTAATCAACTATTGTTTTATTACATGCAACATCAGAAAACAAGCAAATTTATCCACTGATTTTGTCAGTAGGCTATCCTAACAACCATCCTAGTAGCAAGAATTGTTAGGTGCTTTAAAAATCCACACAAAATGGATTAATCCTAGAAAGAATATGTAATTAGTTCTTCCAAAAAGAAATATTCAGTTTGTTTTACATAAATCTTGACAATGTTGTTCTTTGAACTACAGTACCTGTGCCTGTATTTCCTTAAATTTCTTCATCAACTCTTTAATTTGCTGTTGACATTTTCCATATTCTGCCCGCAACTGTCAAACAGAGAAGGATTCACAGTATAGAAGTGGATTAATTAAACAAACAACAAAAAATACCCTCTGGATTTGTAGTCAGCTAACACAGCAAATCCTGTTACAAAGTTCTTTTTTCCAAAAGGATATTCATAAATTCATACTAAAGCAGAAAACCTCAAAATGCTTCTACTAGCGTTAAAATGAAGTCTCTAAATATCATAGGCATCCACGTAAGAGGAAATCTATGGGTGCTTGTGCAACAGTAACAGGCTAGAGAGCAACAGGAAGTTAAAGATGAAATTACTGAGGGGCTAGAAACTAGCCCTCTGTGCTACACAGATCACAAAAATCACAGAATATTTGGGGTTGGAATGGACCTCTGGAAATCATCTAGTTTAATCCCATCCTGCTCAAACAGCATCAGCTGAAGCAGGTTGTCTCCATCCAAAGTCTGTCAACTTTTGAATATCGCCAAGGATGGAGACTCCACAACCTCTCTGGGCAACCTGTTCCACCGCTCAGTCACCCTCACAACAACAGTGTCTTCTTGTGTTCAAGGGGATAGAGGATTTGTCTGTCATATTTTATATAATAAAATCATTTGAGGAAAATTATAGTAGGAGTTACTAGAATGATCTTAGACTTCAAAATTGGCTGCAGAAGTACATGCTTTTGTTGAGATTTCAGACTTAAATATTTAATATGAAATTAAAAATGAAATCTTTGACAAGAGTCCTTCATTAAAATCAGACAGCTACAGGACCTTCACAAGAAATGGACCACATTTTCCGTATTGCCATACTTCATAGACAACTGCTTTCAATCTTTCCAAGTGATATTTTCATCATTTATTAAATTCCTGGAGATTTCACCCCTGCTTTCTATAGCATATTCTATCTGTGGATTTTTGCTTTTTACTCCAATTCTCAAGTTTACAATTAAGATGTGTTTTATGGACCAGGGCACATAATGCTACATGAGTAAGTGTTCTGCTGATTTGTTAGAAGCAGCTATCTACTGCACAGCTGTCTTCAGTCTTGAGGACAAAAATTAATGACATAGGTATATGGACCATGGAATGATCTAAGTCAAGTAAAATTCCTTAAGGGAAATGTTAAGATCAGTTCTGTATCAAAAAAAATTGAACAGACCTTTAACTAGAAAGAAATTACAATAAATTTTCTCATAACCTAATTGATAAAACTGCATGCAAAGGGATACTAAATGAGAACAGATCATGATTTAGAGCAAAARATTTACTTACTATGATAAAATTGTTGACGTAAGAGTTTCTCAGGACAATCTTGTTTTTATTCCCTTATTTAGAAACAGTTCCCTATTTTTCTAGTAATGTGACCATATTGACAGACATTTTTTGCACATAATCTTGCAGAAATCTTTTCTTTTTCCCCTCAAGTTTTCTTGTATTAATACACACCTCTTTGTAGGATGCTTCCTTTGCAGTTCCTTCTTCAATTAATATCTCATCAAATAAGTTTAAACTATTTCCAGCTGGTGTAGAACTTGGAGTAGAATTGTCTGTAAAAAGAAAAATAATTACATAAATGAAAAGCTATTTTTTCTAGCTAGTTTGCATTGTGCCATTAAGGAAGACTTCTAAAACACAACATTAGGTGAGGAAATTCCCGTTCTCAATTTCAATTTTTCTGTTAGTTTTATTTGAAAAAAGATGATCTAATTTACATACACATAAAAGGTAATGATGAAAATCAAAAAAAATTACAGATTTACAGAACACCTATACACAAAGGTGGGTGCCTTTTGTGACTTAGTAGTAATACATTGCTCTAAATCAAAGGAGAGCTAATTCACAGTAAACCTACTTCAATTACAAAGCACAGAAAGGCAACATCTAAACAGTGACCTGAGGTTCCAGAACCAGTAGATAGCAAAAAGCTAGAAGAAATATATGCATCCTGCAAGCCATTTATCTTGTTTCCAGATTTAGCCTTTAAAACAATTGCAGTTGAGAAAAAGAATATTCATATGCTACTGACCTATACGTTCAAAAACACAGATCAGCTGATCAGAATGAAACGGGAAAAATAGAGCTTTTGTAGAGATAGTAGGGGATTGGATGTCATCTGTCTGAAATATTTCTTGTATTGAACAACGGTTCTTTGCTCCAGTCTATATTCCATCTCAAATATAAACTCCTTTGCTTTCATTCCAAAGAAGTAAGGATAAAAAAAAAAAATCCCAAACCAAATTACTTAGCTGTGTTTTTTCTTGATCAATGTGTGTGCTTCATTCATGCACTACTTACAGTACCTGATTTATGACACCTCAAATACAGATTAATCTACAGACAAATAAATTAACTATGAAAACTGTGTTTCAACCCTTGACTGCAGTCTTTGGACACTATATAACACAAAGAATATTCATAGAATCAGTAAGGTTGGAAGGAACCTCTGGAGATCATNAAGGAATCAACTGAAGTGTTGCATAAAAATTCTTCGGCAGTATTGTTATATTAATGACTCTTGAGTAAGCCCCTAAAAAGAAAGCTCCACAGAGAGAGTTTACGATAATAGTAAACCAGTTTTTATATCTGTGGTATGAAAGGCTGAAAAATCATAGAATCATAGAATCAGTAAGGTTGGAAGGGACCTCTGGAGATCATCTAGTCCAACCCCCCGGCTCAGCAGGGTCACCTAGAGCATGTTAGGCAGGGTGGCATCCAGGTGGGCCTTGAAGATCTCCACAGAAGGAGACTCCACAACCTCTCTGGGCAACCCGTGCCAGTGCTCCGTCACTCTCACAGGGAAGAAATTCCCCCTCACAGTCAGGCGGAACTTCCTGTACTTCAATTTCTGCCCATTGCCTCYTGTCCTGTCACATGGGACARCTGAAAAGAGTTTGGCTTCTTCCCCTTGACACCCACCCATTTGTATACAATGATAAGACCTCCCCCCCCAGTCTTCTCTTCCCCAGGCTGAAGAGGCCCAGCTCTCGCAGCCGTTCCTCATAGGGCAGATGCTCCAGCCCTCTGATCATCTTCGTGGCCCTACTCTGGGCTCTTTCCAGTAGCTCCATGTCTCTCGTATTATATTAATATAACACAAGAGGATTTGCAAATAATATCTTTCTCACCTTTAGCAACAATCTCAAAGATCTTCTCTAATTATAAAATAAAAAGATCCCTCAGTATTAGACTATACATAAAATCATTTGTAATCCATGAAATATTTGCAYTGCATTAAGTTGTTCCTTTTTGTGTTTTTTAAATTTACTAAACAATGCATTCCCATCTCTGAAATATGGAATTAGAAAGTATTCTCCTATGTTGTACACACAAAATGWAAAAGAGAGCCATAAATGAACAGATGTTTCACATCTGTAGGGTTTTGTATAGCCCTAAGTCCTATAGCCCTTTAGTATAGTAAAGATTGGTTGACATTGGAAAGGACCTTTAGAGATCATCTAGCCCAACCCTCTTGCTCAAGCAGAGTCACATACAGCAAGTTGCCCAGGATCCTGTCCAGGTGGCTTTGGAGTATGTCCAAGGATGGAAGCTCTACAATCTTTCTGGGCAACCTGTTCTAGTACTCATAGTAGACAGGTCTGTACCGAAATGCTTGTTAAATGYTAGGAACTGCATTTCAGCAAACTTTATACTAAGACTCCTAGAAAAGAACATTATTTTGGTCTATTTCTCTCTTAGTTTAAAAAAGTTAAGAGCAAATTAATTACCTTTATGTGTAAAATTATCAAGAAAGTAACAAAAATTTAAGAGGACCTACTGAATATACTGTATTACAGTGACAGTACATTTTGCAGCTCTTATTATTGATTTAGTGACCAGTGATTTTTGGATCTGGTCCTGAAGCTATTTATAAGGCATCAAAGAACAGTGCCTTTCCCAAGGTAAAATGTCCTATATTGCGACATGTTCAGAAGAGGTGAGGCTTCTCTGTATCTCTTCATAAATACACACTCTCAGTCTCTTAAAATAGCCAGTACTACACCAAAACTATGCTATAACAACTCAGCTAATAGATATAAAAATTCTCAGTGGTATTTGCACAACATATAACATACATACCTTCAATTCAAACAAGTAGGTTACTAAAGTATATGTTAGTTCAGCTAAATGTAAGATTACAGATAACTCAACTTGCTTGAAACCAGCCTAAAAAACACTGAGATACTATAATGCTTCAAAACAAACAGCAAGTTGCATTCAACCTACCAGGAACTGTTAAACCATTGTCCAAGCCATCATAAATATCCACTGAGCTCTCATCATCTTCCTTAAAGGGGGAAGCTAAAGCAAAAAAAAAAAAAATATATATATATATAGTGTGTATATACATATATGTACATATATTAAAAAAATATATACATGTATATATGTAAACTTTTAATAAACTCCAATCTTTAACTTGCCTATAAAATAAGCATAACTACAATCCTACAGGAGTAGTAAAATATAGCTACCATTGTGAATCAAGTAAAGCAGGCACAGAGTAGTAAAAGACAGGGAAACTTTACTCACCAAGCTATTGTTTCTATGAAGAAAACATCTTTCCTCACCAGGGAGCAAAGACAGGCTTTTAAGATCAGCTCTTAAGGCTTACAAAAATTTTGCATGAAGGAAATTTTACAGCTTTAAGTTCAAGTTAACTTAAATTATAAACTAGCTAAGCCAACCTTACCTGAACTTGAATCTGCTTTCTAGAATACATTGAACTCTGAGGATATACAACTCCAGAAATTTTGATAAAAGATCATGATAAATCACTATTATAAGAAACACTCCTCACTAAGTTACAGAAAGCAATAACATTTTGTATCATAACTCAAAAAATGGCTATTCTACTACCATCTATTCACACAGTAATTGGTTCCATAAAACTCCATGCTAATCTCCTCAGTATTTCTTCATTGCTTTTTCAGATGCCCCTCATCATTCTCATCCACCCTATCTGAATCTCTCCAATTCTGCAAAAAAAATATTGTTACTGTGAAGAAAAACATCAGTATCCACAGTCATTCTGAAGCTAGGAAACTCACATACGTGTGTCAGATCAATCATCTGCTGAGCTGGTAATAACATTACAGTATCTTGCTGGCTCATACTGTACTAGATGAAAATACATTTGCTTTTACAAATAGTTGGTAAAGCAACTGACTCTTGACGTGTCCAAATACATGGTTCACTAAGATACAGTTAAAGGTTGAACTATATACAGTAAAGCAAAGGTGAGAGGCCTGTTTCAGTCATTTCCAAAAACATATTAGAAATCCAAAATACTGTTATGATTGCAATTTCAAACTCACTAATGCAATATAGCTTACAAAGATACTGTGCCACAGCCATACTACAATTGCAGCTTTTTTGTATTTGTCCCAAATTAAATTGTTCCTACTTTGTTTTCTAAGCAAATTTAACTTAATTATTTTCATTACACTGCAGATGCATTATTTCATTGCAAAGTAGAAAGTAAACTAACACAACAGCTTACCATTGTAACGGATATCAAATAGTCCCAGTCCATCCTCATCTGTTGCCATGATACAAACTCCCTACGGTTTCCCCATCTGTATGAGAAAAATATTAGAGGAGAGACAACAGATTAAGCGATAATTTCAGAACAACTTCACAAAGCAGAAGCATCTTGGCACATGCCCAAGCTACCTAGCGCTTTACTAAAATCTGACACCAGGTTGAGAAGAATCTTGTAACAAGGTAACAAACTCAGAACGCTATCAAGAAAAATAAGAAAGCAGCTGTCCTCTAAGTATTCCGACTTGCAGCATGAGATGTTCAGCGGTGTCTTTTATCCACGGGTAGCAAAAAAGCATCCTAAAGAGAAAACTTGGCACACAGATCGCACAGGCCGCTCAGATGCCGGGGGAGGCGCTGCCTGCCGCTCCCCAGCACCGCGCAAACTGCGGGGCTCGAGGCCCGCGAGGGCCCGACCCCCCGGCCCAGGCCTCGGCCTCCCGCACAGGCCGCAGGGACTGGCAGGGCCCAGCCGCCCCCGGCCCCGGGCCGAGGGGCCAGCGGGGCGCCGTAGGCCGCCCGCCGGGGGCGC